>NW_024499352.1:12433-344254 GCF_017590055.1 Onychostruthus taczanowskii
CCGCTGCTGCCGCTGCTCTGCGCGCTGCTCCGCGCCGCCGCCGACACCAGCACCGGCCGGGTAGGTCCACGAGCGGGGCCGGGCGGGGCTGCGGCTGCCACCGGCGTCCCGGGGCCGCGATGTGCGCTGGGCGTCTCGGGGTGGGCCGGAAAGCTGGGCGGGCAGCGGTTCCTCCGCCTCCTCCGCCAGAAGCCTTCCATCATCTCCCGCAGGGCCGGGCTGAGATAGCGTGTGCGGGCATAGCTCCTCCGCCCGTGCCTCGGCAGGCTGGGACCGGCCGGAGAAGCAGCCGTGCTCCTCCTGTGTGATCATAAGCTTCAGTCTCCGGGAGCAGCTTCTCGGAGTGTCCGGATGGCCATCGTGTGGTGCCCAGTTCCCGCTGCCGCCTCCGAGTGCGGCCGGGAAGGAAGGGGTATACGCCAGGGCAGCCCCACTCCGAGCTGTTTTGGTTACTGTGCTCTCGCTACTCGACGGGAGCTAATGTTGGTTATAATGGAGTCTCCCAGCATTGTTGTGCTTGTCAGAGGCCAAGGCAGGGGTAGCAAATGGTCTTGGAGCAGTTTTGCAGCTTGACTTTGTCTGAAGCCATTGGTGATGTCCGTGTTTAGTAGCGTTGAATGTGCCCTTGGTGAGCTTTGGCATGCCCAGTCCATGCTCTCGTGTCGCTTCCCTACCCCATCTGGGGCACTGCCTCTGGCTCTGGGGCTCCTAACACAAGACCATTGAGGAGCTGCTGGTGCAAGGCCAGAGGAGGCCACGGAGATGTTCCGAGAGCTGGAGCTCCACCGCTCTGAGCCAGGCTGGGAGAGCTGTGGGTGTTCACCTGAAGAAGAGAAGGCTCCAAGGAGACAGTGCAGCCCCTTCCAGTTCCCCAAGGGGCTCCAAGAGAGCTGGAGAGGGACTTGGAACGAGGGTCTGGAGGGACAGGACACAGGGCCTGGCTTCCTACTGCCAGCAGGCAAGGCTAGATGGGATATTGGGAAGGAACGTGAGGGTGGTGGGCCCTGGCACAGGGTGTCCTGAGCAGCTGTGGCTGCCCCATCCCTGAAAGTGTCCAAGGCCAGGTTGGACAGGACTTGAAGCAACCAACGAGACCATAGTGGAAGATGTACCTGCCTATAGCAGGGGGGTGGAATGAGCTGGGCTTCTAGCCCTTCTGTGATTCTTTCTCCTGCTTTGGAAGCAGGGCCCTTCCCTCTCCCTAATGGCTTCTGGCATCTTCTTGTTGCCACAAAGAAACAGGGATTGTTCTCCCGCTTTTGCTTCTCCTGACTTGAGCCCCTTTCCTGCTGCTGTGTTATGTTAAGGTAGAGCAAGCATCTTCCCTCTCCCTTCCCTGAGTGATCATGCTGTCAGTGGGAGAACAGGTCATGCAGGTGATTTATCAGTGCTTACGTGGTCCTTATGAGGACTGTCCTGTGGGTCAGATCGACTGGGGAAAAACTTATAGGGTATATGCTGGTCTCATAATAATCCTGGTCTAAGAATTGAATCAACCAGGGGAATGAAGCACTAGGGAGTGTGCATGAAAAGTTATGGGAAAAAGTTTATGAAAACAAGTTTTTATTCTACTACTGCTATTATTATTATTGTTGTTGTTCTCGTTATTATTGTTACTTAATATTCTGGTTCCTCCTCATCAAAATGAGGGAGGGGAAGAGAGGAGAGGAAAAAAAATCCTGAACAATTGTATGTTTTTGAAAATGCTGTCCTTTGACAAGTTTGATATGCAGTTTTATCTAAGGATGCATTTTAGGGTGGAGGCAGGGAAAGGGACAGAACTCCTTGAGGAGAGTTGGCTATTTTCCTGTTCTGACAGTTTCCTGGTATTAGCTATTAGTTGAGGAAACACCCACCTAATCAGGGTCTTCAAACTTTCACAGTGTGGTTTTTTTGGCTGTTTGATTTTTTGTGTGTGTTTTAGGTTTTTGGGGGGTTTCATCCGATATTACCAAACCTAACAAAAAAAAAAAAAAAGAGAGAGATTGCTGAATTTTTTGGGCTAGTTTGTCACTTTTCCTTTTGAGGAAATGTTCTGAACTGTTATGCTGAAAACTTACTGTGGCATCTTACCATCTGTTTCTTTCTTTTTCAGGGTTGGTTAAAAACTTATGGCTACTTACTTCCATCTGACAGCCAAATGTCTCCCTTGCAATCAGGAAAAGCTGTGCAGTCTGCAGTTGCCACTATGCAACAGTTTTATGGAATCCCAGTAACAGGAGTTTTGGACCAGACAACTATTGAGTAAGATTAATATAGGCTACTTTTGTATTTCCTTTCTTAATGCACTGTCATATTTCAGTATGAAATATGTATTTCATACATTTTCAGTATGAAATATGTATTTCATACTGACAGTATTTTTTGTGAGTGTGAGGAGAAGCTCTTGGTACTGTTGTTCTTTGAGCACAGATACCCATTGCTGGTGCGCAATCAAAGCATGAATCTTGTGAGCTTCTGAAAGTGGAGGATATCAAGGGTTTAATTTACTTCCATCTCTGTCTGAATTTAGGTTAAAATTCTGGCTCTAGAAATGGCTTTTAATCTATTTCCTAATTAATTGGATTTGTGCATCTGCATAGATGTTATTTGTGGAGATGCATAGTTTGAACTGAAGTGAGTTATTGTAGTCTGATGGCGGTAGTCAAGGCTACTTAGCTGCCCATAGTTGCCATTTGTTGGACATTAGATGTTCTTTGCTGTCTGTTGGCCATGTGTTGTTTGTGACCAGGGTTTTGATAGCTCAGAAGCGTTGGTGTAAATCACCAGGGCTGAAGGGACTTTGTTTTTTCATCCTCTTTTCAATGTGGGCTCTGAAGGGTGGTGTGGAAGTGGCTCCTTATCTGGTTGCTGGGGTGTCACGTAGTGGCTGGATCTATCTGCTGTTGATCTGGGAAGCATCTGATAACTAAAGCAGAATGCAGAGAAGACTAAGGCTTTCTGGGGAAAAGACCCTTTCAGAGCGTGCTCTGCCTGGTTCTTCATCTCTCCTCATAGGGCACACTGCTGGGAAAAAGGACATGGTAGCCCCAAAAGAAAGGGCCATAAAGTAACCAAATAATGTAAAGAACAAAGTGGCTTGGTTTTATGCCTTCCAGACTGCAAGAAGAGAGAGAAACAGAAGAAATTAGTGAATTGGACAGGAGGGCTATCATCCTGGGCTGGGACTACCCCTCCAGTGAACATAACATTCCCTCCTTTAACTCACAGGAAGAACCCCTTGTTCACCATTGAAGGGCAGAGAAAATCCTGTATGCTTTTCAAATGAGTTGAAAACAAAGTGCTTTTTAAAGGCGGGGATTTTCCATCTGAGATCTCTGCCATTAATAACATGGTTTGTAGGTGAATGCTGAAGCAGAGCCATCGAGCAATGCTCTGTGTGTGCAGTTGCTGTGTAGAAGGTTGGATTTGGGATGCTCATGATTTGGAAAGGGATGGGGAAAGAAGGGGCTGTGATATTGGGGTGTTAGTTTGGAAAGTTAAGGAGCTGCTTCTGCTGCTTTGTGAGTGACGGGGAAAGGCACAAACTGCGAGTGGGAGTCCCTGCTTTAGGAAGTAAAAGTTTTTCTGAAAGAAAGGAAGGTGTTTTACTGAGTTTGTATTTGTGGGCAGGGCTTGATCAGTGCATGGGCACCCAAAGGCTGATGAGTGAAAAACCTGGATGGTTCCCTCTTCTGAAACTCAAGTCTCGAAAGCTTGAGACCTCAGCTCCAGCCAAACACTGGTGTGCTTTGTAGGCATGTTGGGTTGCTCTGCCTCCATCTGTCCTGAGTCAGTGGGTCCATTTGTTGTATGGCAGGGTGGAATTTGCCTAGAATTTGGATGAACGGAAAAAGAGGTCCAGGTTGCTGTTAGCAGTGAGCCTGTCGTTTGAGGTGGAGGGGCATCTGCCTGGGTTGTGTTGGGCTGTCACTTCCTCAGAATTGGTTGTGGAAGCTGAGCAGAAGGAAGAGAACTGGCAAGGCAGGCTGCCTCCAAGGGCTCTGAATTACTCAAGCATTTACTAAGCCATTGTTTCAGTCTGTGTTAGGAGTTTGGAGATTGCAGTTGGGAATTTTTCTGTCACTTCTGTCAGTGTCATAAGTTCTGTCTTTTTAAAGTGACTTTAAGAATCAGAGTTATTTACACTTACTATGGAAGCCTAAAGTTTCTCATCTCCTTTCCCACATGCCTTCAAATCTGGAGCTTGTTTTTTCCTCCAAGATTGGTACCTAAGCATGTGGAAGCCACCATGCACGTGCTGCTAGTGGGAGATAGAAAGAAGCACCACCACAGGTGATGCTTTTTGGTGCCCAAAAGGAAGTTTGGGTGGGGGTCCATTCATCAGAGGATATATAGTTTCCTGTAAAGACAGCAGGGAGAACACATAAAACAGCCTCCTCAGACCCTGCAACTGATGATGCCTCAGCAAGTTTTGTGTCTGCCTGCAGCTGGGCTGAACTGTGGTTTTGTGAGCAGCTGGGCAAGGATATAGTCCTGGAACATGCTGGAGAGAAGGCATACTAGTGCAGAACAAAAGTGGTGATTTGTCTTTGTCATGGTCAATCACATGGCCTTGCAAGGAACCAAGAAATTATCTTACTTGTGTTGGAAGCATCTTGTGCTTTGTCTTGAGCCTGTTGTGCAGGTCTCTCACCTTGGGGTGCACCACAGCTGTTTAAAGATACCAATCCCACCAGCTCAAGAGTAGGGGATTGACAGTGACAGCTCTCTCTCTTTAGGAGAGTCTTGTGAAAGGCTTGGAGCCTGAGCTGGGGAGAGCAGCTGTGTCTGGACAGGAACTGGATGTCACTGCTTTTGGAAATTGCTTGTTTCCTGATGCCAAGCAGCTGGAGGAATGCAATAGTCTGTGCTTCAAGAGTGCCAGTAAATTTTGATGATCCAGTGTTACTGGTGTTCCCATTTAAAATAATAAGGAGGGGGGTATCTGAATCTTGCTTTAAGTAATTGTCTTTTGTTGTTTCTGATGTGATGATTTCCCCTGGAACATAGAGTGAGGTATCCAAACTGCTCAGTAGAGAATGACTATTGTAAAGCTCAGCTACAGATGATTAACAGCAGCAAGTTACAGCTTTGTGGATATTTTGCCACAGACCTGCCCTGCTGAGAGGAGGAGAGATGGCTGGATTTTTACCATGTGATTAGACCAGGGCCCATGTGTCTGGGAAGTAAGTTGAATCAGGGAACTGATCCAGATAAACATTCTCAGCTTGACATTAGCTCAAGCTGATGACAGCTCGGGTACTGCCGAGCTCCAACCAGGTAGCTGAGCTCTATTCCTTGGCTTCAGACAGGCAGTATCTGAGCTCTGGAACAAACTGTGGAGGAATATGGGGGTTCAGACAGGCCTAAGTGAAATGGGGTTTTTATATAGTTTAAATACTGTATAATGAGGAGTTAGGGGCCATGGGCAGCATGAGTCTCAGCAGCTCTACTTTGGAAGCTTAGGCTCAAGAAATCCTTGAAGCCCCAGGCGTCGGTATTACAGCTTCCTCTGGAACAGCCCCATACCCCTGTGCTGTAGCTGGAGCTGGCAAACAGGCAGTGAATTTGGCTGTTGGAGGGAATTCACTTTCTGTGGGGTCTCTGTGCAGTTCTGGCTTTGATAATAGTGGGCTGAGCTGTGTAGGAGTGAATTCATGTGGCCAGCTGGGCATAGGGCAAGTGTTGGGAACTTGGCAAGGTGTTCTTACAGGAAACAGATGCTGAGGTGTGAGGTCCTGCTGGTGTGTCAGCACTGCCCTGGACAGCCCCAGTGACTTCTCTGCACATGCAGGCTGGTTTGGTAGTACTGTTCTGTTAATTCTTTGTCTTCTAGATGATACTAGTAAGGATAAAGAGAAGGTCATTTTCTGACTATAGTCAGGACCTAATGATGGTGATGTTCAAACTACTGCAGTTCCCATGAAGCTCAAGAGGTAAAAACCTGATTCAGACTATGGCTTGTGTAAGGTTATGATGAAAACATTGTATCATAACATATGAGTGGAACTAAAAAAAACCCTGAAAACTCAGGAAATATTTGGGAGAATGCAGGTAACAGTAAGCTTGAGGTCTCTAGGAAAGTGGTAGAAGCAATGCATAAAAGCACAAATAAAGGACACTTGGAAAAACACAGTGCGTTCAGGTTGAATTGATATTTCTAAAAGCAAATCTTAGATGTACTGCTTTTCTTTGAAGGTGGCAGCAGTTGTGTGGGCAAGACAGATCCAATTTCCACAGGTTGCCTGGATTTCTGAAAAGATGTACAATGCTGATAAATATGAGGTGATGTAAGTGGGGAAGATCTGTGCTGGCTTTATATACACAGCTTGGGTTCTTGTCAGGTACAGTGCATTGTGTATAACAGCTCTCATTTGCTCTGTTCTTGGTGGGGAGACGACAGATGACTGCGCTGAAATTTATAAGCAACCGGAATTACATACAGGAAGTGGAATCAGGAAAGGGCTGCATGGCTGCCTGAATAGGGAGCAGGTGTGTGTGTGTGTGTGTGTGTGTGTGTGTTCTGAAAGAATTTTCTGGTGAGGCACAGTGTCTGTGTGTCTGGTTGGTTTTAATTTAAAAGGTGTCCTGACAAAAAGTCTTGTAAACCATCTACTGGTGATGGGAGACTCTCCCTTCCTGAAGGTCTAGGGTTAATATTTTTTAGTGAATAAGATGTACGTTGTTTAGGCACAAGTGTGGACTACTTGCCATTGGCTGGCTGCAGTTGATGGGGGAATGTCTGCATTTGGAGGCCAAAAGTTGTCCCCTGGGTAGCCAAGGATGTGGGAGAAACCTTACTGAGGAGAGGGGAGAGAATTTGGTGTCCTGTGAGAAATGTGCCAGTACTGGCTAGAACGCTTTTCAGTGGCATGTCCTGCAAAGTGTTCTTAAGGGCTTTGTGTCTCTTGCCTTTGCCATCAGAGTAAGTGGATCAAATGCGTGAAATGCCTGAAGAAATGCAGTGGCTGAGGCAGTGCCAGTCTGCTTAGGGGGCGGCTGTGGCCAGAGACTGCTTGTGTTATTCCTGGGCTCTGCTCTCCTGTCCTGGCATGCACTGCA
The DNA here is from genome assembly GCF_017590055.1 of Onychostruthus taczanowskii. Classification (NCBI taxonomy): domain Eukaryota; kingdom Metazoa; phylum Chordata; class Aves; order Passeriformes; family Passeridae; genus Onychostruthus; species Onychostruthus taczanowskii. The sequence goes on from NW_024499352.1 coordinate 19,478, forward strand.
AAGTCTTGAAGGATGTGACTGAAGACCTGTGGAGACTAGTACCTGTAGTTCCTCAGTCTCTGCCCTTGTCTCCTTCTTCCCCAGCTGCTCCATGCAGTGATGGGCAGATTTGTTCCTTCATAAGCCACTTCTGGCTTTTCTGGAGTGTGCCCACATGAACAGGTGTAATTTGAGGAACAGTCTATTTCTCCTTGATTCTGTCAGAGAATCATTGAAGGAGCAGCTTGAGTTCATCTACTCCAACCCTCTGCTAAAACAGGGACGTGTAAAGCGGGCTACCCAGGACCATATCCCTGGATTGGAGATTCTGCCACTTCTCTGGGCAACCTCTGCCAGTGTTTGACCACTCCCAGGCTGCTGTAAGAAAGAAACAAAAGATCTGTCAAGGCTGGAGGTAAAGGAGGCAGGGAAGGAGAGTGGACTTGTGTGATAATACTGCCTGGATCCCTGTGCAAGGAACAGCATCCTTTGCTCTTCCAGTTCATTTGGCAATAAAGACTAGAGTTTCCTACATCATGAGTGACATCAGGAGTCAGGGGTTATGGAGAGAACCTAATGGAATTTGGTGTGTGTGACCCAGAGACTGGAGGGATCTGTTCTGGTCATTCCAGGTGAAAGCCTTAGTTATTATCTGAGAGGGTTGTGTTTTCACTTGTTCAGTTTTACCTAGTGAGGTATGAACTGGATTTTTTTTCAGTGGCACAGGACCACTTTACCAAATGGTAAGTGGATCCAGTAGGTGATAGGTGAGTTTGATCCTAGGGGACACCCACCTGTAATTTTGGTTTGGGTCTCTTGTGGCATTATCATGATTAAGCTCTTGTTGAGCATAGGGACTACCTGATCCAAACTCTGTGTTTCCACAAGGAAAAATGAAGTAATTTTGGTGTGTGCATTGCCAGCAGAGGTGGGTAGCACAGTCTTGTGCAGAGGATAAACCTGACAAAAGGAGGACTGAACCCTTCTTGGTGTCATCGCTGGCCATCTCTCAGAGGTCTTCCAGTCATGCCCTGAGATGTTTGGAATCTCTTTTCCAAACTCTTAGTGTAGCTTCTTGGTTTTTTCCCTTTACTTGCAGATGGATGAAGAAGCCTCGATGTGGAGTTCCGGATCATCCCCACCTACGGCGCAGCCGGAGGAAAAAGCGGTATGCACTCACTGGCCAGAAGTGGAGACAGAAGCACATAACCTACAGGTACAGCCCCGTCCCTCCCCCTGTTTGATGGGGAAAAAATGGTCTGTACTTGTTTGGCATGCAGGATTTGTAAGTACTTTTAAATTGAAACTGGATCCTCCCTGTAATGTCTAGCCTGGGCTTTCATTCTCAGTGTGGTGGAGGAGAATGCTGTCAGAGCACTGGAGTATCTGAAGAGTCTGTTATCAATTAGAAAATAACTGATCAGTAAAGGCACCTGAGTTGCAGCCATCAGTTGTGTAAATTTGGTAGAAAAATCTTAGTAAAAGGCCCTTTTTCTTCTGTTAGAAATCTAAGGCTCTAACCTTTAGATCGTGTCACCTTTAACAAACCACTAAAGCAGAAGGAAAATCACTGTTTGGGGACAAGATGCTTTCTCCTTCTACTGCTTTGCAACATTTATTTTTGCAGAGGTTTTACTTTTGCTCCTGTAGTAGAGCTCTTGTTTTTATTCAGACTTAGGCCCAGCTGAGGTTAGGCCAGCTGGGGTGAGCTAGAGGTGTCAAGGGAGTGTTGCAGAGGAGCAGTTGTTTCCCAGAGAGGTGTTGTGAGTCAGTCAGGCTGTGAGCTTTTGAAAGGCTGTTGCTGAAGGATGGTCAGTGAAGGTTTCTGGCAATAGGAATGTCACTTCAAATTAAAATTAACCCACCCTCTGGTTGAAATTGTAGCCTTTTAAATTTTTTGGAGGGAGAAAGGAGATTGAAAGGAGTGAAAATTAGAGATGTAGTCATTAAGGAGAAGATCTGGGTAAGACTTAAGGCAGAAAGAAGGTCTGAAGTAAAGAGGTAGAAGTGTGAGTGACCAGCATGGGAAAAGTACCAGAATGTGTAGAAAAGAACATGATGGTGTGAAGGGAAAGAGACTCAGAGACTGGGACCCTCTGCCTATTCTGACAAGAATTCTGAGAAAGGAGTTGGATGCTTCAAGTTACAGAGAGGGGCTGCAGGGACTGGGAGGAGGGACTAGTTCTGGGGACTAGTTCAAAGCTTCCGCCAATAATAATTGTTTTAATTCAAATTGTAAAGGGACACCTTCTGTATGCAAAGGTCTGAGAATCAGATCCTTCTAACCTTTTTCTGGACCCTAGGGGAAAGTGGTATGGAATCATATAAATAAAGTAAATCTTAAGCATATGTATAAGCAAGAGAAGCAGCTTGGCAGATGGCTGCACTGTTGTCCTCGTCAAACCAGTAGTTGTTTGGCTTTCCAATTTCAGTCTTTGTGGTGTCCATTCAAGTGATGGGTGTCTTGATTCACCACTGAATGTGTTACAGTGTGTTTATATTAGATTGAGACAACTTCATTAAAAACTGAAAATTGTTCCAATGACATAGATACTTTATATTCCCCAAGTCAAGTTTAATAAATCATGAGGCTGTTATATGCACATGCACAAAACATCTCATGAACAGCATTTTTATCATAAGGTTTAGAATTATGGGACATTTGTGTGCAGTTAAATGCCCTTGACTGTCCCCGAACTGTGTATCTTTAGCTGTCATGGACTGGGCTGCACAAAACTGGCAGATCCATCACTCTTATGAGCTCTAGAATATTTTAAGTAGTTGGGAGAAGGAAGCACATCATATAAGTAAGGTTGTGTAGTTTACTGGAAGTTTGTTTCTCAAAAGGAATTTTAGTGGTCTGGTTTTTTTTCATGTAGTAGATTCCATCTTAGCATAACTTCAGACAAAATCTGAAGTAATTTACGTTTTTGAAAAAGGTTATTCAGCTGTCTACATTCAGATTTGAAAGTTTTTAGGAAGTGATCCAAAATCAACCAAAGCATTATGAAGGTTCTTGTTAATAAATGTAGGATTCAGATCAGGGCTATAGTTCTGTTGGTAACTTTCTTTGTAACAGCAAAACTTTGCGTGCTGCACAGAGTAGTGTCTGCAAAAAACTTTCCTTTGGAAGTTGAAACTGTGTGGTTATGTATTGATAGGTCTCAAATGTATTCTGCAAATTGAAACATCCCTTCTTTCTCATTCCCACAGTGTACACAACTACACACCCAAGGTTGGTGAGATTGATACAAGGAGAGCCATCCGTCAGGCCTTTGATGTTTGGCAGAGAGTGACACCACTTACCTTTGAAGAGGTCCCTTACCATGAAATTAAAAATGACAGAAAGGAGGCAGATATCATGATCTTTTTTGCTTCTGGTTTCCATGGAGACAGTTCTCCTTTTGATGGAGAAGGTGGATTCCTGGCTCATGCTTACTTTCCTGGACCGGGAATTGGAGGAGACACTCACTTTGACTCAGATGAGCCATGGACCCTGGGAAATTCTAATCATGATGGTAAGAGTGCAGGTCATCTTTCCCAACAAGGATAAGTTGGATGCAGATACACGGAGAGGCTTTCAACTAGAAAGTATTTGGTTGGTGGAACTTTCACCTCCCATACAGTGGTTCAGATGCTTTCTAAATATGTATTCTATCTTAAATGGGAAAATAATAGTATTAATTTGTTTGTGATTGTGCATGATGTGAATTTTAGGAGTGAAGAGTGTGTCTGCTGGCTTCTTACATCTCTCAAGATTTGGGCCTTAATTCCTACAAAAACCACAACTCTGGGAGGGAAAAGTGTTGAAATTGTATCAAATGGAATATTTTCCAAGGGCAATTAAAGTTAGTTGTAAAGGTGAATAGAAAGTTGAAAGTGAAGACATTTGGATTGCCAATTTGTTTTGATCCATATTTGTTTTCTCACACTCTGGAATTCCTTATCCTGTCATAGTTTGGGGCTGGCTGATAAGTTAAGGGAGACAGATGGCTGGGACAACTCTTTTTGTCTTATTAAGCATGAAGAGTTTCTGCATCTTTCTAGCTTTATCTTACTCTCTAAATGAGGGCAATGAGCCCTTTCTGCTCTATTTTCAAACCTTTGATTGAGGATAGTGATGCCTTGTAAAAAGTTTAGGCTGACAATCAGAATTTCACAGTGGCCTTACCAAATATCTCTCCAATTTCCACAGTCCTAATGGTTTGGGAAGAATGAGATGTCTTTAAGCCTTTAGGGATTCAAAATCATGTTTTAGTATTTTGATAAGGACTAAAAGTTTACTTGGACTGCAAATATGTCTTGATTTCTAAACTGTATAAAAGCAGCAGTGTCGTTGTGCCCATGATGCCTAAGGACATATGCAGAGGTGATGTCTTTCATTAGACCAAACACTGTTGTTTTGAAAGAAGAAAAGCTTTCAGGCACACAAGCCACCTTCAGGTCTGGCTTAAAGGTGACAGCTTGCTTTCAGACTGGATTGCAAATGGGGAAAATCCCTCAGAGTTGTGAGTTGGTATCAGATCATTTTTGACAGGAAATTGAGCTGTCAGGTTCAGCCAGGGAATGCTAATTTGTAAGAAAGCAGAAATGATACAATACTTGTCTTTGTAGGGAAAGAGAAGTAATGTTTCCTGGCATGTGCAAATGACTAGAGGAGGTGTAGGCTGAGAAAGGGAGGTGGGGTGTGGAGAGGGGGAGAGTGTAGAGACTGTGGGAAATTATAATGTGACTGAGAAGCAGTGCTTTGCTATCTTGAAATGTTAGGAATTTTCATTCCTAGGTTTGTGGCTAGAAGGCTTCCTCCAGGATCGGGAGTGACAGTCAGAGACTGAGTGGTTGCCTTGTGAGAGCTGCAGCAGTGAGGTGTGTTTGTGTGTCTCAGTGCTCTGTGCCACTTCAGTCTGGTCTCAGTAGTTGTTTGAGCTCAGCTGTGGGAGTGTGGGAGGCCCAGGTACTGGATATGACTTCCCAAGAAAGCTCATGTATGAGACCTGGGAGTGCTGGTGTCTGGGATAGAAGGTCCTTGCAGGAAGGTGGAAAAGAAGGTTTTGACAAGTTGTACTTGCTTTTTTCTCTTCTGCACAAAATGCTTCCTTCTGAGATAAGCTTAGGAAGGTTGGGATCCAGCTTAAAGACTGGCAGAAAATATTCCATCATTTGGTAGGATGTTCCACCACAGGTGGTCACTTCTTCGAGGATTTTTTTTGATGCAGTTTTTAGGATGGTGTTTGAGTGCAATGCGTACAATGAGTAGATTCTCTCTCTTTTTATAAAAGCTATTTTTATGCTTCTCTTATCCATGTAGCTCTTTCATAAACGTTATGTATTTCTCTGCTGTTCTGAGTGACTGTCATGAGGGGTGTCCTCTAAGTTCATTAATTGGTATTTGAGGGGCTGGTGTGCTCTCTGTGTAAGAATTGATAGAGGAATTGAGATTTCCTTTTCAGAGGATGTCACCTGTGCATTTGCTTTCAGATTACTGTGCTGCATAGATTGGGCTGCACAGGCTCTTTTGAAAAGTCACCAGTGAGGATGTTGAGAATGGGGGTTGGGTTGTATTTGACCCTTCCCTCTGGGGGAAGTGTTAATGGTAGAAGGGGAATTTGATGTTTTGAGGGTGACAGGGGTAAGGCTGTAGTCAGAGCATTATAGATGTGTTGTGTGAGGAATTTGGTTTTGTCTGCCTCCTTATCTTTGGTGTGCAGTTTTGATGGTGTCCTGCTTCATCACTGGATGATCCAGGCCTCTTTAGGGAGTAGTTTCCTTCTGTTTCACTGCTCCTTGTCACTGGAGCACTCACTAGATTCAAATTCTCACCTCTCATGTGTTCTAGTTGAAATGCTTTTAGCAGGGCTTTGAAGAGTTTCTTCGTGATCAGAGGTTTCCTGCTCAGTTCCCTGCCAATTTTCATTGAAAATAAGGTATTAGAGGGGACAATATCATCTGTTTAACAGGAAGTGTTTCTTCAAACATGGTCTTGCATGTCCTTAAGATACGTATTTTCTGCTAACAGGGTTGATCAATCTGGAATTGAAGAAGCCTCAGTGAAAGAATAAAAAAAGCCCTACCACTAAATCATTGGCAAAGCTCTCATTTATTCACATGCAAAAGAGAAACAAGTTTGGCCATTCAATGATTAAAGGAGTCTTGAAATAAGATTGAAGTAACAATGGTATCTTTTCATCAACCCACAAAGCACCACGGTGTAAAATGTTTCGCTCCTGACAAGAATGTGTATTAGTTAAAGGGAAAAGTTGAGCCATTTACCTTGGAGCTCTCTTAGACTTGCAATTGTGAAGGTAAATCTCATGTCAACAGAGCAGAAACAGAGCTGAAACTCTGCCATAGATCCTTAGAACATTAGAATTTTGCTGACCTCTCACCCATACAGTTTTATTACAATTATTCCAATCTGAATTCTTGCTTTTGTGGGTCTGCATCTGTTACACTGTATTGTGGCACCTGCAGAGGTCCACAAGGTCTGTATTTGGAAGCAGCTGTCACCCCACAGAAGAGCTGCTTTGCAGTCTTTGCTAGCAGTACAAATTATATGGATAAAATTGAAACGTTTCACATGAAATTTCATCCACTCAGGAAAAATAAGAATGATTTGAGCAGATCTTTCTATGCAAACAGCCATCTCCAATTTGTACATGGAGGTGGTGTATCCTGTTGAGGAAAGTTTCTGTCTTGTAAAGAGGCCTTGTGGTAACCCACTGGACTTATTGACAACTTTATCATCCCAGCTAGGATATAGTTAGTTGGGATTTATATACTCATTATCATTTTGCTTTGTTATTATTATACTGATTTTGCCCTTGTGGACAGCATGGGCATTACCATGTCCCTTAAAATTATTGGTGTAATCATAATAGCTGTGGTGCTGTTGGTTGTTCTCTTGAGCCCTTGTTAAAAGGGGCACATGCACCAGCCCTTCTATTTTCTTCTACTGTGAAGAATGACCCCTGCATAGGCTTTCAAAATGAATGCAAAGTTTCCTTCCCCCTGAATATTAGTTACAGTTCCACTCAGGCATTCAATTTCTTTAGCCGAGTAGGACTGTACTTTCAATTTTTGATTGCTGATTTATCTTCATAATTGTACTGCCTTCTCTGGCATTCTCATAAGTATGCTCTGGAAGATTAATTTAGTTAATCTTATGATGAAGATGAGCAAAACCAGGTAGGAGGTTGAAATCCAGCAGCTCTTATTAGCTGGGACCATGGGATACAGAATTTATTTGTTTTCTGGTGATAATGTTGATGAGAGCAGCTGGAAGCATGAAGCAGAACATTGGAATTTGGAGGAACCAAGGGAAATCAAAGAAGTGATGCAGCAAACAAGATGCAGCTGAAAAAGAGGGGGCTCATTTAGAGATAAATCATCTACACAAGCACACATGAGGAGCGGCTGGCATGGTCACCCTGGTGGGGACTGACCTCATATTTTTCCTGGAAGATGCTCTTCAGTAGGAATGAAAGCAGCTGTTGGCTGCCTGGCTGGTCCCACACTTGTTAGGCTTTGGTGCCCGGCACACGGAGGCAGGTGAAGCTGTGTTTGGAGTCCCTGTCTTTCAGCCCGACCTGGGGTGTAGCTGCTCCCTGACCACAGGGCCCCTCTGGGCTGCTCAGCCTTTGGTCACCTGCACGTGTCAGCGCAGGCTCAGTTCCCAAGCACTGGTTTTATCAGAAGGAACTTTCCTCTCCTTTCTTGAAGTTTTGGGCATTTTTTACTTGAAATGTTATGTAGAAACAGCCCAGCAGGCTTTGAACTGCCCACCTCAAGACTCGCAGCACTGACACGTTGCTCAGGCAGCAGAAGCCTGAAAGGGAATGAACAGACTTGGCGGTTCTGGGGTCTCTCTCCCTTGGCTCCTAACTTGGCTCAAGCATACAGGAGATGCATGGAATACATTATTAACAGGCAAAATCAATTACTAGCCTTTATATGGAAATAATCGTTATAGATGTATGTAACTCCAAAGGCAAGTTGAAAAGGAATCCTGAGTGACTGGAAGTTCTGTCAGTTTAAATATCCACATGGCACATAACAGCTCTTACACACCTCTGACAACTCAAACGTTATTTTAATCCAGGTGAATTACAGAAAGTACATTTTTTTTTCTAGTTTAACAGTACAAATAGTATTAATAATAATCCCATGCAAATCTCCCTCCTGGTGTTTTAAAAGCATAACATACATTGCTGTTATGCATGTCACTAACACCATACCACTAAATCTGTGGTGTCTGTCAACCCCCAGCAGGTAGATTAGAGAGTCTTTTTAATACTAAAGTGAGGTAAGACCTGGGGTATCCATACTGTGCCAGGGATCACCAGATTTTATTTTTTTCACCATGCCCAGAGCTGGCCTCTAAAAACCTCCCTGTCATCTGTTGTCATGTAGCAGTGTAGGTGGGAGGGTGCCCAGGGTAGTCACTTCAGCTCCTGCAAGAAACACCCACAGCTGATGAATTATTTCTGTACCAACTCCAGTGTGGCTCAGCTTCACATCATGGGGTCACTGTACAGAGCAAAGATGAACCAAGAGTTCATCTTTCAGTGCCTCTCTTCCACACCTGTACCAAGTTTTCTCTGTAAATGTTGGATGACCACTGTGGCAGCTTTTCAGATGTTGGCAAGAAATGCTGAGCTTTGCTAACAGCAAGTAAACAAATCTTATAATTGTTCCAACTGATTGTGCCTCCCCACAGATCCCAGTGGGTTCCTGCAGAGGCTTCTTTGGAAAGCTTCCTGTTCATGGCTTCTGAGAGAAAGCCAGCCAAAAATACTGCCAGAGTTTGCAAGACACTAGCAGAAGCAGTATGGGAGATGAGATTTCACAGGTCACCTTCACTTAATTCAGTGCAGGAGCTTCTGCAGAAGCTCTGGAGGAAAAAAGCCTGAACCACCTTTGGGAAGGTTCTATCAGCCACAGAGGAGAGGAACTGGACAGCTTTTTCCCTGTGATTCTACCACAAGGAGTAGCATTGTTTCACTGGACATCTCCCTGAACAGCAGGGCAAGCACTCCTGGAGTCACCATCTGGACATGGCATATGTTCAGGAACCTGACCAGGTTTTTCAGGACAGCCAAATATTTCTAGGCTGACGAATGTGAATATTCAGCAAGGACCTGAAGGAGAAAATTTTGATTGGGGTAGCTAATTTTGGAGCTTACTGACAGCCAGTGATCATGACATGCCTGCTTGGGGGAATGCAGGGCTTTAAGCCAACATTTAATTTGGTGATCAGTGTGTTCAAAGCACTGTCTTCACTGGAGGTTTACTGTTTCCTGTCCTGGCATTATTAACATCGCAAAACTTCTTTGTTCTTTGGACATTTGTGTCCCTGTAAGCAAGATGAAACCAGGGGAGCTGGGCTTGGTCGGCCTAGTGAGGAGGAGGAGGATGAGGAGGAAGCAGTCTTCCACCTGAGGAGATATTAGAGAGAGGAGGGAGGCACACTCTCCTGGAGGTGGAGGAACAGAAAAAGGAACAAAAGGCAAGGGGCACAAGCTGCAACAAGAAAATCTCCACCTGGGGTGTAAGGTAAAAACTTCTTCAGCTACAGAGTGGCAGAACTGAGAGGCTGCACCTGGAGAGGTTGTGGGGACTCCATCCTTTGAGACATTGGAACGTGGCTGGTGATGTCCTGAACAAGCTGATGTAGTTTTGAGATTAGCCCTGATTGAAGCAGAACTTGGTGGCTTCCAGCCATGCCTTCCAATCTACATTTTTCCATAATTCTTTATCACTGTCATAGACAGAATTTGAGTTGAAAGCAAATTGTAGTTACTTCTCATGGCAGCTCTGAGCCATAACAAGGTATTCAGCTCATAAAATTCTCTGTTTCTATCAGCTAGTTCCTTTCTAAAAACAGGACTGTTTAACACTGAAATCTTTCATGAGGGAGGGCTGTTGATGCTCACAGGTGCATGAAAAGGTAGCTGGCAATATTTTTTGCCAGCTGCTTGATCCTTTTGAAGAACCACCTCTTAACTGTTCCTTTTTTTTTTTTTCCATGCCTGAATGTACAAGGTTTCTGGAGCATTGACCAGACTAATCCTATAAACATAGAATGTATGATAGAATATCCAACAGATTCCCTGGTATTAAGGGGGATGTATCAGTAGGTTTGACTTTTTCTAGGTAAAAACTAGTCATACAATTCTTCATGATCAAAGACTTCCAGGTGTTTCCAGTATCTTTGGAAACATGGCTGGCTAAATATTATTTATCCTCTTTGTTTTGTTTGATTACAGTTGTGATATTTTATGGGGGGGGGGAGGGAACTAAGAGGAATGCAGAGTATCCAGCTGTAGCTTTCTTTTTGTGTTTGAGATTTGTATTGGCATCCATTTTCCTAGGCTGACTCTCTACTCTCTGCTTGCTCCCCACTTACCTGACTTGTGCAAGTGCAGTGCCTGCTTGGAAAAGAAAATGCACCTTAACCCCTGTACCTTCACCCAGCAAATTGCCGGAACTTGGTAGTCTTTTCTCCTCGATTAATTCCTGTTTCCTCTGCATCTTGCCTCGCTTTGTCTTATTTCTTTCTTATTTTACCACTTTTTCTCATGTTCACTTTCTACAGAAGTTCTGAGGCTGGCAATCTACAGAGTGTGAATGCAATGAATAACTCACAACAGAGAATATGTGTAATTTTTTTTGCTGTTTGGCTGCTAAGTAGATTTTTAATTTTCTTTCTTTGATTTCTCAGATACAGAACATCTTCACATCTAAAGAGTTTTGTTCTAACAAATGGCATTTTGAATCCATCATTATTTTTCAGGCTTTTGACACTGTTGTTGAAAATGAGCATCAGCGTTTTCCAGAGCGAAAACCAGAGCTGCTTTGAAGTTACTCACGTGTCCCTTAATACAGAAGACCTGGAAGACTTTCATGTGCACGTTGGAAGTCAAGTGGGGCATAAATAGTATTAAAATTTCAATTTATTCTCTCAGGCCTTTTGATGATATTTCACCAGGTCATGCTGTTGCTTAGTATTTTGTTCATTGAAGAGCAGTTCAGTGTTTAATCTGCAGGACACACCTACTTAACACTGGTTTCATCCTGTAGCTGCTTGGAGAGAGACTCCTTCCCATAAGCCAGAGCTCTCTCACATCCTATGCTAATGTTGAACAGATTTGAGCAAGGATATAGACACATGATTTCAAGACAGCCAACCACAGTAAAAAGAAATCAAATCAGGCAGCTTAAATCAGCAGCAGTTTGAGATTACACCCCTGTCCTGTCAACCTGAAGGAGAAGAGAGGAAGCCCATCAGCACACGAAGAAGATTTCTGTCTTCAGATTCTCCTCTCCAGCCCTGGACAGCCTCTCTGTAAGTAATGCTTTCTTTTGGTGTGTTTGCTGTCATTCTGCAAACATGGCAGTGGCTTCACAATGCAGGCTGGATTTTAAAGCTTGGCAGTACTAGTTATTGATTACAGCTGAAATTCTTTAATGAGGGTCATCTCCAAATTCCAAATTTTCAAAACATTGTACTTGTAAGTACATCTGATGGTACTTGTCAATACCTAAAGTTCACAGTGTTCTTTAAATTAAAACTTATCCCATTGCATTTGTTAGCAATCATTCAATACACAGAGTATGAATACAGTTATGTAGGTATTTGGAGTCCTATTGATTTATGTATAGTCAAAGTAAAGTAATTTACTTCTTTTCACAGAGAATGAAATACTCTGGGATTCACAGGAAAGAGCCAGTAAGGATCAAAATGATGTGTCATTCCCTTGAAAAGGAAGTGGGAAAAAAAAAAAAACTAGGGAAAAAAAACAGGTCACAAGAATCAAGGTGAGCCAAAAAGTCTCTTTTTATAACTTCCCTTTTGTAAAGCAGAACCTGATGATGTGAAGTGAGCCAAAATGGAGCCGTGTCTTTATTAAAGTTGTGGCATTCCAGTTGCTGAAGTGGGGAGGAGGAAAACAACAGGCCATGAGGGAGAAAAAAAATTTAAAAAGAGGAATTCTTGAAAAGAGTTTGCAGGTCATCACAGGCAGATTGTAGCATCAGCAGGCTCAGTACTCTGGATTTTGACATCACACACGAGCAGCAAACTTGGGAGTTGCTTAAATTACTTTTTTCTTTTCTCTGCTCTTTCTGAAGGAGAGCTCACAGTTTGAAAACAGTTTGACTAGTATTGCCTTCTCTACCCAAATCCACCAAGAATATGACTCTTGGGGAAAGATCTCTTCCATCCCAGCTCTCTTGTGTCTCAGTCCTACTCAGTTTTACAGCCCCATCAGGAACTTCTGTGTCAGGGGACGACAAAGACAGAAAGTCTCCTGCTCTAGAGAACACCCTCACTGTGGCACAGAGCTGCTCTTACATCTTCCAGAGCAACATTTGCTCCGTTGCCAGCATCAGGAATTAAATATCATTTCAAGTTTATGGGCAAAAAAGGATTCCAAATGTCACAGACTAGATTGTCCACACTGCCTATGCCAAGACCCGGAGTATTTTAGTTATCTTACAGTGTTTCCACAGCTGGGTCGGGTCTGAATTCTGTCAGTAGACTCTGCTGTGTTTAAATACTTTTAAAATACAAACAATAGCTCATTTTCAAGACTGATGGAATAAAGGTCATACCTACATTTTTTTCTATTTCTATGATTTTTTTTTCTTTACTGCTTTACCATCTGTTCTACCAAATTCTCTGCTGGTATAGGCAAATAGGAATTTTCATTTTGGGATTAGTAATTCTTTGATATTGAATTCTTTATGGAATTACAACCTACATTTGTGAAAGATGGGGTTAATTTTTCAGCAGAACACGCTTGTTGCACTGACTGTCAGGCTGCTTAGCAGCTGAAATGGCACAGCTGCCCCTCTCTCTGGCTGCCCACTCTGTCAGTTTTGGTCTCACCATTCCAGACCATTCGTTTGTATTTTTCCTCTGAGTTTCTACAGGAAGTTGTCCTCATATTCTCCACTGTGCATGTCAAATAAAGCACAGCTTGCACCACTACTAAGGTGTATAGCATAGCTACCAGCCCTGACTTGCAAGCTGCCTTTTGGGCAGTAAAGGCAAATTACGTTTCATGTTGGTATTATGATGTGGTTCTTTGTCCTTCTGCAGTCCCTTGGTCTCGTGGGGATCAGTTTAACATGGCTGTGGTACAGTTGCTGTTAAAACTGCATGACTCCTTCTTTCTCCAGGGAAGCTGTTCAGACACTTTTCAGAGTTTTCAGTAATTCCTTAAGAAGCAACATGTAACAGTAATTGGCTTATGAACAAAGGAACACCTGTATTTCTTTTTAACATGTATTTTCTTCCTTTCTAGATAGAAAAGCTGTTTTCCACAGAATTACACAGAGCAGTATCACCCCTTCTTCAGGGTCTTCAGAAGATTGGAAAGCTTTCCTTGAGCAGAGCATGTTGTGGAGGTGAATGGAGGAGCACAGACAAATCACATGGACAGGTCAGACCTACCAGGTCTGAAGATGCAAGAACCAAGGCATAGCTTAGAGTAGCCCTAAAGCTTCTTTAAGTTGTGCTTGGGAAACAGTTGTCTCTACGTGGCTGTTGGGGTGGAAGGAACATAAGCATGTTTAGTTCACACCATTTCTTCTGTAATTACCTAAGGCATGCTATTGTCGCACACAATCAATCATCTGACTTAAGTATCCTTCTTACTTTAATAAAATTTTAAACTATAACCCTCATATGTCTTTTTGTGTCTGAGTACACTGCAATATGTAGATTTCTTGGCAGAGTGATACAGTTCATAAAATATAAAACTAACATGACAAAGAGCAGAGATTCAGTCTCTTTTCTGCTGTTAATCAGATATGCAATATTATTTGTACTTCTGTTGTCTTAGAAGCTGTGTCCTGGATTTACAGTCCCCAGTGCTGTGCGGTCTCCAGAGCCTACCCGCATGCACAGCTGTGCTGAGGGATAAACACTGATGGCAATAACTGATAGACTGCCCTAATGGAGTCCTGTGACCTGCTGCTGTGAACTGACAGGCATTTCAGCAACCTACAGGAATTATTCAGTGAGTTACGTAGCGAAATAGTGTTTTGGTGTGGATTTCCATAGTTAAAAGGAATGACAGTGTACAGGAAGGCATGTGCTGGCAACTTCACAAAGAACAGCTGTCTCAAGGTGTCTGTTACCTATTGAATGTTTTTTCCAGAGGAAGATTAAAATCAAAGAATCAGGAGGGGTGGAGTTTGAAAGTTGAAGGAAATTCATATATAAATAGTGTATCTATGACTCCAGTGTTCTCTGTTGCAATAAAACTATGTGTTTCTTTACTCTGCAGGGAAAAGTAGAATGTTACGAACAATTTGAGAGTCCTTTCACCAAAGATCTGGGTTTAATGTGGGATTATATTGCAATTTGTCTAAAGTAAGGTAGCTCATGTGGGAGCACACCAGCTAATGAGGTTTATCCTGAGCACAGATTGTTTTTAATTAAGAAAATTAAACTTAAACCTATGTTTCAAGTTGTATCTGGCCATTGAGCTGGATGTAAGGTAAGCAGTGTATTCACCGGGTGTGTCATCATGATAATGGAGGATGCTTTTATAGTGCTGTAGGTGTGTCCTCAGTTGTCATTTTCTGTGGTGATAACATTGTGCTGGTAAGGAAAACACATCAGCTACTTCCAAAATAAAGTAACTGTGTTTCTTTGTGTTTAGTGTAGCAGGTCAAACTATTTCACTCAATGAGCTGACTTACTCCCACCAGTTTTACAGGGTCATCCTCTTTCTGCTGCTCATTGGTGGACTTTTGGCTGCCTCCTGAGAACTGGGAAGGAGGAAGCTCAGGCAGGTCTCTGACCAGACCTGTTTGTTTTGTACAGGTGGTGCAAACGAGCAAAAATTCTTGTATTCCCCTTGGGACTGTTTCCTCCAAGTACAGATCCTTCCAAACCCTACTGTTTAACCTGGGATACTGGGAGTGACTGGGATACTCTGAGTGCAAGTTTTTCTTGTTACTTGGTCTTGGGAGAGTGGGTTGAGCAGGAAATTAAGGAGCTGTATCCCATTGCTTGACCTTGTTTCCATAGCAAAGCATCAAGCTAGGCTGTTAGTTCTCCATCTGAATCTTTCTCCAAGAAGATGGACACTATGGAGACTGTTGTTGGACAAGAAACGTGGAGAACTGGGAGGTCAGAGACCTTCCTGTATGTTCAGGAACCAACAGAAACAATGTGGGAGGTACAAGCTCCTTTCCAGACTTCTCCAGCTGAGCAGTGGGTGAGAGCACAGAGAGCCCTCACAGCCCCAGGCCGAGTGCTGTGGAAGGAGAGAACCACACTGGTGGTTTTATACTTCAGTATTTTATTTTCAGAGCAAATCCTATCCTACCCTTTCAAAAGGAACAATATGTTCTCTTCCATGCTATGGAATTTGCTACCATTAGCAAATGAAATGGAGTTTGTTGCTTGACAATATTGTTGATTGAGTGACCCTTCAAGAGAAAACAGGATGATGTATTCAGAGCTGGATTTTTGAGAACTCTGGGCTTCTGAAATGGTCTTAAGACTTCTTTCTCCCATCTCCTCCCATGAAATGCTGTCTCACTTGTTCTCTGAGAATGATGTAGTTGTTTCAGACCTGGGACCCCCTCAGAATGTGCAGCAGGATGGAGAATGGAGATAACAGGGGCATGCTGGAAGGAAAAGATCAACAGATGTGTCTGAGAGGAGGCCAGAATAGAAAGATGACGGGATTAAACAGTGATGGGAAATTTTTGTCCAGGGCAGGGAGTAGAAGGAGAGGGAGCTGTGTGTGCTTCTGCCGTGTCTGCCTTTCAGCAAAAGCAATGAGAAGCAACCACAGCACTGAGAATCAGGGTACTTGGAGAGAACTAAGAGGAGCTTCTTGTCCTGCTTTCTGTGGAGGTCAGTTCACTTTCTAGGAATTCTCTTGAGCTCTACTTTATCTGCTCCAGCCATTGCCCCGGGTTTATCCCTGCTGTGGTTCGGGTTGTCTCCTGGCCATGGAGGAGGAGAATTTTTCCACTTCACTGCTGACTTGCCCACTATGGCTGTGCTAGAACTGGGACAGTTCATTTCTTTGAGTTTCTTACCTCTAGTTGCCACAAAGCTTCCCAGCCAACATTTTCTGTGCTCTGTGACGTCCTCACACATAACTGCTAGCCAGAATGGTGGTTTAAAACTGGACAGCAGCAGCTGTTTTCCACAGCTGTTTTTCCAGGAATGAGTATTTTCTAAGCATAGCTGGGAAAAAGTGTGTATCTGTTTCATGGTGGAAGAGCTGGCTGACCTGACCAGTGGGGTGGTTGAGGTACTTCTTCAGGAATGAGCCTTCATCTTGCTGATCATCACAGAACTCTTACTGGTTATCTCACTGGTGATCAAAGAACAAACAACAATGATCTGCTGGACCTGATAGCTGAAGAATGTGGCTAGTGTGAAGATAGTTTCATCCTTGGCTGCAATAACCGTGAGATGGAGAACTTCAGGATTTGTGTTAGAGGAGCTGCCTGAGGTCAGTACTGACTAATACCTTGATGGAATGACATCAGTGATGCAGCAGAGTGCACACTCAGTGAGTTTGAAGATGACAGGAAATTTGGAGGAGTGTTTGATAACACTGCCCAGTGATGCTGTTGTTCAGAGACCTCGAGAGGCTGGAGGAACAGGCTGACAGGAACCTAGGGAAGGTGAGGAAGGGGAAATGCACAGCCCTGCCCTAGACTATTGGTGACCCAGGGGCTGGAAGCAGCTTTGCAGAGAAGGACCTGGGGCTCCTGGCTGGCAGCAAGTTGAACATGAGTCATGAGCACAGAAGGCCAAGAGCACCAGGGCTGCCTCTGAAAGAGCGCTGGCAGCAGGTCAGTGCCAGCAAGGAGATGATCCTTCCTCTTCCCCTCTCCACCTGGCGTGTCTGGAGTGCCCTGCGTGCAGCTCCCCCGAACGAGAAACTTGACATTCAAAACCTGACCAGACAACTTGCTTTACTAGACCTTGCTTGAGCTGGGCATTGGACCAGACAGTCTCCAGAGGTGCCTTCCAGCCTCAACCATCCTGTGAGTCTGTGGATTCGTTTTCCACATGTTAAGTGGGCTGGCATTTATTTTGGGCAGAAACAAATGATTGAAGACTATTTGAAACTAATTTATCTTAAGATAGTGCCTAATCTTGTGCTCCTGGTAAAGGACTAGCATATGGAGGCAAGTGACTTCCATAGATTTATATGTAGAGTTATATAGAGACAAGTTCTAGATCTGTAGGCAGCACAAATACTGCAGGTACTTTACCAAGGAAGAAAATGCCACCAAGGGAAGGTGAGGAAAGATGTCCCTGAGCATGGGCACAGACTGTGAGCCTGTGGCGAGCAGAGTCTCATGAGGTCAGCTCTGTCCTGAGTGACCTTTACTGTGGACTTCCATGTGTGAGTAGTTGTAGCAGTGAAAAATTATGCTTCCATGAACATTTAGCTGATACAGGAGATTAAGTCCATTCAGTTTTGCAAAAGGACATTGATTCTCTGAATCCTATGTGGAATCTGGGTGCATCTTTAAGCTTGAGTGTTTTTGCAAACCTGTGAAGAATGATCAGCCCTCCAAACTTTGCCACAAAACTACTTCATGGATTTTATACTGTGCTGATAGGCATTGTATTTACTTGTTCTGCACACACCAAATTTTTCAGCAACAGATGAGAAAAAATTACAGGGTGGGTCTTTATTTGAATTTCCCAAATACAGAAATTCTAAAATTTTCCATAAATATGTGGCTAAATTTTAGGCTATGTATGTTTTTAGACAATTGTATTTGAAAATTGATTTGAAATGCACTTGTATGTTTTAACATGTCTTGCATATTCAGATGCTTTCACCATCCAACTCAAATGTTTAGAGCATTTAACCATTTGGGGGTGGTATATGTGGCTGGGGAGCACTGTTTGGTACTGACTTCAGGTATTTTCAGATACTGGCAAAGCTCCCTGCTGAGGAGGCTTGCAGACCCCTGAAACTGCTTTGTCATGTTTTTATGGGTAACAGTGAAGCAGTAACTATTTAAGAAGTGGGGGTGGTTCTTTGTAAGTCACTGTTGCAGCTCCTGTCTCAGGCGGAGCTCAGCACAGAACTGAGCTTTGTTCAGCTGCAGGTGTGAGGAAGCTCTTTGGAGAGGCTGCAGAGCAGCCACTGAACTGCCACTGGCAACTGATTGCAAATGTCTGATTGCAAGTACTCTCTTGGTTTGTACCTTGCCAAAAAAAAACAAAACCAGAGGAGCCCAAATTCAGGCAGAATGGAGGGCTCAAACATTTTACTGCCATGAGGAGACCTTTTCATCAGTCCTTGGTGGCTGTGTCTTCATCCCTACGTAGCATTGGTCACTTTCCAGTGCCCTTATGGAGCAGGACATCCAGGGACAACTCTAGATCAAAGAGATGAGGGTCCCAGGCCCGTGGGACTGAAGAGGACTGTTTGCCTCTAGAGTTGAAGGTACCCCTACTTCGCACTGCTGTCAGCATCTGCACCAGACAGGGCTCCTCATCCCTTCTTCTGTCAGGAAGAGTCCCAACCCTTCTTTCCTCCTTCTTTCTTCTGTCTTCTGCCACTGGGATCCAACCCAACCTTTTCCCTTTGTGGGAGTGGGGCACGATGGAGCTGCCTGTGCTCAGCTCCTGCATACATGGTAGTGCCAGGGGTCCAGCAGGGTAAAAGCACGCTCAGGAGCCCTTGCTGGAGGAGATGGGGCTGCCCACTTGGGACACTGTTACCCTGGTCTTCTCTGTCCTTCCCCCTGCCTTGCCAGGTGCCAGCAGACCTCCCCTGCCATTTGTTGGTCCAGGACTGATCAGAGCATGTCACCAGAGGACCCAGAAGGGGCACAAAGCACTCAGTCCACCACTGATTAGCAGTCTGTGCTCTCACCTCTCCTTGCAGCGCTCGGATAAGGAGCCAGTGGTGCCAGAGTGACTATTTTGTTGGCCATTTTCTGTAAATTCTCTACAAAGGAGTCTACAGTCAGTATCCTTTCACTCCAGGCACTGCCTGTTTTACCTGCTCTTGGGCTGGCAGCCTTTGGCTTATACTTTGACAATGGCTAAAGGCTGTGCAGGCTTTTGGAACTAAAACCATCTCCAGGAGCTGACTCTGGCACTGTGACCTGCTGTGCAGTAGGAGAGCAAAGCATTTGCTTCTGGGTTTGTGGGCAAGCGGGGCTGGGATGGCCTGAGGCCGTGGCTGTGTGCTAACCTGGCTGTGCCTTCCTCCCACAGGGAATGATCTCTTCCTGGTGGCTGTGCACGAGCTGGGGCATGCGCTGGGTCTGGAGCACTCCAATGATCCCAGTGCTATCATGGCTCCTTTCTACCAGTACATGGAAACACACAACTTCAAACTGCCCCAGGACGACCTCCAGGGAATTCAGAAAATCTATGGTGAGCAACCCTACCTACTTCTTTACTTACACCGAGTTTGAGCCTAGGGAGTAATTTACAATTAGCCTAGGGAGTATTTTACAATCTGCATGCCTGCAGATGGTGGGCTGCATTTCCTGCCAGAGCCCAGTGGGGACCTGCTTAAAGCCCTTCGTCCAGGACTAAGTACCAGATGACTGCACAAGTCAGGATAATCAAACCTCTGTGATCCCACTGCTGCTCCATCCCTCACTGTGTCCCCAAATCAAGGAGTACTTCAAAGGGAGAAACAGGCTTTGCTGTACCCAAGGTTTGTCCATTAGGAGCAACCAGTGCAAATAAAGGAAAAGAATGCAAAGAGCCTGGAACACCAAGGAAAGGTAAAAAGTATTTTTACTCTTTTTTTTTTCCCTCATTATATACAAGGTAAGGGAAGGAAAGTTTGGATCTGCTTAGGGAACATTTTCAATCTCCAGCTGAACATGTACAGAATGTGCCACAAAGATATTGGGCTCAAGGAAATAGAAAAGGGGCAGAGAGATTATGGGAGAAAACCTAGAGGCTGCATATTATGTGGTTCCATGTGATTGGATCATGGATACCAGGGTGTGAGGACAGGAATTCACAGAATTATTGGATGAAGGAGACTCTGAGGGCAAAGAGAAGTCCAGGTTTTAGGAGCACAAGGGGAGACTGAGACTAATGGCCACAGTCTGTGACAGCCTGTGATAAATAGGTTTCATCAAACATCCCTGATTTCATTCTTTGTGGAAGATACAAGTTTGACAGAGAGGTTACTCAATAAATGCAGCACAGAGCAGTTGTGCTATGTAACTGTGCAGCTGGAGTCAAATATTAGCTCCCAGAAGCAGCAGAGCAGATATGGTATGAATTAAAGGTGAAAAAAATACTTGTAAGATGGTGGTCACTGGGAAAGCTGGTGTTTCTCAGGGCTTGCTGCAGGGGTTGGTGGCAGGCCTGACACTCAGTGTTTCCATCAATGGTCTGCTAGTGAATTTGAAATTGCTGCTAATAAAATGTGTGCCAAGACCTGTAAGACTCTAAAGCAGTGTAGCAAGAATTTAGACATCTGAATTGCACCTCAGATGTTTGAGTCAGATTTGGTGTTTGTTTTCTGTGACTGGATTGAGATTCATTGTTTAAGTGCAGATGCTAGGAATAGTATTTTCTTCTTGGCTAATTTCTCTGGCTTGTGAGGGCAGTGGGAAAACCCAGGCATTTGTAGAGAGCAGTCCAGCCTCAGTGTGAGGCAGATATCCAAGTAGGGTCCAACGTATAAAATTAGATGGCTTAAAGTACACCCAGGGGAACTATCTCATCTCATTGGTGCATCTTCTTATTGATCATTACCAGGTGAAGTTGCATGTTAATTGTCCTATGGTATTGTTTAATTATGAATACTTTTACACAGTACATATTCTGGTGCTCAGGAGAGCAGAGACTCTGGAGGGTTTTGAAATAAAGTGCTGGGGTAGTCAGTGTTAAACTTCCATTAAATAATAGATCTAAGTGTTAATTTTTGAAAGCTGCCAAAATGCCATTATGCTGTTTCTATTTTGTAATGTTGATTTAGTTTCTGTGAACTTTGATTAATCAGAAGAAAAAAAAAGTAATTTATTGCAGACAGTGGAAGTACCATCAAGAAAAAATGACTGGTTTCTCTGTTTTCAGACATGTTTTTGGAAAGGGAGCAGATAAGGAACTGACAGCCTTCCTGCTTCACTTTTGGGATTCAAACCAAGATCAGCAGGGGATGAGCTGGGACCAGCATTCCCCAGAATGGGGCTCTGAGGCCTTTGAGCTGGAATGGGCTGGGGATGGTGTTAGGGGTTGTAGAGATAACTCATCCTGTGGGGAGAAGAAGGAACAATTTCTGCAGCAGGAGCTTTCCTTGCCCAGGCAGAGATTTCAGCCCTTGGTACAGAGTTACAGTCCAAAAACAAAGTTGAATTTAAAATTAGGTTTTATGCTTATGGTTCACAAAGAAATTGTGGAAAATGCAGGTGATGTTTCTCCCTGGAACTAATGGTGAAAAAACTGAACCCTTCATCTGATCTCAAAACTGAGAAGGGCCTGCTAAAATATCCTTCTTGTAGCTTTAGCAGGAACATTCAACTAATGTATTTTATTTCCATGGTGCCACTCTGCTTTGTTGTGCCTTGGGGATACCAAAAGCCCATCTACCAGAGAATCTCTCCAAAAACCAAAATCTCCTGCTTTCCTGCTGCTTTGACATTCTCTACAGCAGCAGCATGTGCTCAATATGTATTATTTAGTAACCTACTCTGCAAAGTCAGACACAGAGCCACTGTCTTGCCTGTAGCAACCTTTTAAAAAAATAGTTATAACCAAAACTTTCAATTTTTAATTCCACTGAAGTTGCTAGTGCAAAGAACAGAGGCTCTACTAAAGCTGAAGTACATTTTGTCACCTTTTGAGAATGATGCATTTCAGATGTGGTTTATATTGTATCTGTGTTTATCCATTAGAAAAGAAACATGTCCAGATCTGTCATATAATGACTTGTTGAATTTTTAATTTATTTTCTGCTGAATTTATTTCAAAACTCACCCACAGAGACAGTAGGCAATGTGAACTCGTGTTTGTGCTTCATGCTGATAAGTATAAGGTCAATGTTTAAAATGTTACTTCAGTTTTGAACTACTGAGAGCAAGGCCAGCAGCTCCCTGCGTGACAGAGCTGTAACACAAGTCAGCAATGTTCCCATCTCCTGAGAGCTGCTTCCTGTAGCATATTCCTTGGCAAAACAAAGAATTAGCAGGGCTCTACTTTATGTGTGTTTTTCAGAAGGGTATGTCCCTCTGTATTTGTGTGCCTCTGTCACAAGCGACATGCCCAGGAAGGAATTAAACTGGAGGTGATACCTCAGTTTGCGGGTCCCCTGGATAAGCTGCTGAGTTGCCTCTTACCTTTGCTAGTGTTGAAGCCAGGGCTGCAGGTGGAGAGAGGAGAGGTGCTGAGCTGTGGCTGTGTCACAGAGCCTGAGCTGGGCACGCTGCAGCACTGCTCACCCTGTCCTGACAGGGGGGTGCACACAGGTGGGGCTCAGGGTTCTCCCATGTAGCCACTGACAGGACAAAAGAAAACAGCCTCAAGTTATGTTAGGGGAGTTTTGGGCTGGGTATTAGGGAAAATTTCTTCACTAGGAGGGTGGTCAGGCATTGGAACAGCTGCCTCTGGCAGTGGTGGATCCACCATCCCTGGTGGTATTCAAAAAATGTGTGGGTGGGGCACTTGGTGATGTGGTTTGGTGATGGGCTTGGAAGTGCTGGGTTAAGGGTTGGACTTGATCACCTCAGAGGGCTTTTCCATCCTGAATGGGTCTGTGATTCCATGATTCTTCACATCCTGCTCTCTGTACTGGTCTGCAGTGGGTGATCAGGCAGCCTCTCGTGGGGAGTGGCTCCTGTGACACTGTCTGCAGAGCAGAGGGCTTGACATGAAGTACAGGCAAAGCTCATGTGCACAGAGCTGGTTAACCAGGCCATTACCTTCAAGGGCCTTTCAAAGCCTAAGGTCACAAAGGGGAGGTCTCCTAATCACTCAGAGGTAGACAAGGTCATTAACCCTGGAGACAACCTCAAAGATCTGGGCCATCCCAAACCTCACTGAGGGAGTCTCAGCCTCACACGTCTTCTGTGCACTTCCAGAGAAGAGATCCCAGTCATGGCACATGCTGCACCCCTGAGGGCTGAGGTCTGGAGTGGGCATGAAACCACTCCAGCCCCTGGCTGAGGAACTGGACAGCACCAGCTCTGACACCCAGGATCAGGAGATCAGCAGGACACAGTGTCCATGAGCAACCAGGGCCTTCTGCTGGCCTCACCCCTCAGTGCACGGCTTCCATCACCTCCCCCCTTTTTGTGACAGCCATAGAGATTCTTGTAACCTACAGACCCTTGTGACCATCCCAGGGCACTTGTAAGCTGTGCCTGTGTGTGAGATGGCTGTGAGGGAACAGCAGAAAGACCTGGTGGAGAATTTCCACGTGGTGACACTGCGCTGTGAGTGGGACCATCAGAACAAGCTTTGCTGTCCCGTGGGACCTGGGAATGTTCTCTGAAAATGTCCTCTTGGACATGAGAGGAAACAGAGTAACATCCAAGACCTCATCTGTAGAAGCTGCAAGATTTGAGATTTGAGAAGCTGCAAGATGCTTGGCAGTCAGGAATCTGGAGGGATGTGCCCTGGTGCCACATCTCTGGCACGTTGCAGAGTTACCAGACACCCTCTCTATGTTGCATCACTTCATTTACACCTTTCTCCCTGTCCACAGACTCTGTTGAACCCAGCAGGAAACACCAGACTCCACCTCTGGTGCATCCACAGAGCCTCACCTGCCAAATGCCAGGTCTTCATTCCCACTCCTCTGAAACACAGGGAGCCTGGTTCTTATGTCTTGAGACTCCACATGACACCTGGAGGACTCTGCCAAAGTGGAGGCTGAGAGGGAGCCCATCTCTCTTGGGAGGTTTCTCAGCAGATGGAAAAACACTGGTGTGTGTTATGGCTGGGCAGAAAATACTTTTCTCATCCTACAGATTCTTCTGAGTATAGAAAAATGTTCTGTTTTTCTGTGGAGCAGACGTCAGGCTTCTGAAAGTTTTTCCTGAAGGAAACTGGAGCATCTTGCAGAGCCCTAACCTCTCATCATTTGCCTGCCTAAGCCTGGGAATTTCTGACCTGGTTTTTTGGCACCCAAAGCAGAGAACCCAAATGCAAGGTGAATCACCTCGTTCCAGAGCCCAGGAAAGCATTCCTTTGCCTTAGAGCAAGGATGTCTGCTGTGGACACTGGTCTCCCAGGTGAATGCTCTGTCATCTGGGTGGCAGTTATCATTCAGAGGAGAATGTCTGTGTGAGAAGGGCTCAAGAAACCCTTCCTGCCACCCAGTGATGATCATGGGGGTCTTGGCTGTCCACCCATTGTTCTGTGGGTGCTGGGGCTTGTTCTGCACTGTGGCAAGGATCCAGGCTAACTGGGACATCTTAACTCACTTCAGCCCTGGAGGCTGAGCCCAGAGGTGCAAAGTGCTCTGTGGGTGACTTTGTCCAATGAGTGAGGGAAAGGAGTCCTTCCTGCACTTGGAGTTCTGTGGACAATCTCTGGCCCCTGACGTAGCTTGCTGGCAGATACATCATGTAGTGTGGAGCAGGGGCGCCTCTCTGCACTGCCCTGGAGCCTGCAGAGCAGCCAGGTGGTTTCTCTTGCTTTCCCTGGCTCCCTTGGATCATAGGCTTTTATTGGAAGAAGGCTGAGGAGCCTTGCCTGTGAACCTGGACAGCTGCTTCGGTGCTGCAGAAACACGCTGGCAGCTCAGCTTTTTCAACCCAAAACCCTCCTGTGAGTTGTTCAAACCATAACAGTCATCTGGAGGATAGTTTTCTTCTCTGAGAGAATATTAAGAAGATAAGGACAGGCCTTTGTTTAAGTGGATGGTTCTCTCCCCTGAGCTGAGCCAAAGCCTCCTGTGTGCTGGCAGGCTTGGGGAGCCGCTGGCTGGGACTGGCTGAGCCAGGAAGGTGCTGAGCCTCCAGGCAGGTGCTGTGCAGTTGAGGGAACACTCTGTCAATAGCCAGGAGGACAGTACAATTATATTTTGTCCTCAACTATCGACACAGTGGCTCCTAAATGCCTCCTCTCTCTGTGTTATCTTCACAGGTCACCTTGGTATTCAGATGGTCTGCGACAGAGGAAGCATGAAGGGAGGAGGCTAAGTGCCAGTGGTGGAAGTCACACTCTAAAGGTGATCTGCTGTGACCCAAAAGCTTTCTGACATTCTTTGCCTTGCTTCTGATAGAGAGGAAGAAACTCTTCTCTACACAGTGTCTGTAGAGTCCCAGCAAGCTGCTTCCCTCCAGAAGGGAGAGTTCCAGCTCCAGGAGATTTCTTACCTGTTTCCCATGTGGAAGTGGCTGCACACTGGTGCTGGGATAACACATGATAACTAGGTGACTATGTTCAGGCCCATTTGCAGACCCATGCAATAACCTCTCTCACTTAGATTTTTCTAATTAGATAATTTTCCTCTGTCTGATTCTCTGAAGCTGCTCAGAAGTGTAGTGGCAGAGGTTTGTGTGCTCTGCTGCCTGCTCGCACTGGGGGATCTGATCAGTCTCTGTGTTGATTACCACAGTGCCAGCATGTCTTAAGTGACTCTTTGCTCACACACGCATGGTAAACTTGTTCCATCCTGCCTTGAGCTGTTTTTGAGGCAGGTTACTGTGATGGGAGTCTGGAAATAGGAATGACCAGTGAGCTTTCCTAATGGATGGGGTCTGCTCATTCTGCTTTTGTGCCAGGTTGGACCCTGCAGTGCCTTGGGTCTTATGAGGGAGCACTTTCTCCACCGATGGACAGGCTGTGCTTCTGCTTCCCATCCCCATAACTGTACACCAAATTCTGCCTGAGTAACACTTGGACCTGAGGATTTCCATGTTTTCAGTGTACTCCTCTGCTCTTCGGATGTGCACAGCTGAAGGATCACCTCCCACCTTAAGCCACACTCAGGAACTAAGCGGAGGCAGCAACTAAAAATGAAAAGGCAGTCCAGAGAGACAAATCTTCAATCAGAATAAATTAGAAGGCCTAGGTTATAAAACCAAAAATGAGTGAAAGGTAGCAAGGAAACATCCGTGGCTAGCAGAGAAAGGCAGTAAGAGGAATTTTGAAATGAAATGACAAAGTCTGCATCCAAGCAGGTTGCAGACCACCTGCAGCATGTGTGGGAAGCCTTGCCAGGGCTGGTTTGGCCATAGCCAGCTCTGGTTTGGCCATGGCCAGCAGTGAGTATGTACAGGACCAGCTTCCCTTGTTGGGCCTGACTTGAGATCTCTCTCCACTGATCTAGCAAATGTTTTCCTTAGAGCAAATCCCTGGTTCATCTGAACCCTTGCTGCTTGGCATCATCTTGACCATAGTGTGTGCAACTGCTTCTACCATGACTGTTCTATGTGAGCTGTTTTGGCATTTTAGGGCTAATTAAAACCTTTACATTGGTGCCCTGGGTTGCAAGGGCTGTTTGAACCTTCCTCTTCTCCACAGATGACTGTGACTGGGTGCTGGAGGTGAACAGGGGAGCTGTACAGGACTGCCCATACAGGGCAGGGCAGGCTGTGGCTGGGTACACAGGTGATCCTCACTTGTGCAGAGACAGTGAATTAGTAACTCCAGTCATGGTGGTGTTAAATTTCCATCCTATGAGCATAACACTACAGTCCCTATCCTGCACCTTATGGTCAGATTCTCTGTATGTCAGATTCTCTGTGTCCAATGAGTCTTTGTCAGACACATGCATCTTTTTTTTTATTTAGGTGCTATCCCTCTCTCACCCTGTTTTTCTGTTTAAAGAGAGGAGAAGAAATTAATGTCATGTCCTCATCTTACTGCTCATGGTCATCTCTGGTTTGGTATGGCAGCATTTGCCCCTTGCAAAGGGGGGAGAGTGGGGAACAGCAAACTACACCTCCTTGTGTTCCTGCAGCAATGGGCTAACCCTTGTGCCAGGCTGTTGGCAGGGGAATCCTCTCAGATAGGACAGGCTTAGAGGCTTTCCAGTGTTATTTACTAGCCACATCCACTCAAAGCCATGGGGGAAGCAGCATAGGAGGGAAGGGGTGGTGCCTTTGCTTCACAGCACCGGAAGGTCCTGTGGGTGTCAGCAGGGTCAGTGGCTGCCAGCAGGAACAGCAGCAGCACGTGTGGAGATCCAGCCACATGTAGGAATGGTGTGAAATAAATAAAACCCTGAGGACTGGGACACCCATGTTGTTGTATATATTCTGAGGAAGGAGGTGGTTTTGTGGGTCAGCTCTTGCCATGCCCTGTGGCGCCTGTTTGCAGCTGCAGCATCCTGGATGCACTCCAGAAATGCATCTCCAAGTTTAGCTTGGTCCAAAAAGGATGTATTTAATGAACTTGAGTGTGACTAGAAGCACAGCAACTGCAGAGACCTGGGCATGTCTCCAAAGGCTCCTCCTGAGCTGCCCTGCAGCACTGCTGTGGATGTGCCCACCCTGCCTGGTCCAGCCCTGCTGCTCCTGTCACAGGCACTGTCTGGAGACCTCAGCTGCATCCCATCTGGGGAAAACCCCAGCTGCATCCCATTTGGGGAAAACACACAGGTCTCTAGCAGTAGCAGTAGCAGAGTTTGGAAATTTTATGGTTAGCTAAAACACTGGGCACTGCCCTGATAAGATTGGAGGGGATGAGAAATACACAGTGTCAGTGTAGTATTTGTATCCATGTCATGTAGACGGCTTTCCAAGGATAATCATCATCAGAGAATCCTCATGAAGTATTTCTGTAAGCAGTATTTGATGTCTTTCATTAAAGCTCTGGAATAAAGTAAATAAAAATAGTTGCTAATGCCTGCACATGGCACAAAGTATCACATTATGAGTAATCCTTTGTTGCCCTGAAGAAATAGAGTTATCCATTTGAAAAGCTTTAGGAAGAGGTATAAGTCTCAAGATCCAAAAACCAAAAGCCATTGCAACAACAGACCAAAGGAGCACTCTATTTAGTTAATAAAGGAGAATTTTAAAAGCATTCCATTCAGGATCTGTAAATTATTAAATGTTGAGACACTAGACATAAGAAAGAAAGCACTGAATTTAAAGCTGCACAAACTCAGGCAATAGGTAAGGCAGACTTCAGCTGTGACAGGGCTTAATCATTACAGCAGTTTGCTCTGCATTATAGAGGATATTCTATGCTCGGAATCTGTATCTGCCCTGGGAACACTGTGCTCATTACAGGACTTGCTAGTGGAGGTTTCTGGCCTGGTACTGCAGGAAGTTAAAAAGACTTCACCATCCAAGTGGTACTTTCTGAACATCATATCCATGACACCTGCACATGAGATTCTTACTGTTCCATCCTTGTTAACAGCTGTTGAGGTGGCTTTCTCTGATGGCTTCTTTGTTATTAGCTGTGAGGATGTTCCTAACCTGGTCACCTTTCCTGGACAGATTAAGCACTCATCCATTTTAGGAACCCTTTGAAAATGGAACATTTAAGAGTAAAGCTGCCATGGGGACTCGGGCACCAAACCATTATTTCAGATTGCACAGTTCAAAATGTTTATCTGCAAAAACCCTCTTCTGACCCCACAAATGTGTGGACTCCATGGGTACCTCAGTCCTTCTTCATAAATCCCTTCCCTGGCTATGGGCAGGTGCCCAGCTTGGGGTGACTCTTCCAGGCTGTGAGGATGAGCCTTGTCCAGGGCCAGTGTTCACCTCCAGCTGGGGTGCAGCACCTTGGCCCCAATCTGTGACACTGAAACAGCACCCATGGCACCAGCCCCACTTCTGCCCACAGGTGAGGGTTTATACTCCAGGCTCAGAATGAGATTGAAGCCATGATCCCTGCAAATAAACCATCTTCACATCTCAAGCCCACTAAAATCCCTTGCTCTAATGGCCTTCTGTTTATTGCCATATTAACACACGGCCTTTTCTGAGAAGCAACAAAAAATGTGACTCTGAGTGAGATTTGGTCCAGATTTACCACTAACAGTTAATGAAAACATCCTATGGCAAGAGGCTAAGACCTCTGCTCCAGTCTAGCTCACTTGTGTTTTTATTTCTCTGGCCTTGTCAGATCCCAGAACTGAGTTGAGGAAGAATAGAAAGGGAGAGCGGTGCTGGGAGGTCGTCAGTTGAGTGGGATAAGGTCCCTTGTCACAGCTGTTCACCAGGGACAGCACAGATTGGTCACTGCTGTGTAATTAAACGCTCCCTGCAGCTCCCCTTACAATGTAGCATTGGTTTTCACACCCTAACTTTTTTTTTTCTGGTTTTGCTTTGGTTTCCAGGGTTTTTTGTTGCCTTTTTTTATGGTCTGCTGAACATTTCTATTTAAGGGTTACCGCCTTTCATTTCAGTTGGGAACGTGACTGGTGTGGCTCCTCCTTCCTTTTAGCTCCAGCCTCCTTGGGAAGACCTACAAAAACATTCTGGTTCTTCTTCAGTTCTTATCACTTGTCTGTTTTGGGATAGTTTTCACATGTGGATGCATCTTGTTCTGCTCCCCATTTCTAGGGAATGAGCTCTGCATCAGGAGTACATAAATCCCGGTCAGTGCTGTCCATCCAGCCTGGAGCCTTTTAAAGCTTACAGAAAAAACAAGCTTGTCCACTTTGCTAAATATATTCCTTTTCACTTCTAGGTCCTCCTATAGAGCCCCTGGAGCCAACCAGGCCTTTACCAACTCTTCCTGTTCGCAGAATTCACTCCACTTCGGAAAGAAAACACGAGAGACACCCACGACCTCCCAGTCCTCCCCTGGGTGATAGGCCAGCTCTGCCTGGCTCCAAACCAAACATCTGTGATGGCAACTTTAACACTGTGGCTCTCTTTAGAGGAGAAATGTTTGTTTTCAAGGTACTGACAATTCCCACTTAGCCATAAGTCTTCCCTTCATTTTATTGCTGGAAAAGGTTAACAGAAATGTTTGGTAGTGAGATTTGAAAGTCTGTGAAAATAGCTCTGTTCCTCTGAGGGTGATGACTGAGCAATATTGGAAGGAAGTGTGAGCAGATTGGTTCTCTAATATTTGAAAACAGTGCCTGATGGGATTTACAAAATTCCCAGGCATTCTGCGCTCCAAAATGTGAACTGCGTGCATTGGCAGCGAATTCAGACACCACTGAGCCTGAGAGGAGCCACCTGTAAAGCCAGGAAGCAATGCCAGTACCATGGCTAACCATGGAGTCCTAGAGTGGATTGGGTTGGGTTGCGTTGGGTTGGGTTGGGTTGGGAGGACCTTAAAGACCACCTTCTTCCCCCCACTGCCATGGACAGGGACACCTTCCACTGGACCAAGCCCTGTCCAAGCTGGCTGGAAACACTTTCAGGGATGGGGCAGCCACAGCTTCTCTGGGAGCAGGCCTCACTGTCTCAGAGGTGACATGCATGGAACTGGGGCTCTGGGAGCACTCAGGCTACCTGGGGAATCTGAGTCAGCCTTTCTTGTAAACTACAGCCCTTTGCTCAATAACCCATTCGAGTACCAACAGAATATACACATCCATGATCCCATTTCCAAAATACCAGCAGTTTTCCCTCTGCCCATTGGGTGTGAAATGTGGAAGGGGACATGTTAAAGGTTATTAAATGAACAAACCACATCAGTTGCAGAAGATTCCTGAAATGAAGCTAGTTGAAGGTTGGGATGGTATCTCAGAGAAGTCTCAAAGATTCTGTCCTGCTCATGCTCATCCCTGAGCATCCACTGCAGATCTAAGTAATGATCAAATATCTAGAGGGATATTCCATACCTCCTTTGTGCCTTTAAACCTTGTGTGTTTCACACAGTCACCAGGTGATGTTCAGGCTGTCTGACTCTCCTGGGCTCCAAGAGCCAAGCTTCAACTGAACCAGGACAAGCATGGCACCTCAGTGACAAGACACGGAGAGGTCACAATGCTTACAGCTGTGGACTTGCTTCCTCCCTGCTCCTTTCCCTTCTCCTTCTTTCCATCCTTTTTCAACATCTCCCCCTTTGTGCTGCCATCCTCCCCCTACAGCACTTCCCACACTGGAGACAGTGTTGGGCTGGGTTGGAGCTGTCACCTGAAGCAGGACTTGTGTCTGTAATGGTTGTGGGGCCTGGGCAAGGATTAGCAGTGCTGGATGCAGGACCCAGCCAGGTCTGACTGCAAGACAAGAGTACTCAGTCTCAAGAGGCTTCTGGTTTCCTCAGGATCGCTGGTTCTGGCGTCTGCGCAACAACCGGGTGCAGGAGGGGTACCCCATGCAGATTGAGCAGTTCTGGAAGGGCCTTCCTGCAAAGATCGACGCAGCCTATGAGCGCTCTGATGGCAAATTCGTTTTCTTCAAAGGTACAGTACAGTTCAGTACGAGCCAGCCACTCCTGCCTCAGCTCAGGCTGCTTTTTTGGCATGAAAATGGTGAAAACAGGTACGCACCCTTGCCCTTTTCCAAGGGGGCACTTGAAGCAGCCATTGATCCTTAAAATATGGTTCAGTGTGGGCTGGCCTTGCCAGGACAATCTCTGTATAAAGTCAATATCAGTTAGGGGAAGTTGGCTTTCATGTGATAACAAGAAACAGCTCCTATTTCCAGGAGTGCCAGTGCCCTGCTTATCTCCTTGAACACCTTTCACCAGGGCATTGAGGCCTCTCCAGGTGCAGGGCACTCCCAAACTTCATTTCTGGACAATTGTCTCCTAAAGAGACAAATTGACCAACCTTGTGCTGGGGTCCACTTTAGCTCCTTGTATGGTGACAGTGCCTGAACAGGATCCTGTAACTTGAGAGCAAGTTGTGAGCAAGGAAGGGTGGCTGGAAAGCATGGCCAGTACAAAACCACAGTACCTGGGCTTCTGGATTTGTGTCTGCAGCTCCAGTACCTCAGCTTTCTAAAACTTGAGAGGCTCAGGGAAAGGTAACAGAAATGTCTGAAAAGCTTGGGCTGATCAACAGCTCAGCTGAGCAGAGGATGGCAGACAGGGGATGAGACAAGTCTGAAATCATGACTGGTATGAGAAGGTAAATGGGAAAGGGCTGTTCCACAGCTCTCCAGAACAAGAGCTGAGGGCGGCAGATGAAATGAGGTTTCAGATTCAAAATGAAGTGGAGGAGCAGCTTCTTCACACGTTACAGTTAAGCCTGGAAGCCCTCAAGATGCTGCGGTTCACTGCGGTTGGTTTAGGTTCCTACCAATCCGACTCCTAACAGGCCAATCTGTTTGTTGTTGTGTCCCCACTCACCTCTAGGAGATAAGTACTGGGTTTTTAAGGAAGTGACGGCAGAGCCAGGCTACCCTCACAGCCTGGTGGAGCTGGGGAGCTGCCTGCCCCGGGAGGGCATCGACACGGCGCTGCGCTGGGAGCCCGTGGGCAAAACCTACTTCTTCAAAGGGGACAGGTACTGGAGGTACAACGAGGACAAGAGAGCAACGGACCCAGGCTACCCAAAGCCCATCACCGTGTGGAGAGGAATCCCTCAGGCTCCTCAGGGGGCTTTCATCAGCAAGGAAGGCTGTATGTGTCTGCAGTCATTGCACCTGTTAGATCGGGAAGAGCTGGTCTGTGCTGGGAGCCGGGCGGTTGGATGTGGAGTGTTTTGAGTATTTTCTGATCCAGGAATCAAGTCTCAGAAGCCCTGGGGTTACCTGGGCTTTGTGAGCAGCAGCAGTCTGAGATCCTTCCTGACGCTCATTCCAACCCACACACCTCCTCATCTGCTAAACCACATTGTGACAATCCAGCTCTGTGGGAATGGGACTTTTTCTGCCACAATAGACCCTACCCAGCTGTTCCTGGGCCCTGGTTCTGGGGGTGCTGGAACTTACATTTCCTCCTAATTCACCTGTAGTGAACTCTGGCTCTCTGCTAAAGGCTCCAGCCTGTCTGATGTTAGTAGTTAGCCTTGAAGCTATGCTCAGAGTAGGGGCTTGGAGCTCCAGAGGCCCTTTCCAACAC
Organism: Onychostruthus taczanowskii; assembly: GCF_017590055.1. NCBI lineage: Eukaryota > Metazoa > Chordata > Aves > Passeriformes > Passeridae > Onychostruthus > Onychostruthus taczanowskii. The sequence goes on from NW_024499352.1 coordinate 52,326, forward strand.
ATTTCTTTCACTGATTTGAAAATTCCCTCCTCCTCCAGTTAGGGAAAGAGCCAACAGAAGGGGCTTGTGCCACTGAGGCTGTGTTCAAATTTGGAGCTGTGGTTTGAGAGAAGGGCTGTAGGGCTGGGCCAGGCTGGAGGGATGACAGCTTAGCTGGGGGACAGTGCAGAAGACCAACGCTTTCACCACAGCTCCCTTCTCCTGTTCTCTTTTTTCCTAATATCTTGAGAGTCTTTAGAAAATGGGTCATCTGGGGAGAGGGAGGTGCTTCAAACAACATGTAGCATAAAGCATCACCTCTTACTAGCAGCAGGACAACACTGCTCCTTAACACAGGCCAAATCTTCGGGATTCTGTGGCAAAAGGACTCCTCTTACTCAGCATTTGCTCCCTCAGACTGAATTAACAGAAACGGGGTGTTCTTCCAAACACTGTCATACCCAGGCACATGCTGGCACCCTGCAGATGATGTTAACCACTTGGCAATAATGAGCACATATTTACAGGTGCCTTAGTAAAAAATAACTCGCTGCAGAACCTTCCTTTAAAGATAGTAGGGTTTTCTTTTTTAATTCCCAGCTTGTCTTGGCCAAGGGGAATGGTGTTCCATGGGCAATGTTGAACATGCTAGCCAGGGTTGCAGCTTCTCCTTTAAATCCCAGTTCCAAAAACACCTTCACTTTCCAATGGCTTGGGAATGTTCTGGATAAATGTGTTTTATTGACTTGGGTAGTGTCCATCTTCAGGTTGTCCAGGCTCCCTTAATATCCTCCCACAAGCACAGCTCATTAATAGGAAATAGTGAGAAATACTCTCTTCTTTTGTCTCCTAGTTTACACCTACTTTTACAAAGGGAAGGAGTACTGGAAGTTCGATAACCAGAGGCTGAGTGTGGAGCCAGGCTACCCCAGGTCGATCCTCAAGGACTGGATGGGCTGTAACCAGAAGGAAGTTGAGCGGAGCAAGGACCGGCGCCTCCCGCACGACGATGTGGATATCATGGTGACAATAAATGACATGCCCAGCACTGTCAATGCCATCGCAGTGGTGATCCCCTGCATCCTGTCTCTGTGTATCCTTGTCCTGGTATACACAATCTTCCAGTTTAAAAACAAAGAGGTACAGCAAAATGTTGTGTACTACAAAAGACCTGTCCAGGAATGGGTATGACACAGCCTGCTGCACATTTCAACTCATTGAGCTGATGAGGACTATGGACACACAGAAAAAAAGAGGAAAAAAATGCATTGAAAAGCCTACCAAACAAAACTACTTCAGTGACCTACAAGTTTTGGACATCCTGGGATGGAAATAAGCAGGAAAACTGGAAAAAATACAGGCAGGCAGCCTTGCAGTGTAGAGCCTCTTTCCTTTGTACTGCTTTGGTCACCTGCCAGTCACGGTGCCATCCTCCGGCTCGCTCTGCCAGCACCAGAGTCTTCGAGACAGGTTTCAACTGATCTGGGAAACTTCCTTCAGTTCCCTGCACCAGTGCTCCCTGTTAAACCCAGCATTCTCCAGTGTAGCTAAACCACCTCTGAACAGAACCATTTTTTTAATAGCTGTCTCATAAATGAATTAAGATCATGAAATCTATGAACAAGAACAATTTCAGTGTCATAAGCAGAAGACATTCTGATGCTGAATCATTCTAAAAAATCTTAGTTTATTAAAAAAATCCAGGGATCTACCTGGATATGATTTTCCAATACCTGCTGGTCAGATGTTTTGTACATTCATAACTAATCAGTGCTGCCACTCAGCACAGTGCACGAGGAACCACCGAGCACTCAAAGAGGTACCAGAGTGCGGAGCAGAAGCTCAAGAAGCACCAAACCAGACACCTGGCAACATCAAGCCCTAAACTGGGACAATCTGAAGACAAAGTAATCGGGTCTTTAAAAAAACCAACCAAACCAATCATGGTTTTTGTTTTGGGAGCCAGTCGTGAAAGAAATATTTAAATGTCATGTAAGTTGGTTTAAGCTCCCGCCAGCAAGAACCCAGGAACCAATGGTTACCAAAATACGGGGAATGTGTATAGACAGACTGCACTCTGCCCGTTCAGACGCTGGGGAAAGATGAGTTGTTGTTCCGTGGCATGTGTAACTAGATTGTGGAATTTGTACGTTGGGTTTCAGGAGAATGGAAATGTTTGTTTGGAGTGAGGTTGTCATTATATTTTGCTAAAATTATCAAGGTTCGGTAAGAATTAGGCCTGTTTATAAAACTAAATCCAACCCCTGTAGATGTTACAAACATTGTATGCCTTCAGAATTTGGGGGTTTGTTTTGCCCACTTCTTCACAGGCAAATATTTGGCAAGGACCAAAGGAAGCATGCCACAGAGTAGAATGAGTTTACCATGTTTGACAGAGCCATAAAAATCAGGTAAGGGCAAGAAAAATACCTTAACTTTCAGCTAGTGACTTTCCACAGATCTCTTCCTACAACAGTAGCTTCTGCTTGTCCCTCTTACAGTTGTGAGTGGTTCAGGACATTGTGCCCTAGCCACAAACTTTTGATTTTCATGTTGATGCTGATATTTTTACCATGTTGAATAAGAGTAGAAGAGCCTTTTGCAGTGCAGTGTAATGGTGAAGTCCAGCACTGTACAGAAGTGCCATCCATGTCAGCACAGGAATTGCTTTGCCCGCTCACCATGGGGGACAGGTGATTAACCTAAACCCTCTGCCTATAACTGAATTTTATTGAGTGCAATGAAGTGCAATGCACAGAATGTCCACTTAGTATAGGAAAAGTACAGCTTTGTAATGTCAGCTCTGAAAAAAAAACCCCAAGGACAAGAAACACGCTAAAAGTATTCCTAATTACAATGAGGAACAAAGCAGCAGAGAGATCGTTAGCATTCTGGATTGCTAATTAGTGCTCAAATATTGCTCTGGTGAAGCAGGATAGACACTTAGATTCGTCTGGTGAAGCCCACTAGGACTGCATTAACATGTGGTCTCAAACTGTATTTTGTCCTTCATAACTGATTTCCATAGCCAAGCTGTTTATTGTGTTTAAACATAAACTATTACCAACATATTACAAAGTTAAGTGAGAAGCTCGTAGATGCGAAACTTTGAACTGTAGTGACAAAACGTGCTAACGTCTTATGATGAGTGAAGGAGTGCGAAGGACCAAATGAAATCAGAGCTCCTGATCAGACACCCCCACGCTACTCCGCGTTGCTCTGTGTACCAGAGGTGTGGTGGGACAGACCACTGCCACCTGGCACCTCGGTCTCATCTGTACGCTGCCATCTCGCCGGGACTGCGACAGCCCAAACCTTTGAGCAACTTCCAACAGCCATCATTAAAAAAAAAATATTATAAAAAAATTTACAACGGAGAGCAATGTCTGGGTTTGTTTGTATTGCCTCCCCCTTGCCCCAAAGTTGGGTTTTTGGGCTGCCCAAGGAACGAGCTGATCAGGCAGCGCAGTGCCTGGGCAGGCAGGAGGCTGAGCCCTGTTGCCCGGGGTGGTTGCAGCAAAGTGAGCTGCTGCCCTGGGCTGCCTAAACCCAGCCTCAGCTGCTGCTCCAGAGCCACAGAAATACCCCGGGGCCTTTTCTACCTGCTCTGTGTCTGGCTCCAGGAAAGGTGTTACATATGGGAGTTTCCAGGGGGTGAGGTATTCCAGGAGGTGCTCAGGAGGTGAGAACAGCCCTCTGCAGCCACAGCAGGCTGCAGGAGGGGAGGCAGCTTTCCTCCAGCGCAATCCCATTCATTACCACCTCTGTTTTGCTAAGATCAGCCCATGGGCAGTCCTGGGGTAACTTGGATCTGGGCACAAACACGGGGTTTTTTTGTGTAAGGGACAGTTCCCACTCCTGAGCTCTTTGCTGGGATCCTGTGCTGTGCTACAGACGCACTGGACTCACTGCCCATCAGCCTGGCCAAAGCTCTCTGTGGGCAGGGGCTGCATTCCAGCTCCTGTCCAGAAATGCAGGACACATTGTTCCCACAGAGGAGCAGGGATCAGCAGTGTAATTCAACTCTTAACAAGCAAAAGGCTGTTGTGTGCTCCTGTGATCCTCTCTGCAGCACGGGGATTTGGACAGCTCAGGGACCTTGGAACACCCTGGACAAGCTGCCAGCCACAATCACTATACTGCACTGAATATTCTATTTTTTTTTCCCAGTTTTTGACTACTTTGAATAACTTCATCACCATTCAGGCTCATTGATACAGGAAATTTAGACATTTGCTGGGATACATGACCACTACATTCACAAAAGTTGGTCCTCCTCTAAAACAGATTAATTATTCCTAATTTATAATGAGTCATTAAACCTCAAGATCTCCACTTATACTGTGAGGACTCAGAGGTTTAGAAACCTCTGTAAAGGATCCTGACAAGTTTTTGACCATCAAAGCACACACCCCAAGGCCTTCCCACTGAACCCAGAGTTATGAGACTTTAATTTCTCCCTCCTGTCACATTCACCCCAGGGCTAGATACCAGCCCTTCTCATAGTATCACCGATTTGTCCAGCACTCCTGTAGTTCCTCTGATCATTCCTGCAACCCTTCCCAGAAACTGAAGTCACATGTTGCCTTCGACTGCCTGATGGCAAAGGTGCCAGGTGGCTTTAGTCATGCTATGTAACCCACACCTTTGTAGCTCAGCAATTTAAGACTCCCAAGACCCCGTAGGAACCCAGCTCTGGGAATATACAATTTGATTTTATTGACTACTCCTTAACATGTCTTGGCATCATCAGCACACTTGCTGTGCTGCCTTGGAGATGAAAGCACATGGAAAAGGGGCAGTCAGGGGCTGCACTGTGCTTGTGTCCCAGGCTGTCATGCCAAGGGCCTGTCACCTGGAATCCTGCCATTCTGGAAGCCTTCACCTGGGCTCTCATTTCACCCTTGCTGCGACACAGTGTTGCACTCAGCCTCCTCCCCCTGCCAGCTGGCACTGCAGGGCAGATCTCAGGGCAAGCAATGGGCAGCAGCATGAGAATTTCATCCCTCCTTTCCCCAGCCTCTTTTGGAGTTTGAGACCCAAAATTCAATGTAGGTGAGCATTACCCCAAAATATCTATTTGCAGAAACACTTGGCAACCACTGTGCAACACTTGCATGTCATCTACACGTAGAGCTCAGGATAAAGATACATCATGGATTTCCAGCTAATGCTGCTTTGGGCTGTTTGGGCTTCATTTTCCTAATTAGCTCCAGACATTGTTTGCTTTCTTGACCATTACTGAAGCCAGAGCACATCTGCTCCAATGTGGACCTTAAGTCAGGAATGTGCTCTTGCACTGCTCAGAGTTTGGGTGAAATTTGGATTCTTAACCACAACGTGCTTCACTTCACACTCCATTGAGTTTACCTTTCTATCCAGTCCTCATCCTCACTAGTCTAAGTCAGTATGGCCAAAATTCACTGCCCTAATCCACTGACTTTCCTAAACCAGACAAGAGGGCTTCACTCATGCCATGGGATCGCTCACCCAAGGTCCCCAAATGCCTTTGGCATAAAATCCTGCCAAATGCCTTTTGAAAATACAACAGTACAGGAGACCTTCTCCCTATCCCTGTGGACTCTTTAAAGAGCTGCACAGGTCTTCTGGGACACAACCTGCCATTGAAACACCACATTTATCCTCTCTCATGATCTATGTTTCTAAATCCATTCTTTATTATAGTTTGTTTTCCTTGTACACAGGTCCATCTCACTAGCTCAGGATACCCACAGGCCCACATTTAAAATAGGTATCACATTTGTTCCACCCAAGAGCTGGGCCCTGTGAGGTGGCCAAAGGGAAGCAGCTTCTCACTCTAAATGCTGAGACAGGCTGAGAGGAGACCTGGAGTCAGGGCCAAGACAGGTGGTACATATTAAAGGGTTGATATCTGATCATAGATGATCGTGGCAATCTTTATTTTGAAGGAGTAACCTTTTATCAGCCAAATCTTACAAAGCCTTCCCTGAACATCCAGACAGTAAAACAAAAATGGAAATTTACTCCGTTTTCTACAAAGCCCAAAGCAGAGGGCTGAAAAGAGCTCTGCCCATACAACCTACAGGTCATCATTCCCCAAGAGAACTCAGCTGAGAGCAAGGCAGCTGCGTGGAGACAAGTGAGCTTCCTCTTACCCTCAAGATGAGAAATGGAGGCACTTCTATGCCTTCAGTGCACCCTTAATGGGCAAGAAGGAAAGCAACTGAAATGAGATACCACTGAGCAAGCGCTGTGTAGAAAAAAATTACAGTCTTCTGCCTGAAAGCAGCACCTACAGCTGCTTTCATCTGGCACAGGCAGTGCTCTTCATGAGGAAGCTCCCAATCTGTAGCCTTTGACTGACTGACTGCTCAGAACCATGCTATTTAACCTTTGTCTTCAAGGTAACTCCAGATATGGTGGTCCAAATCTATTGGGATTTACTGTTTTTTAAGAGTTTCCCATTGTAGGAGGCAAACTCCTACAGGACAAATTAAGCCCACTGGCAAGTGTGCCTTTTGGGCCCTTCTGCTGCAGGTGCCTTCGAAGCAGCACAGGTGACACCAGGTCAAACACTGGTCCAGGGACACCCACACTGTTACTGTTAAAAGCCCTTGGATTGACACTGAAAAATTCCAGTTTTTATCCAAGCTGATCACTTCAGAATCACCATCCCATAGGAACAGCTGCAAGTCAGGGCGAAAGAGCAGGTGATGACTTTTGAATTATTTTTGGCAAGTAAACTACTGTATTTTTGGTACTGGACATACAAAGGGGTCTTACATGTACCCAGAGCAGAAACACCACTCAAGCAGGAGTGTGGAAAGAGAGGGCAGCACATGTAGTGCCAAAACAAACTCTGTGCAGCAGGACACTGGTGCAAGACTTAAGGCAAAATAATCTCTAGTGATCAACATCCAAGAGCCACAAGAGTAAATATTGTGGAGTAATTTGACGGGCTCAGTTGGCCTCACAGAACCAGAAAGCAGAGCTGAAGAACTGAGCTAAGGGATAGAGAACATTCCTTATTTGTATCTTATGCATGTTATTTGTCAGTTTGTGTGGTAACAGTTTACAAAATATGACAAAAATTTGGTTTTGTAGCCTCTCCTTTGGGCCAGGCCTGCAGAAACATCATCAGAAGGTCTGGATGTCTGTGATCCAAAGTGCAGCTCAACACTTCACTCCTTAGGAGCTTTCTGGGAAGTAGGAACCAACACTGCTCATGTCAGGCTAAAAGACAAAACAGAAAGAAGGTTTAGTTGTGCCAGAATGCAGAAGGCATTTCTAAATACCAGCTTCAGTCAGTTCTCACCTTCCCACTACAAAGACCCAGAAATTTCCTTTCCTAGGAAAGGACCTATGAAAAAATGGAAGCAAGACGTTTTGGCTGCTAACAGCCAGCCACAGGATCAGACCTCTCAGGCTGGCAAAGGCAATTTGCACACTCAGCCTGGCCCAGGTAATGATCTACAGCTCAGAGCAGGTTTAATTACAGCTCTGATATGCTCAGAGACATCAAGAATTTGTACCCAAACTGTAACAGGGAAAAGAATAATTTAAAGGGTTTTCCACTGAAGGAACTCCTTATGCCATAAACAGTTCCTAGATTGTGGCTGAGAACTCAGCAACCCAAGTTACAATGCTCAGGAAGTTCAGGAACACACTTTCAGCACCACATCAGTGGTGCTCAGGGTTGTAACTCGAGGCCCAAATTCAGTTCCCACAGGACATTCACCTGTGCTTATGCCTAAGTGTAAAAACATTTCATTATGAAAAACATTTACATACATTAATGAATGGGGATGGTCCCCTATCATTATCACTCCAGACAGAAAACAACTCATATTAAAAAGTTGCTTGGACAAAGTCTTTAAGGCTTAAAAAAAAAGGCTTAAAAAATTCAAGTTAGCAGTTTTAAATATAAGAGGTTTATGGCAGCAGCAGCTGACAAGTTCCACAGTCTTTCTGGCTCCAGAAGTGGTTACAGCAAGCATTTGAAATAACAGTTGAGTAATTACAGTGATCAAAAGCCAAGATGACAAGCAAAGTCATTGGTATTTTAACTTTTAAAGTAAGATTTGTTTTTAAAAAACCCATTCATGCCATAGCTAAGCACTGAACAGTAAGGGAAGAAATTCTGCCAGCTGAAACAGATGTTAGTTCTCACAGAAAGGATTCTCATTACAACAGAATATTCCATAACCCATGAGTAATTGCTGTCATTAACCAACAAAAGGGGAGAGGAAGTGAAAAAATTGTAATTAAAGCAGATAGATCAACTGTGAAACCAGCTATTTTTATAATAAAATCTTGCCTGTTCTGATCACGACTCTGCCCAGGGGTGGATCCTCCCTACCTGTCAATCAGGGAATCCCTCATGTTGGTGGCGATGGTGCTTGGCTGAGCCTCGTTGAGCCTGAAGATGCTCTCAATGACGGAGAGCTCGGTGCTGGTGGTGTCCAGCCCGCAGAAGGCGCACCAGTCGTTGACCACCATCCCCGCCGCGATCACCTCGCTGCCGCGGTTCACCGTCCCCGCCTGCCGGACACACAGCCGTGAGCAGGAGCTGCCACAGCTCCTCACGCTGCCCTGGCACAGCTCTTTGCTGGGGGCTCAGCTCACACCGCTGAAGAGAGCAACTCTGCCACCAGCAAAGTTCTGAAGGTGTCAGATAAAATGATTAATGAACAGCCTTGACTCTCTGGTGAGAAACTGGTGTGGCATTCAGTGGCAGAGAATCCAATGGGCAGGAAGGATAACAGCATTCACACATCCAGCTGAGCAGGCACAGGAGTTTCTTACTTAATCTTTATAAACACTGGTTTCACCCAAACCACAAACAGCCTCACATTCTGTATCTACACAATGTGCACAATCCCAGCAGAGCAACATTTCAGAAGCCAGCTAAAAGCACTGAGCAGCTTATTCAGACTCAGGAAGGACAGGAAACTGTCTGGAAGACTTGGTTCAAGTCTTCTCCTCACCTCCCACTCAAAATCATTTCACAGAAAAACAGTATCTGGGAGACCTTGAGCTGGAGAAACATTGCACCTGAGCTGGGAGGGAATGGGAGGAGCAAACACTCCACAAATGCCTTACCACGAGCGGGACCTGCAGCAAAGAGGAGAGCTCATCCTGGTCATCGATTGAAGTCTTGGGGTGCACAATTCCTCCTTGGTTACTAAAAACACAGTAACTTCCAACCAGCACCTGGTCTGCTACTGTTTGTCTGAACACCTCCACCTTCAGCACATCCGCCAGGATCTCTTCTGTCTCCTGCAAATGGAAGGAGGATAAAGCCTTCAGCCACATGGTATTGTGCAGTGGGAAGTCAAGCTATTCCTGCACACAGCCCTCAGCTGGGAGCCTCCCACACTGCACAGCCCATTGCAACCCAGCCACAACACACACAGCCAAGCTCCACACTCCACACGTTCCCAGCTTCCAGTGTCACTATAAACACAACCTCATTCCTTTGCTGAGAAATGCCCAAATTCCCTCTCTCTATTGCCAGTACATCACTTGTATCAATTCTCAGCAAACCAGTCCTCTGTGCTCCCAAACCACTGGGACAAAATGGTCTTATGTTTCTCGTAACTCTAACAACTTCCTTCCTCTCCAGATTTCACTGTGAATTATTTTGATCTCTCTCTCTCTGGCCATCTTACTTTATTTTTCACACTTTCTGAAAACATATAGTGCAAAACCTTCTCCTATCCCCTTATTTTTCCCTTTGCACTCCTGCCACTAAGTCCCATTCCTTCATCACCTTTAGCACAAGCTGGAAGGACCTGCAGCCAGGCAACACATCTGTCTCAATGCTGTTAAGATATCTGTTCTCAGACATAAAATAGGAGTGACGTTGTCTCCTCGCCCTTATTTTAAACTCTCATACAAGAACCTTCTATTTTTCTTTCAGACCCCTGTAATGATGCACATCCATGGTCTCTTTCAGCTATGACATGCTCTGGCTCACTCAGCTGTAGCTTATAACTCCTCCTATGCTCCTCACTGCACTCCTCCTTACCCTCCTGATTAAACCCATGCACACTCCAATTCATCCAATTTTATGCACCCAAAGCAAACTGCACCCAATGATCACTGATTTACAGAATGCTTTGGGCTGGAGGGACCTCAAAACTCATCTCATTCCACCCCCTGCCAGGGGCAGGGACACCTTCCACTGTCCCAGGCTGCTCCAAGCCCTGTCCAACCTGGCCTTGAACACTTCCAGGGATGGGAGTTAGAGCTTCTCTGGGGAACCTGTGCCAGGGCCTCACCACCCTGTCAGGGAAGAATTCCTTTCCAATATCCCATCTAGCCCTGCCCTCTGTCAGTGGGGAGCTGTTCCCCCTTGTCCTGTCCCATGATACACAGGACCGCCCCCATCCTTCCCTTCTCCAAAGCACATTCACCACCCGGCACCGCAGGGAACAATTCCAGTCTCAAATGCTGGGCAGCATTTCCCAGCCCCACTCTGAAGGTGGAAACGTCCCAGAGCCCTGTACCCTGTCCAGATCCGGGTGGACCAGAGCCACGTAGTCATTGCAGGTGGTGACGTTGCCCAGGGCCGAGAGCCGCTCCTCCACGCGCTGGATCCGCACGGAATCCGGGAGGCTGTTCCGGATGTGCTGCAGCTCTTGGTCTGTTGTGCTGCTGGGGACCAGCAGCCCGTGTCTGTTCCCTACCATGACAAAAGGAAAGACAACAGAATGAAAATAATGTTTCCATAGGGTGTGTTAGCACTTCCCTGCTGTTCACACATGACTTGAGCTGCTCTTGCTCTGTGCATTTCTTCCAAGCCCAGAATTCAGCCCAGGAGATGTACAAATAACCAGCACCTCAGGAAATGAAAAACCTGGCTGAAGCAGAGTGTGGGTGAATGGCACCATCTTTACCCCCTTCTCTTCCAACAGGACAAAAGGAGGCCCGAGGCTCTCAGTGAAACACTCAACAAGGAACTCTCTGTGCAGATGCCATTTGCTCTACAAAAGGCCCGGTACTACTGTTTGTGTGGCTGTGGCAGCACAACCCAATGGTTAAAGGAAAAAATAAGCAAGAAGCTCGTCTGACCTAACAGGGTCTCACCAGGCAGAGACACGTGAAAGGCTTTTCCCTGACTTTCACATTCGGTAATGCCTCCCCTTCCCTGGGCACCGAGGAGCAGCCGAGCTTCCCTGGCCCTCAGAGCCAACACTCCCCTGCCCTGGCTCCGGGCGAGTCTGTTTCCCTACGTCCTTCACAGAATCAGCCAGGTTGGAAAAGCCCTTTGAGATCATCCTTCCTCCTCCTCACACATTCGAGGCATTAAAACAACCCTCGAGGGCGAGGGGCGCTGCCCCACGGGCTCCCCGGCACGGCTCAGCCCAGTGCGGCTCCGACCGAAGCCCGACCTTTCCCGCCCCCCCGGGCTCCCTCCGCCTCACGTACCCACACACATCCTGCCGATGATGCGGCAGCCGGCGATGGAAGCGTGAACCACCGGGATGGTCCCGAAGAGCTCCCCCTCGAACACGCTGCAAGGAGAAAGCGCCGCGTCAGGGCCCCGCGGGGCTGCGGGCAGGGCCGGGCCGGGCCGGGCCGGGCCCCCCTCACCTGTAGAAGTTCTCGGAGCCGCCGATGGCCACGAGGCAATAGGCGTTGGTGAGCTTGGCGAAGCAGCCCAGCTCGTTGTTGTTCTCGAAGCTGGCGCGGACCGCCATGGCAGGAACGGGAATGCGAGCGGGGCCGGGAATGGGAACGGGAATGGAGCGGGAACGGGACTAAGAAGGGGGCCAAAAACGTGAATGGGAACGAAGCTGCGGGCGGGAAGGAAGCTGGAACGGGACCAAGATTGGGCCGAGAACGGGAACTGGGCGGGGGCAGGGCCGGGAAGGAGCTGAAGTGGGAGTGGGAACGGGAACAGGAACGGGCCGCGGCGGCTCCAAGCGTCTCCGCCGGAACCACGAGGCGCCACCGCTTCCGCTTCCGGCAGGGCGCACGCGGGGCAGAGCGGCTCCGGTCGTCCTTGTTGGGGACAGCGGTCCCAAGCGGCCGGGAGGTGAGAGCGCCCAGGGCGCGCCGCCATGAGGGGGGGCGGGGGCGGAACCTGCCCCGGACCCGCTGAGGGACCAAGCGGGACCGGGACGGCCCAGGAGGGACCGGCCCGTGGCGACAGCACCACCTCAGGCACCCCTCGCCAGCCCGGGCCCCGCCACGGCCCTGTGGGACACAACCCGTCCCCGTGTGCCAGGATCCCACCTGGGGCAGAGCCGGCCCGTGTGTCCCCACAGCCTGGAGAGGCCGCCACGGGTCCAGGGGCGGCATCGCTGTCCTTGTCCCTGGTGTCCATCACTGTCCTTGTGCCGGTGCCAGGTGTGCTGTGGTTGGCTCTGTCCCTGTGCCAGGTGTGTGCCACGGCTGTCCCTGGCCACTGTGGGCCACCCCGTCTGTGTACAGCCCCGGCCCATGCCCTGGTGCTCCCCAGGTGCTGACACTGCCTCTGTCCCAACAGAAGCCGTGCCTGGGCACCCCCTCCATGCTGACACCTGTGGGGTAGGACAGCTGACGTGTCACCTGTGAGCTGACAGGCCACCCACGACCCAGCTGCCACCGGAGTGCCTCGCTCGTGTATATGGACTGCCAGTGTTCAGGTGTGCCCCCCGAGCAGCCCCCATCCATGTGCTGGCACCACTGATGTGCCAGTGTCAGCCAGGTGCAGATGCCAGACGTGCCCAGACGTGTCCCTGTCCCCTCCTGGCCTGGCACAGCTCAGCACAGTGGGGCGCTGGCCACACTCAGTGCTCACCCCCTCCACGAGGACCCAACACATCTTTTTCCAGCAGAACAACTCTTTATTTTTCACATCCCTCTCCCTTTGGCCATTTCATTTTCACCATATGGATTCAGGGAGAGGAATTACTCAGCTGGGGAGAACCAGGGCTCACCCTGAAGACCTCAGTGGCCAGTTTCCAGGTGTAGCAATGGCTTTGCTGTAAATTTGAGGATGTGAGGAATAGCTGCTTGGGAAATGGTTCTTTCCCAAATGGGTAAAAAGAATGTGGATTATATTTATGTGCTTTTCTCCCTCCTGCCACAATCATGTAATTGAAAATTTGAGCTGCAATTGCTAATCTCGTCTGAATCAATCATCTACATAGATTAGACATCTTTTAACAGGAACAAGACTAATGTTTTGATTCCAAGCCCCAGGCATGATGATTGACGGGGAAAAGCAACCCCTGGAAAATCAGAGCAGAGGCCAGCTGGAGGCCCAGGTCAGAGTTCGAACCGACTGTGTATGTGTTTGGATTTTAGTTTGTTGTACTTGGTGATCAGGTCCAGCTTGCTGTGCCCCAGAGTCATCCTCTTCTCCGCCCCGTACGCGCTGTTCTTTTCCAGCAGCACATCCTCTGGGAACTTGTCATAGCAAGGCACTACAGACTTTTTATCCCGTTTGAGGTGGTTGTATGGGGAGAAAAGGTCAAAATGGCCATGTCCAGGGCTCTGTCTCTTTTCTACCCCATAAAATACGTTCTCATTTTCAGCTGGCAGCTCCCCAGAGGTGGCCACAGGTGCTCTCGGCTTCAGGCTGGTCCCATTGCTGCCAGTGCCCTCTGACAGGGACTGCAGCGGCTGCCCCGCTCTTGGGGGGGAGCAGTGGCTGCTGTTTGCCTTAGTGTCCCCCTGGTTACCAGGTTTATTGGAGGAAGGCTCCGGCTGCAGGAATGTCCTTGCTGTTACGAGGTTTGATTTGGGATACAAGGCTGGGATGGGTTTATTTGAAGGACTGTTCACCGAGTCTGGTGGTTCTTCTTGCTGTTTAGGGCAAGTGGGCTTCACAAATGTGTCCTCCTTGCCCTTCTTATTGCCAGAATCAGAGCTGGAATCTTGCTTTTCCTGGTGTGCATTGCAGCTGGAGTTTTTCATAAAGGGAGACACTTTTATGCTCCTGATGCTCACATTGGAAAGGCTGCTGGAGGGGCTCAGGGTCTCAGTATCATTCCCCTGAGTGGGTTTTAGAAGACAGTTGTCAACTTTTGAGGTATTCCAAGAAGAGAGACACGTCCCAGGATCTGGCACACAGAAGCTGGTCACTGCTCTGGACTCTGCGTACAAGTACCGGAATTCCTTTTCAAACTCTGCAACGATTTGCCCGCGGAAGTGGGTCACCAGGCCGGTGTGGACTTGGCTGCAAAGCCAGGTGAAACTGCAGGAAAAGAAACAAAACACATGTTAACTTCAGTTCACAGAGTGCCAAAATACCTAGCATGGATTTTCACATTCCAGTGATGGATTGCTACTTGATTTGTGTCGTTACAACTTTCTCTAAGTAGGCACGTGTAAGATTGCTTATGAAGACGAATGTGCTCATCAATAAGTACAATGGAACAACCCTCAAGTGGTTGTTTGATTCTGCTCAGGGTCCCCTGCTTTTGCCTCGCCTTGGCAGGAGCTGTGTTCTCATGTCCTGACATCCATTCCAAGCAGGGGCTTGTAGGAACTGCTTCGGCAGGCAGGAAATGAGGAACTGCCTTGAGGAGTGGAGGTCTCCAGAGACCACAGGAATACCTCAGGACAGGAAGGCTGATGATGTTTGCTATAAGTATTGCTGTGGGATTCCCAAATGCAATAGAAGTTAATTCTTGGCTCAACAAGTCCAGTCCCTGCCCTTACTTCAGTGTTTTGGGATCTTATCTGCGAGCTTATTCTACCTTAAAACCAAACTTGATTTTGCCCTAGCTAGGTAAAAACTTCCATTAATGTGACTCTGCAAATTTTCCTTACCTGTTTAACCCTACCTCTTGTTTGTGCCCAAACTGTAACCTAATTAGCTCTTCCCCAATACAGGTACAGATTGTAACCACATTTTCCTCATCTTCCTTTTCCTGATTAAGCAGGGAAGTTCCTCTCCAGAGTGGGATCCCCAGGCTCCTGGTCATACCGGTCATCAGCTGATTTTTTATTCTTGCTGTAGTCACACCAGACCAGCAGACTAAATGTGTCAAATAAACTAGAATTTTCAGAGGTGGCAGTACCAGCTGAGAGCTGCGTTATTGGCTGCTAAAGCAAGACACAAGATTCTGAAGAGCAGGAGCTCCAGGAGAGCAATTGTCATGAGACACTACATTCTCAAGTAAATGTCATTTCAGGACAAGATACTGGCACTGTGTTTTGGGACCTCGTCAATGTTTAGTCACAAGAAAGCTATCTGGGAATTTCGCATAGGAAATGCAGCTCCTGGCCGGTCCCTGAGCACTCTGCAGTTTTTTAAGTCAGACTGGTGTTTGGTATGTTTACAGCCAGCAATCACACCCCAAAGAGAAACATAATATGAAAAAAATACTCTGCTGCTTCATATCAAACCAGGTGAATTACATAAGAATACAAAAGTAGTAAAAGAATGAAAATACCTTTGTGGGTGACATGAAGAGTACTCAGAAATACCATCCTGGAGGCTTAAAGCAAATGCATCCCTTCACAGAGATAATAGGGTGAAAAAGTCAAACCAGAAACTGCCCAGGATGGCTAAATGACAGAGGAGAAGATCCTAAGCCCAGAGAGACCATCTTTGAAAAAGGTTGGGTCACATATTGCAAAAGGGGAAAGAAGAAATATTCAGCTCTTTTTGAGGCACATAGTGTCTGAACACACAGGAGTGTTCAGATAATGTTTATAGTATAGTAGTGTGTTCATAGTTCACACGTAGGAGTGTTCAGATAGTGTTCATAGGCACATGGTGTCTGAACACACAGGAGTGTTCAGATAATTCCTCTGCATCCCCGTATTGTACAGGAGCTTGGGCTGCCCTGAGCCCCCTTTACACAGAACACAAGGGAGAATCAGTCTCCTGTTGAAATCTCTGTAGAAGAGATTAGAAAACATCAACAGAGCAGATATCAGCGACTGGGCAGGAGCGGGTATCATTAACATAAGAGTGCCCAGGGAATGCCAGGATGAAATAGCTCAGGCTATGCTATCTTGCACTTGAAAGGGCTCTGGCTATCAGGAGAGTGGCAGGGTGCTAATGTAATATAATGTTTTTAATGTTCTAGACAATTAAGTCTCACAAATTAGATAGACATAAGTTGTGTAGATATACAAATTAGTAGAGACTCTTCTAAAGAATACAATTAATGGCCATATAGGAAATACAAGATAATAGGAAAGGCAGCTTTGGCAAAGGAATGTTATCTCTAAAAGCCCCAAGAGTTCTTTGAAGAAATCCAGGAATCCAGACGGGAGATTTCATGGTTCGACACTGTCAAAGGCGTCTGTCCCAGGGCATTTCCTGGCTCCACTGATGCCTCTTGCCCCACTTTGGGCATTCCTGTGTCCCAGTTTCCCATGCCGATCCAATGAGGTCCTGCTCACTCTAGGTCATGACAGGATCTGGAAGGAATCATCTGAATCTCCTGGTGGCACAGCTCTCCTTGCCACAGCACAGGATTCCAGGATGGGACAATGTGCTCTTGCCAGACGTGGCTATTCCCATCGCCACAAACTGATAAAGATATTTTCTTCCCTGATTGGCATAGCCAGGGAATGATTTCTGGTAGAAAAATGAGGCTCTGGATGAAGTTCACAGGTTAAAAATCTAATACAGACAGGAAGAGGTACTGCCTTGCACAACACAACACCCATGTGAGCTTTGGAGCTTCTCCTGCTGCAGGCCACCCTGGATGCTAAAAGATCATAGGAGCTTCTAAGAGCGGTAGGATTTTCCTGACATTATTTTTTCCCTATGACAAACTGCTGCTCACAGCCGTTCTAGATCACCCTGGGACTCAAAGGACTCTGGGAGAGGATGGCTGTAGGATAGCATGCCCTCCCTGCGCTGCTTTCAGACTCTCCGGGAGCGGTGCAGCTCAGCCCTTGGCCGGGAGATGGAGGTGCAGCATCACCTCCGGGCGGTGGGGGACAGCGGCCGGTCCGCGCAGCACCTCCTGCCCCGGGGCTCTGGCCTGGGCCGAGCAGGAGCGGGAGAGCACCTGCGGTATTGCACAAGTCTGTGTCTCAGCAGCATTTCTGACACCCGGATGAGATCCCTGCGTGCCCCCCTGTACAGCCGTGCTCTGCTTTGGCGTCACGGTGGCCCGTGCCTTTCCTCAGCTGTTTGAACAGGTGACTCCGCATCTCCACGCTCAGCCTCTCTGCTTCAGCTCTTTCCAACAGACAGGATACCAACCTGCAGCAGAAGATTTTTTTGCTTCTTTCAATAGTTTCTCAAACTCATTTTTATTGCTCTTCTGTCACTTGGGCTGTCACAAAGCCATTATTTTCTTTCCATATGCCAACACAAACATGTGTTTTGTTTTTGCTCATGGCTAAATGCATGTACCACATAACCCTCATCACTAGACCTTTCATTTCAAGTGACATTTTCTTTGATAAGGTAACAACAACCTGCCTTTATTGCAGCAAGCTCTTTTAGCTTGCTCCCAACACACTTGAAATAATTTCCATTCCTTGATTTTCATGTTTGTTTTGATCCAACCAGTACAATGTATTCAGCTAATTTGGGCACCCATGTCTGTTATCTCTTATTTCTTATTCATCCTTCCAGCAGCAGACCTTGTGTCTTTCTCCTGGATTCACTTTTTATTTACACACCCGAGGACTTGCTCCTCCCTGCTTCAGTGTGCCCAGCAAGGCTGTACATCACTCATCTCTTGGCAATGTCACTGCATTGCTGCATGTGTCACCTGGGGTTCCCTTGCTGATGCACTGTGCTTACCACTCCTTACACACTCCCTGCCAGCTTAATTAGAATTTCTTTCTTGAGGTGAGTCCTCATCAAGCTAGATCTGAAAATCCCTCTTCAAAGCTCTTTCCTCTTGCTTGGGCCAGGGAAACCTGTGAATATAAGCACCTTTCTTTGAAAGAAATTCCAGGCTTCCTTTAGCTTCAAACCCATGTAACTTTATCTGTCCATTGCCAAACACTTCTGTACTTCAGTTTTTTTTCTCCTGAAGCCAAGTGTGGAAGCTTTTGCACTCTTGTAAACTTTTGCCTCTCATTTTTCAGTTTCAGCTGCTGTGTCAGCTTCAACCCCAGATCTTGAGTTTCCCCCTACAGCAAACACTGAGCTCCTTCCTCTCTGTGCCCATGGCAGGATACACTACGATACCATGACCATCAGTCATTTTCAGCAGAGAAATTTCATCTCTAAGGCAACTCAAGCAGCCACGTAACTCCCTTTCAGGCTGACAATACCAGCTCTTTTCTCTGGTTCTAATCTATCTTTCCTGTTCAAGATCCTGTTTAGCTCTAGCCCCTATTGGCCCTTGGGTTCTTCTCACCTGCTGAAACAGTAAATATCTTAAGTGCTCAAATAAACACCCTATTTCCTCTGTTACCCAGAATAAACCTAAATAGCTATATATTTAATTACATTTAAGATTTTAGATTATTGCTTTGCCTAGATCCTCAATCTAGGGGTTTTTTCCTTCATTTAGAAGAAATATAATGTTAAACAATCAGTGTACACATAAGAGTTGAAGGATCTAAACTAATTTGCCTACATTTGTTTAAGATAAGAGCCATGAGCTTGGTTTCCATATTTAGAGAATGCTGCAAAAATGTGCTTGATCTGTACCAATAGGCAGCATTCTTTAATTTATTCTCATATATTTATCACAATAAATTAAAGAATCATAGAATCACTGAACATCCTGAGTGGGAAGGGACCCATGCAATCATGCAATTGGGATCATGCAATCCAGTCCCAGCCCTGCCCAGACCCCCCAACAACCCCACCCTGGGCACCCCTGGCAGCGCTGTCCCAGCGCTCCTGGAGCTCTGGCAGCCTCGGGGCCGTGCCCATTCCCTGGGGAGCCTGGGCAGTGCCAGCACCTCTGGGGAAGAACCTTTGTCTGATATCCAGCCTAAACACTCCTGACACAGCTCTGTGTGTTTCTTACTGTATCAATGAATAAAACCTGTGAGAGCAGAGGGACAGTTAAGCTATTTCTGCATATTTGGATCATTTTCTTCATTGCTCATCTCCTCGTTGCAGAGCTGCCAGGCTGGAGTAACCCAAGGGATAGCAGGGTGCCGTGGATTGCTGCAGACCAAAGCTGGGATGTGTAGAAGGTCACACAGTTAGGGAACACCCACTTCACTTTAAAAACAAATGCAAGAACACTGTATTCTGATAAAAGGGCAGGATGGAAATCAGCGACACTTGGGTAAGGAATTAGAATCAATGGAGAACATCTGAACAAATAAAGCTCTGTTTAGAAAACTGCACGGTGGCTGTACTAGGAACTTTCTGAGCAGAGTGCTGATAGTAAATAAGCCACGTTGAGGGGTGCTGGGAGACTAAGAAGGCAGAAAGCAGAGGGATAAAGGGAGATCCTGCCAGGTTGAATGGGGGCCACAACAAGGAGAGTTGCCAAAACTGCATTTTAGACACTATAAATGACAACTTATTGGAAAAACTAACAAGAAAGTCAACAAAATATGAAATAACATTACCAGTTCAGAGAGTTTCTTTGGGAAGGCCACTCAGCAAAAAATAACCATAACCTAGCCATATCAAATATTCTTTCAGGACCAAAATAATCCAGAACAGTAATGCTTAATTTCAAAGAGAAAGTGAGGAATGCTATTAAAAAGAAATTTAAAAGAGCAATCAAAAAGTTTAAATGCTTGAGGCGGCAAGAAGATTGTTTAAAGATGCTGTGTTAGAGTCTCAGAGAAAATGTGTCTATCAAAATAAAGACATTTTAAATCATCAGAAAATCTCACCAGAGTTAAAAGGTGCAGTAAATGAAAATATAAAAGCAAAAAGCCTTCATAAACTGGAGTCAGCGATTTTCCAATTATAAACCAGGGAATAACCTATCATTTAATATTGAGCATAGTAGCAGAGGAATGGAAAGTTTTAAATGTGAACCTTTTAAAGAGCTCCTGGAAAACTACAAACCAGCCACTCCCATTTCCATACTGAACAAACTGGTAGAAGCAAATAGAGAGTAAAATGATTAGATGCATAAATAACTATAATCATAATGCTGAAGACTCAGCATGTTTCTGTGGAAGGAAGCCATGCCTCAAAAGCCTCTTGCAGATCTTTGAGGGAGGCAGCAAGCACACAGATGTGTTTGATGTATCAAACTTGAACTTTCAAAGAGATTTTGACATGGCCATTAAGCAAAGACAGTTTTTGTTGTTAGAAAAATTAAGTGATCATGAAGTACATACAAAGGAAGGTCTTCCCAACAAGTAGCAGTTGATTAAAGATACAAACACTAGCAGTGGTTTCATTTACCCACCAGAAACCTACAAGTTTTGTACTGGGATCAATGCTGTTCAACATGTTGAGGAAAGTACTAAAAAACTGTAGAAACTGTCCATGTCAGAACTCATGACAAAATCATTGTGGATCAAAAGAAAACTGGATAAACAAAACTGCAAGAGGATCTTATGGTAAGGGGTGGAATATGTGACAAAATGATGGACAATTAAATGTCGATAGATTCAAACTCTGGATACAAGAAATGACTGAAAAGCCAAGGATGCTTCACCTGGAGAAGAGATGGTTCACATGAAGGATTATAATGGAGGAGGACAAAATCATGGATGCAGAAAAGAAAGTAAATGGGAAACACTGATTTTCTGTGCCCAGGTTGTGGGAATTTGGGGACATCAAATATAATTATCTGGCAGTAGGTCAACTGTAAGCACCACAGACCACTTCTTCATACAAAACATAAATTAAACTGCATAACCCATTGCCAGAGTGTATCATGGAGGCCAGACACAGTGGGAAAGGGTGTCCTATAGCAAACTGAACATAGAGAAGCACATACAATGTAAAACCCCAGAGTTCTGAAACCTCTGATGCTTGCACACAGCATTGCTGAACTGCAAAACCTGCTGCTGCATAAGAACACTCTTGCCCTTGTCCCTGTATCATCCTGAGACATCCCTTGTTCCACTCTGGATCTCTGGCTTTACTCAGTACCTGTTCTCATCCTTTGCATCTGGCTTTCCCATCTGCAGGGACAGGAATCTAATTATCTCCTATACAGGTTGCACTACACTCAGAAGCAGACATCCTGATTTTCTGGTGTGAAAGTTTCTGACAAGTGAACAAACTCCTCAAGAAGAGACTTGAACAAATTGAACAAGAACTTGAACAAATTCCTCAAGAAGAGACTGTTTCTGTTAGTCCAGAACATCCTGTGCTTACTGGTGCAGCACAGAATCAGATGTAAGACCCTATTCAACTGAAATACTATCTTCCAGAATTCCAGAAGTTTCAGCTCTGCAGAGATCTGTAGAAAGGGGAGCACATGACAGCCCCCAGTCCCTGCCCTTAACAGCACAGGGAGGAATTGATCCAGAGAGCTGCACCTGCATTTTAAGGAATGCCCTGACTCTGGGTCACAGGGAAATCAGATGTTCCTCCAGCTGTGCAGTTCAATCCAGCTGACACATGCTCAGCTTTAATCATCCAAAAATGAGTAATCCTGATGAGTTATGTAATCCCTGCCCCTGCAGTCAATGGAGATGGACAGAGGGATTTAAAAGACGAGTATATGTGACATGGGTTAGCTGTGGGCTCAGCAGTGCTGAGGGAACAGTTGGACTCAAGGCTCTTAAAGGCTTTTCCACCTAACCAATTCTATGATTCTAGCATCCTGTGTTTCCAGGCAGTGATTTACTCCATTGTTTTTCAGTGTCTTAGGATAGTAAAAATGCCACCAGACACTGCTCTCCATGTTGTTTAGAGATTTGACAGAACCAGTTTCAACCATGTACTCCCATTTTTCATTCATTTTGCCTGAGTCTGATAAGGTGAGACCTCCACTCTTGGAGATGATGAAGTCAGCACCTGAGAAGGTGCAGCTTGAAGCTACAGCACTGATGAGGACACTGGTAGCCTGAGGGTGCAGCATGTGCTCACAGAGAGATGGAAACTGAGAGAAAGGGAGAGGGAGAGCAGTGTTCAAGGAGATCTGGTGGAAGGAGAATAAAAGTATTGCCAGGACAATAAATTCACAGAGCAGGCTGTCCTGAGGAGCTGCACTGTTTGTGAAGGATAATATAACCAACAGTGTGAAAATACTATGGGAAGGATCTGCACATGGAAAAGTAACTAAATAGAGTCTAGTAATAAAAATATAGGACAAGAACAGTAGTCCTGACCCTCTGATCAGAACTGTGGAAAACAATGTTAACTGAGAACACAAAGGCTGCAAAATTAGGATGGGCAGCAACGGGGAGATTTCATCCATTCGTACACATACAGGTTAATGCTTCACTGGGATGAACCATGGAGAAAACCTTTTTGGAGCAATAAGTTATTACATGCCAGAATTAACTAGTCTAAATTGTTTGACCCACAAGAAAAGATGTGATATTCAGGGTATAAGACTTGGTTCCAGAGGCAGAAGTGGAAGAACCCATTTGTAAGAATGATCACAACACAATTTTAACTCTTTGGTGGAGAGCAAACTAAATAAATGCAGCATGTGGAGGTTCAATTTCAAGAAAGGTAACTATGTAAAAATGCAGCAGTCAGTCAAAAGGAGTTGAAAGGGAGCAGAACAAAAATCCCCAGGATGACTGGGTCTGTAGGTTGTTCACAAATGCTGTACTGGCAGTCAGGGAATCAGTGGGCTCATTTGAGACCTGGCCATAGCTGAGAACCTCAGTGAACTTCCTGCATCCATCGCTGGTGCTGGTGACGCTGAGATGTGCTTCACTCCTGTACATCAGCGCCACCAGAAAGGCCAAGGACTGAGAGGTTTCCCATATGATCCCACCTACAGAGAGGGCTCTGAATGCAGTCTTGAGGCCCACACACACCTGGAGCTGCCCTCTACCCTGGGGCATGCAGAGTGTGCTGACAAGAACAAGATTCCTGCTAGCATAGAGAAGCACAGACTCTTGGGAAAGGACAACAGGGCAAAGGCAAGCCCAGCTCACCAACCTGCTGGAGTTTGGTGAGGGAGCCAAGGAGCACATGGATGCCCTCAGGCATGGAAGGGTGCAGTGAAATTCCCAGGTTTGCAGGTGATCTTCAGGTCCTTCAGGTGGTTGGATACCTCACTGAAGGTGAGCAAATCCAGAAGGACCTCACAGAACTGAGCAAGTGGACAAATATGTGGCAGATGAACTTCAGTAAAGGAAAATGTTGTGCATCCATAGCGGAAAATCATCTGTATGATGCTGAACCTAGAACAGCTCAGGAAGTTGTCTGACATCATCAGCTCGGAGTGCCATGGCAACTAAAACATGCAGTGAGTGTTGACCTCTGCCAGCAAGGGCCACAATCACAAACCAGAGTCTGGGCGTCTTTTACCCCTATTGAACACCTCAGTGCAGCATATCAGGGAGGCCACATGCAGTTCTTGTCTCTACACCTCAATAAAGGGGTAGTGAGGTCACAGAGAGTGCAGAAAAACAGAATTAAAAAAGCTGAGGGATGCAGCAACCACTGCACGAAGAGACTTCTGAAAAGTTTGAGGTCTTCACTTCAGGTAAGAAATGGGCAGGGAGGGTGGATAAGATGGAGACTTGGAAAACTGTGAAAGCACTGAAATGAATGCAGGGTAGCTGTTGAACCACCATGCAGCACCAGGAGTTACATTATTCAGTATTTTGGTAAGTAATATTTCCTCAGTGTCACCAGTCTCTGCCACAGTAGTTGCTCTATTTTCTTACCTGTATGTACCAGCAAGAACTTGGTCACAATCAACCAGGACAAACTTCTCCAGAACCTGGCCTGTAAATTTCTTGCCTGCTTTGCTGTAGTATATGTCTCCACTCAGGCACCTTATGCGCATGTTCTGAAACCAAAGCAGGGAGAGTTGGTAAGGGGCCATGTACTGAGATAAACTGAGATGTTCCCTTGTGCATCACTGCTGGACTCCCTCAAGTTCATGCTCTGCTCTGAGAGGTAGAACTCAGCAAGACATTAAGTATTTCTTGGCTCCTACATACCAAATATTTTGTCATACTGCCTGCTTCTACAGGATAAAAAACCAGAAAAAATTAACAAGTTGCCACTTGAGTGCAAATTCTAGTTTGAAAAAAAAACTTCAGAGAATCCTATAAGCCTACAGATAATTTCTGACGTATGTAAAACTATCCAATTTCTTACAGATTATTAATAATATTCAACACCTCACTAGCTCATGGCTCTGCATTAAGTAAATTTTGATGCATAACAACTAGCTAGAGTCTAATCAAGAGAGTGTGCTGCTCTGATTTTATACAATTACAGGCTTAAAACTAAAACATTGCTCAATGAGAAAATACTTAGAGGAATATCTACATTTTAAGGAATTCCTTTTATCAATACCTTTTAAAATTATATTAACATTTTCAGCTGTTATACTCAATTGAAGCAGACTTGATGCTCCACTGCAAATACTTCTTTGATACAAGCTTGACCTGAAAAACCAACTGCCCAGAATGAACTGGGGAATATGGCTCTTGGTATCCGTTGGGAGCTTCTTTCATAATGCAAGGCGTTTGCCTGTAATAGAAGTTATTTGCACCTCAGGTGAGGAAGGCAGAAGAGCAGAACAGTCACTGGCAATTGTTAGTGACCTGCTCTGTGTGATACAGTGCCAAACAAAACATCCGGCATGTAAATAAACATCCCTAAGGCTACACCAACGTGGGGCTGCCATGTCATCCCTTCCTGCCCTCCAGGCCAGCTCCCCTGACACCTGTCGCACCTCTGGTACAGCAGGAGCTGTCACAAGCTGTCACCACCCGCATTTGACCGGGCAGACACCCCTCTGTGGGCAGCTCATTCCTGCCGAGCATCACCCCAGCTACAGACAAAGCCCTACAGCAGCTGCTTCGGCGTCGGGACCGATTTGCTCCTGGCAGAGTTGGGCACTAAGGGAATGTGGCGGTGCCCCTCCGCTACCCAGCAGATTTCTGGCCAGGCACAGGCAAGGGACAAGCGCCAGCAGCTGGGATTTGCCTGCAGGTGTTCCCGCAGGGCTCAGTCCCACACCCCTTCCAGCCTTCCGGAGCTGTCCCCTGGGCACCCCTGTGCCCTCTTCGCCTTCCTCCCACGGGGCTCAGGGCAGTCGCCCCTCGGGGTGAGGAGCGAGGCAGGGACCTGGCGGCTTCCCTCTGCTGCCAAAGCCCCCGCGGGCAGGAGCTGAGCTTCCCTCCGGGAACACACGCCAGCTGGGAAAGGCTCGGCTCTCGCATTTCAGTGGGGGTCTCCAGCCCACCCAGGAGCACCACGGCCCTCAGGGCTGCACAGCAGCAAATCTGCTCCTGACCAGGGCCCATCCAGGCTCACTCTTGCAGTGGCCAATGGCAGCTGGGGACAGCAGGGCGAGGGCAATCATTTGTGATGCTGCCCCTAATATTGCTGTGGACCCTGTTTTCTGCTCAGGGGATTTCCTGAGCTTCTTGCTGTTTGTCTCAGTGGGAAGCCCACCATGATGTCTTCTCCAAGTGTTGGTCCAGTCTTCTCTTGAGTTCATGAAAACCTCTAGCAAGTACAGAGCTGAAGCTTCAGAATTTTGACACTGTGGCTTACACTTGTTGGCTTTTTATGTCCCAGAACGTATCCTCATCTGCCACGTATGAGAATGGCGAAACCTTTTCCCCATAATGACAGTCGTGCATTGGAACAAGTTATCCAGAGAGACTGTGTGGTCTCCTTGCTTGGAGATCTGCCAGATGAGACCAGGTAAAGTGACCTCACAGGTGACACTGCTTTGAGTGGGAGGCTGGGCTTGATGACATCCTAAGGTCCCTGCCAACTTGCCTTAACCTGTGATCCTCTGAAATGACACCACAAGTTGCTGATTCAGATCAAGATAACGCTGGATACTTGGTGAGGTCTTCACCTTATCCTGTGGTCAGTCAACACAGGGATTTTTTCTTCCAGTGGTGAAGTTTTAGTAGTACTTGTTTTCACTGGGAGGAGCTTCCTCCCCCCCATCTCCTTCCAGGGGAAATTAAAACAACTTCAGGTAAATTCCATAAGTTTGTCACCACAGTATTTCTTCACTTCCTTTATCCTTTCCAAGGCTGGGTGAGTTTCTGATATCTGGTTAATTTTCATCATTGTCTTCTTCCTCTTGTCAATCCAGACCCCGAATAATGCTAACAAGATGAGAATCCTGCAGTCTTGCAGGAAAGACACCCTGGTACTACTTTTGCTCCATCCAGACAGTAGCTCCAGGTTCAGCAGACAGACGTTTGAAAACTCCAAGTTAAGGCTTCTGCTGTCTCTGCTGCCAATGCTCCGCACAGGATTTTCTGATGCTCAGCACTGGAATTTGCCACCAGCAGATTCACATGTTGTTTTCAGAAGTAAGATGCTGGAGGACCAATTACCCCAAATTACCCATTCAACCCAAATTATTCCAAATGGAGATTTACTGCCACATCCTGTCACAACTTGGAGGCAGGAATAAAATATGTACCCTCATTCCACTCAGATGTGTATTCAGCCTGCAGGTAATGGACTGCATAGGTGTATCAGCATAAGAGACACTTCAGATGGAGAGCTGCTAGTGAGTCATGGAATGGGGAGGCAAGTGTTAATTACCCATTCAAGCACACGACATGACATCAGACATAACAAAGAGACATAGACACCTCCATGGATATAAACTGATTCTAATTTTAATTTTTAAAATGGCCACCTCTTGGACAAGAAGCAATAAAATATCTTTTGGAGAGATGGAATTCATCTGAATGCACCAGGTCGCTTCAATGTGGAAGCTATTTATGGAAACAAACATGCTCCAGCATGGAACAGTTTTCTGCAAGAGCTGCCATCTCAAGAGTCAGGATGAAATGGGTCTGGCTTCTAAGAAGCAAGACAGGACAGAGCTTCACCAGCACAGTGGAAAAATCACAGAATCATTTAGGTTGCAAAATACATTCAAGGTCATCAAGTCCAACCTTGTCAACTGGACCAGAGCACTGAGTGCTTCTCTAAAAAAGCCTCTGTAAATTAACCTTTGTGCAGACAGGTTAAAAATCAGGGAAAATTAAGACACCTTAACTGCATCTATTTAGAATATCCTGTGAAACATTGGTTTTGCATTGTCCCTAGCTTGTTTTTAGCTAGGAATACCTTTGAGCTGACTGGAAAATTTCCAAGTGTTCCATACAAAAATGAAGGGAAAACCCATGAAACTGGTGGCTGGAGTGGAGTCAGTGCTCCAGGTAATCTTGCGCACCTAGGGAAGAAGCACAGCCAGCACTGCTGGCCTTACAGGAATAACAAATGACAACAAAAAAACAACTTCTATTGATAGGTGGTGGC
Organism: Onychostruthus taczanowskii; assembly: GCF_017590055.1. Classification (NCBI taxonomy): domain Eukaryota; kingdom Metazoa; phylum Chordata; class Aves; order Passeriformes; family Passeridae; genus Onychostruthus; species Onychostruthus taczanowskii. The sequence continues at coordinate 79,543 of NW_024499352.1, forward strand.
CAGAAATTGGGATCAGCAGGATACTGGGGTGCATCTCTGAGCCTGCAAGTTCCCAAGAGAGCTTGTGGCACTGTCACATTCATTTTTACTGTTTATTTGCTCTGGGCACCTCATGCTGGGTGATGGGCACCCACTGAGCAGGAATCGAGTTTTTCACAAATCCAAATCATGGACCCACAACTGAATTTCAAAGCCTAAAAGCAGATCTTAACATGAGATTTTTAACCTGTGGGTTCAGCAGAAGGGAGTGATGGGGTTTGCAGCAGGGCATCTGAGGGGACTCACTGCTTCCCTTGCCCTCCCAGCTATTGCCGTGCAGCAGCTCTGGGCAGAATTTAAATCCCTGAGCTCAGGGATCTGAACTATGAGCAATTTAAGTCGTGCAATTCTATGTCTTAGAGCAGGGGCTGTGTTCTTTCCCCCTCCATGTCTAGATGATACAGGTTAACATAAATTAAATTTCCAGGCCTCCCTCTGCATCTCTGCAGCAGCCCAGCAAAGTATTCAGCAACTCACTGCATCTCATTGGCCCCAACTCCCCAACTTCACACTCCCTGCATGGGAAACTGAAATGAGGACCATAAAACATCAATATACGGGACTAGGAGGCTCCCACATGCCTTCCTCTGTGCTTCCAGACAGACAGATCTCAATTTCCTAGAGCAAACAGCCTTGGTTTCTTAGCCTGGGACAGGGAGAGAAGGGATGGATTCTGGGGAGAAGGGAAGAGTCCTTATGGACCAGGTAGGGGTAACAGAACACGGGGTACATAATTTTTATCAATTCCAAGACCAGTTTATCATATCCAGTGTGTGACTGAAAACTTACTGGGAAGCTGTCCTGAGTAAGAGCCATTTTATTGCACATTTCCACAAAATGCTTCAAGTACTCTTCATCCAGGATCAGGTAAACAGGGATGTGCCGTCTGCTCGAGGCCTCCAGCAGGTCACACAGAATTTCCATGTCTGTAAACAGATCCATCACAATTGCTATCACCTGGCCAGGAGAAAAGAGGGAAAGAAACACAAGAGGCTGTTGAAAGCTCATGCCCAAGTGAATTGTGCTTTAAACTATGTGCTATACACTATTCAAACATCATGAGTTACTGAATCACCTGGAGATGATTCTGGACCTTTGTGTTTAACAACCCTTACCCCCCTGTGGCAGCTAAAATCAAACTTTAATAATTGTGAAGACAACCCAAACCTGGGTACCTCCTATCTCATCTGCTATTCTCAGAAAGGAATAGCTGAAAGAGTAACACATGCACAAACTCTGAATTTCAGTGGTGCAACAAGTATGTGTTGCCTTAAGAAAATATGCCAAGAATAAAGCATATAAACAAGAGCTGAGACTGAGCAAATTCATTGTTCAATCAGCAAGAGTGACTCTAGATGACTGGCAGATAAATACGAAAAAGTACAAATTTTTTTCAGGACAGACACACTGCCAGGTGAGGGAGAAGGTATTGTGATAAAGTATGTGCAAATCCTCATTTTGAGATTAGATCCTAGGGGGTGCCTAGACAAAATCAGAGAATAATGTGTGTGGAAAGGATCCCTTTCCTTTCCCTACTGGCAGAACTCCTGCTCATGCAGCCAGGGATGAAAGTGATGGGTATGAAACCTGACAGGAGGAAGAAGGTATAACGCTAAGATTATTAAAAAACAAAAATATATGTATCTCAACAAAGCAAAGATAAGGTCTTCAAGGAAGGTGTTTTAAATAGGGAAAGAATTTTAAAGAGAACTGCCAGTTCTTTAAAGAATGATTCTGAAAAAGACCATGGCAAGCCATTCCACTGGAGATGGAGTGGGAGGCAGCAGACTGTCACGGCTACGTGAATTCTCCAAAAACTGGAATGAAAATACAGAAAACAGAAGGTAAGTCATGACAAGCAGCTACGACAAGTGAGTTGACCCAGGACCAGACAATTCAAAGCACAGAATGACCTTCAACAAGAACAATGCATCAAGAGAAATCAGCCATAAATAGATTCAGATGGGATTGGAGACCCTGTGGCGCTGTTCCTCATGGAATGAAGTTGCCAGCAGACAATGCTGAGGGGGCTGTTATTTGGATGAGGAAGTGACTGTTGGGATCCATCTGTTGGCTGTCACTGTCAGGGTCAGGGGGACACCTTGGAGAAAGCAGGAAGGAACAGACAGGAGAGCATTTGCTGAGCAGGATAATTTGTCACTACACCTGAGGGTGCAGAGCACCTGGTGACTCAGATCTTGAACCGTCAGCAGTTAACACTGAGAACGCATGGAAGATGGGAATGCACTGCAGGATGGAAAAGGGTAGGGGAGGATTTACCATCAGCCAAACTTCTTTTCAAAAGCTGAAAAAAACTAGTGAAACTACTGCCCAAGTACTTTAGTCCCAGTCTTTACCATATTATAGTGAATAAGGTAACTGGTGCTCGTAAGTTGGCTATATATCCCTGATTTGTGTTTCTGCACCTGCCAGAGAATGCCCAAATAAAGATGACTCAAAACCCACTAAATCTGGGAGTGAAGCTCTAATAGCCTATTCTGCTTCTCAGTGTTTATGCCCTGCAGCACAGCTGGCACAGAAAACCCAGTCAGTCCTGCTGCCATCATGCCCCCCACGAGGAGGGAGCCTGTTTGCCAACACCTCCGCTGCCTGTGTTATGTGCATGGCCACAAATGCAACTCTCCATAGCCCAAATCACCCCGTGGATCTCACCCCTGCAGGGTGAGCCTTCCTCTGCCATTGCTGCTCACCTGCTCCTCTTCAAACCAAGAGCTAAATGCAGAGGATGGCAGTGAGGTCAGCTTTTACATGTGCAGTGATTCAAGCTTTAAATAGGAACAGGGGAAATTGAAATCATGGCATGGGGCTGATCAGGAATAGCTTCAGAAAAGAGCAGAGGAGCTCCAAGTTTAACTGTCTTTGGATTTGTGCTCCAGACTGCCACACTGGCCCAGATTTCTCACTGCCCAGTAGCTCCTCTGCTCTGTTTTCGTTAATAAACAGCCTCTTTCCAGGCTCACATCCACGAGCAGTCAGAGGCAGAGCAGGGCCCAGGCAGAGCAGTCTCAGACTCAGAGGACAACAATGTCGGAAGGCTGATTCCTGCTCCCTTGGGGATTGAGCCCTTTTGCAGATGGACAATGATATCGTGGCTCTGTTTTGTCCCCAAAACCCATCCCTGTGATGATGCCCAACACACTGTTGGGCAACATCTTGTTGGGAACATCACTGTTCCTCAATATCTTGCAGGAGGCCCCAGGCCCAGCTCACCACAGCAGGGTTTGGGGAAGAACCTTCCCAGAGGATGGTGTGATCCCAGACATCCATATGGGACACAAGGAAGCTGTCAAGGGCTAAAAATCATTCCTGCTGTCCAGGCCAAAACCACGTCTCCACACTCTCACCCTGGCTCCGGGAGATACAGGCTCTAGAATCTGACTCCGAAGGGCACTTCTTCTGTAGCCCTTGTCAATGTTGTCTTCCCAGAAGCCTTACAAGAGTTTGGCAAACTTCTCCCCTCTTGAAACATGCCCATGTCTCATAGAGAACAGTCAGCCCTGGAGGAGCTCTGCAAGCACTGAGAAGCGTCTTCAACTTCCCAGATTAATGTTGCTGCTGGTCTGTCAGCACAAGGTACCACTGAGACCCACAGTATAAAAACACTTTGCCACATTTCTGCACACTGTCTTCCAGCCAAAGGCCAATTGCAATTTAGCCAAATTTCTTTGATGGGTCACACATCCTCTGATGATGAAGCACTGTGAAAAAATGATAGCCCAGACCTTGTGTAAAGCCTCAGGCAAGTCCCTCTCAGCCAGACTTCGATTCATGATATTTGAGCTCATCTCAAGCTTAGGTTTGAGGCAGGTTTGTCCTGGGGAAGTCTGTCTGCTTGGGAAGTCAGTGTGATGGAGTCAAGGAAGACTGAAGCTCCTTTGTCCCCAGATCCCACATGTTGAGGGGCAAGGCCTGTACCCAGGGTGCACAAGAGGTCCACACCTTTCCTCTACAGTGCTTGCAGGCTTTGGCAGGGCCAGTTGCCCCAAACCAGCACTCCTAGGGCCTCAGTGCTCACCGTGAGAGGGATGGGGCTGAGCAGGCAGCAGCACATGGCACAGAGTCACCCGTGGCAGCCGATGCCCAGGCTGGATGCAGGTGGCCAGGCTGTGGTGTCAGCCCCAGGCAGCGGGGCCAGCTTGTGCAAGCTGGGTGGAGCCCTGATAGTCACACTCAGGCTTTCCAAAGCGGGTCTTGGCTTGGTCTGGAGGTGGAGCAGGCTGCAGCTCTGCTCACACCTTCCTTTGCAGCGCTCCCGGTGTGCAGCACAGCTGTGCTGGGCAGGAAGGACAGACCCCCATGAGTGCTGCAGTGGGGACAGAGGGGAGGCTGTGCCCTCCCTGCAGGGGGAGATGCCCACATGGGGCTGCTCTTTATAACTGAGGGTATCCATAAGGGCACTGAGATCAGCACACCCTTTTGGAAATCAAAGCAGGCAGCTCTTACAGTAACATCAGATCAACCCCAAAGCCAAAAAATTTTGGGGGAAGAAGACCCTGGAAGTTTTTTCCCCTCAAACCCCCTAAAGCAGTGGGAGTTGAGTATCCAAGTACCATTCAGGCTCCCAGCAGCTCATGTCTCACATTTAAAGCTTTATGGGCATTCAAGTCAATCAGGCCATACAAACTTAAACCTGTGTCAGTGCCTCCAGCCCCTCTGTTTCAGTGGTGGGGGCTGCAAGGCTGGCTTGGGGCATCCCTGCTCCTCACCATGCTCACCACGACCTCTGAGCCCATGGCTTGGCCTTGGCAGGTCAGGATGTTAGAGGCACAGCTGCCCCACAGGCTTTACAAAAATTCACACCTTGCCATTGTAGGGTTAAACCATGACATTTCCAAACCCACTTCTGGAAACTCACAATTCAGCAATTACTGGAGTCATCACTTTAGGAATTACAGCACTTACCAGATCACCACTGGGGTTTGCCATCTGTCTGGTTTCTAACCAGCACAGCTGGTTTTACTGGTATTTGCCAATAGCAGTGTGGTTTGGGTCATTACTACAGTGGTGCCATTTGATCTCTTGCTTCCCTGGGGACTATCAGGGACCCTTCTCCCACCACGCACAGATACGAGAATGCAGCCACAGTGCCAGGGGCACAAGAGGGGTTAAAGAAGCAGCATGGACAGTTCAAACAAGATTGGAGCTCATCCAAGAGCAAAATTTTAACAGTATTATCAAATGAAGGCAAAGGTGTGGCTGCGCTGCATCTTCTTATGTCTGCAAAGAGAAAAGCTCAAATCTGAACATCCGTCTTCAAAGGGAGTTGGTTAAACACAGTGAAGGCAAAAGACCAACCTCACCAGCAAAAGACACCCATGAAACAAATGCTCCTTTTGCTAATTTGTCAGCACAAATATGCTGTTGCAAGAGATGTCAGCTGATGTTGTTCTGTGTGACTCTACCAGGAAGAAGCAAACAGCATTTCAAGACACACACCTCCCTGTCTGCAGGACCTGGGAAAAGCAGTTGGGGATCTCAACATCTTTCCCACATCACACCAGCACTGTGTCCTACATGGGAGGAGAAATTCTCTAAAAGAGGGATCTATGAAAACAGCTAAAAGTCTAGTGGCAAAAATATTGGAAAGGTAGAAACAGTAGCTGCAAACCAAAAACCAGGTGTTTCTTCAAATGGTTCATACTGGCACTTCAAGCAAAGGAAGTTTTTACCTCTGGTTGCTCTTTTGACATTAAGACACATAAGTAACATCCTTTTGGATGGTTTGTTGAGCAAAATGATCAGTGAGTACTTAAATATGTATAAGTGGGGTCATGAATGAGCTGCAATTGCCATCAGTCAGGGAGTTAATCATGGGAAGCACTGGCCAGATCTGCTAACCCAGAAGCCAGTAGAACACCAGTAATAAATCAGTAAGATACTTAAAAACTCATTCTCACATTTTACACAACAGTAAAAACACTGTGGGAGACCCCAACTCAAACATGAAGGGCAGAAGATTGTCAGGGCTTTGTCAACCCAAGCAAAGAAAGCAAAAAGCTCAGAATGTACTGGAGGTACAATAAAGCAGCCACTGCCCAGGCATCTTGCCCATAGCAACTGAGAAGTTCCTGTGAACTGAGAAAGCAGCAAGATGTTTTTCCTGCGGCTTAAAGGATCATAATATCACTGAAGATCCGGGACACGTGCTGAGTGACGGGAGGACACTTCTTGGTAGTCATTTACTCTGTGCATTCTACCATGACAGTGCCTTAATCCCCACTGCTGACAATGATGGGGTCAATATCACAGAATTTTTCAGATCATTTAAACTTTTATAAATCAGCTGCCTGCAAGGACAAACAAAGCTTTTTGTCACTTATTTCCTGGACCAAATCTTCCTGTAATTGCCTATAAGATGGAGTGGAAGTTCAGGCATTAAGCAAGGGCTGCTTACAACTGAGCAGCAGCTCATGTGGCAAAATGGTCTTTTGGGCAAAAGAAAAAAAAGATCTCCATTCACCTCATATCACACCCAAACTTCACTGATATGTGGCTCTTTGAGGATGTTTTAATGCTGTGCAGCAATCTGAGCTGCTGGGAATACATAAATTCATTTGCTCAGCTCTGCTGAGGGTTATAGAAGATCACACTTGAGCTGCAGTTATCCAGGTTATTACTTATCTCCAGCTTTTACACAAGCAACAATGAATATAAGGAGTGACTGAAGTTAAATAGGAACTAGTGGAGTGATAAGAGAAACTGCCAGAACCTGACTGGTTAAAGTGAACTTTGCTCTAAATGTTTCCTCAATATCTCAATACAAATACTACAAAAGAAGATTGATGTGAAACAGCTGAAAAGAACCATGAAGATGACAAAAAGCTGAAAATGTGTCTGAGATAGTTGTCGGAGCTGCTGCTTTCACACAGAGTACAGTGGCAAAGCGAAAGAAACAACAAGCAGCATAATTGAGTGAACAAATTCATGCCAGCATTGTGCTTGGTAGGCAGGCACTGTAATCACCCAGTTTTTATTACATCCAAGGGTTGTAATAACACACCAGAAGCTCTGCAATGGGGCAAAATGGGCTGATCTTACTCATGCCTGGGGAGGCACAAACATCCTAGAAGACAGGATTCTAACTTAATTCAAACCACTGGCAGGGATTTTCAGTTCCACAAATTTACTCAGGTCATATGTGGTGAGATCCTGGCCCAGTTTGCCCAGAGAAGTTGTGGCTGCCCCATCCCTGGTAGCGTCCAAGGTTGGACAGGGCTTGGAGCAGCCTGGGATAGTGGGAGGTATCCCTGCCCATGGCAGGGCATGGAATGAGATGGTCCTTAAGGTTCCTTCCAGCACAGACCATTCTGAGATTTTCTCTGTGACAGCAGCTGACCAGTGGTATTGTCTTGTCCAGCTTAAAATGATATCCAGGGCTGGAGAAGAGCCCCAGCCATGCAGAGGGAGGAGAGCTGGCTGGGACACGCAGAGCCAGGGACACTGCAGGCCCTGCCACACACCCCCCTGGGCTCTGGGACTGCACTGCATCCCTGCAGATATGGACACAGCCTGCGAGGGCACTCCCTGGATGACATGAAATCCAGGCAGAAATAAATGACAAGAAAGGAAAGGAGCAGGAGCAGCTACAGGTCTGCTGCAGAAAAAGCAATCACATCATGCTAGACATGTAGAGAGCAGTGACATGTGGTGTGGAGCAGCCACCAGCCCCGGGCACTGTGGCACAAGGCTCCCCTCAAGGGACACAGCTCTGTACGTACCGTCCGTGCCCGGCTGATCAGAGACCGGACCAAATCCTTAATGCTGTTCGTTTTGTTTCTTTGGAAAATCACAGTGGCCTGAGTCTGGCCAGAGACTGTGAGGAGAGGTGTCCCTGGCCACCCCAGCTCCAGCTCCGGAGGGTGCACATCTGACATGAGAGGGAAGTAGGTGCCCGATGTTAGTTCAGAGCTGAGGGAGAATCTGTCTCCAGTGTCCGCATCACCAGGGTCAGCTTCTTTGTCTTTCATTGCACTGGGGTCTGGGAAGCTTTGGTTCCTCTGATGGCTGATGTATTCCATGTCCAAGGTGGAAAGAAATGGCAGCTCCCTCTCCTCGGCGATGGCACTCAGGTAGCCACGCTCCCCCTGCTCCAGAAAGGCGTCGATGGCCAGCCTGGCTGTCTCACTGTGCTGGAGCACCAGCGGGGTGGGCTCCCTCCACCACGGCTTCTTCAGCTGCTCCAGGCGGCTCTTCAGTGGCCCAGACACCCCTTGCTGGCTCCCATAGCTGCGGTGGAGCTGGGGCCTCACCTCAACTGCCAGGTAGTTGAACATGACTGGAGCTGCTGATGCCGAGAGGTGTCTCTCCTGCTGGATTAGTCCTGCGTCTGTCTTCACGTCTTTTCTGCCCCTCCTGCGCTCCTGAGCTCCTCCCAACAGGTTCCTTCAGGACTCAGCATAAGCTCAACTTCTTAATCACCAGGTACAGCCTCCCACTCCGGGGGAGGAGCTGCCTTTCCCCAGCTCCCTCACTGGCTTTCCCAGACACGGACCTGATACTCGGTGCCCAGAGTGTCCCTTTTGCAAGGGGAAGAATATCAGTTCTTCAAGCTGCTCCTTCCTTTTCCTTGTAACTGATTAATGTACTGTTCTGCCCTTCCCTTCCCGTCCCTAGAGAGGTCCCCACCCTTGGCCTAGCAGGCTCTAACCTGTTTTGTCCCTCACTGTGCTCGCAGAGGAAATGCAGATGCTGGAACTTGTTCCTGCTTGAAATTTGTTCCAAATCAAACACGCTGCTTAGTGTCAGTTGTAATGAAACACAAATATCCCAAGTGGGTAATCAGACTCAGCAGAGAAACTTACTCATCCCTGAGCCACAGATAATGCTCCTCCTTAGCATTTCTTGGGAGCTTGGCTCTGGTCTAGAACAGACCAGAACAGTCTATTTCTTGACACACAGAGTCATGGTGTTTGTAGGAATCACAGCAGGAATCTTGGTCATTAGATACTGCAGGCGAGAAGAGCAATATTTCACATGCTCATTTAGCATCTCCCTGGAAATCCTTCAAGGACATTCAGCCTTAGGAGTCTGGTGCTGTGTGAATGATGATAGTGCCCACATGCTGCTTATTGGGGATTAGTTAATTCCAGCTTCCCAAAAGCACAGTGGAGTTAGTTTTGGAGGAACAGTACAGGCAGCCATTGCTATGTGAATTAAGGCACTGTGTAGGAACACACCACGAGAACACAACGTGTGAAGAACTGCAGAGGAGCAGAGATCAGCTCACCCTGGAGCTACTGAACTGCACACAGGCAACCAGGGAATGAAAAACTGGCTGGAAAGTTGATGTAATCAATTGGCCTTTTATCTACAAAATCCCCTGGGATTAAATTAAATTAAGTAATGTAAAAGCTAAATGTGTGCCCTGAAATAATCATGGGGTGATAGTCAGTGGAGTAGGGACAGCCATGCCTGAGTGTGCACCAGCACATCCAGACACCAGGCTCTAAGTCAGCTGGGATGAATCATGTCCCCAAAGGACTATCACTCTCCATGGACCACAGCTGAGTGGGATGATTAGTTTGGATTAGCTGTCTAGTCTCTGGATGCCTGAAGTCAGGATGAAGCCTGAGCAGGACTGCAAATGGCAAGAACATTGCACTGATTGAATAAGAAAACACAAGTTGACTGCCAGTTGGCTGTGATGCAGTGAGCAAGGGCAAAGTAGGGATGGGATAAAACTATAACAAAGCTGCTGGCACAGAAGTGTTATGGGTGAAAGTAAACATTGGAACAGCTTAAAGAATAACTTAAAATGTGAAGTGAACAGCCAACCCAGTGTAAGGAAGTTTGGGGAAGTAACAAAGGGAAGGAGCTGTAACATGGCAGGTATTTTTCTGGAGCTGCTTTGCTAGGGTGATAACAGAAAATAAGCAATAATTTTTGCCTTCCTAAAGAGCTGGAAAGAGTGTGAATTTTAAAAGAAGTAATCAAATGCATATTCTGCTGCTGATTCTGTAAGGGGGATTTGCAAAGGGATTTGCACTGTTTGGTAATGATCTACTCTCCCTCCAGTCATTTCTCATGGTCCTCAGCACATGAAAGCACACACGATGTAAACATCTCCAGCCCAGCTTGTCAGGCTGGGCTCCTCCAGGGCTGGTGGGGAGAGGCAGAGACTTCCAGGAGTCAGTTACCTCACCCTGCAGCAGATACCTGGAACAGGTTGGATGAAATGTGCCTGGGAAGCTCTTATCTCCCCCCACTGACAGCAGGAGCTGGGGCTGCCCAAGTCAGTGACAGAGGTTTGCCATGCAGACATCTAAAATTAGATGAGAGGTATCCTGTCCCTGCTGTCTGGCAAAAGCGCTCTAATTGGCACTCCAGAGGCTGATTGGCCAACACAGGATGTGGGAATCTCATCAGCCCATTTTTACGGGCTAAAAGCAGGGATCTTATCTGGAAGTCTTGTCTACACACCTTCTGCAATCAGCAGAGAAAGACAAGGGGAAAATCCCCAAGTGCCACTTCCAAGTCAATGTCCCTGGGCAGCTCTGCTCTGGCTGATAACTGAGCTCAGCCAAGCATTAGGCAATACTTCATTCTTCCATCCCACAGATGTTCTTGGAGCTCAGCAAACACAAACACCTTGCATGGGCTCTCCACAGAATGTACCTGCTGCTTCCTCTTCACGCACACATGGGAGGCAGCCTGCCCACCTGTTTCCTGATAGATCTTGGAGAGCGGTCACCCAGGAACAAGAGAAGCCAGATTTGCTTTTTTTTTTCCCCCTCTATTTCAGACTGAAATACAATCTTCCATCTTGAAACATCAGGGTGCTCCTCAGTACTGTACCAGCATTTCTGGAAGGCACTGCACAGCAGTGCTCCACTGCAGAATTCACTGGCCAGATGCACTCAGCCAGCACAGCTGGATGAGAAAAGTCCCAGTTTTAGTTCCTGCACTGAGCTCTGTCAGCACTGAACCCACAGAGCAAAGTCAAATCTCCCCCTTTTTTTGTCCAAGATTCCCAGCCATGGTGTTACAGAATCTAAGCACAGTGGCAGCACACAATTCCCAAGTTTCATCTTTACAATTCATTTGTTAAGACCCTCTCACATCAGGGGAGAGGCAGCCTCACACCTGCACAGCTGAAGGAGGGCACTGGATCAGTTGCCAGCCACAGACCAAATGATCCAACCACAAAGGATGCCAGGGGAGGCAGGGACCCCCAGCCCTGCTGCCCCTGCCCAGTGGTGTGCCCAGCACAGAGGTTCTGTCCCGTTGCAGCTCCAAGGTCTCCACCACCCCTGTGCCATGCAGGGAAGCCAATGTGAGTCCATGGAGCTGCTGTGGTGGCCCTCTGAGGTGCAGCCCCGAGCTGTTCAGGGCGCTGATGCACAGCTGGCAGGAGAGGGACCACAATGTGCCTGCTTCCTTCAGCTGCTGTCCCGTACTGAACATGGGAAAAAGCACTTCCAGATATCCCTTCTGTGTCTCCTTCCAAAGGGAATCCACAGAGACAGAACTGGGTGTTGTAACATCACTGGGTCTGGCTGCCAGCAGGAAGAGGGTGCACAGGGAAGGATGTGGGACATTGAGTAAATCTGCCTAAGATGCCTGGTTTTGACAGGATGTGGAGCAGCCCAGGAGCTGGCAGAGGGGATGAGGCATGAAGGAGCCCAGCTCTTTGTGATGTAGTCATTAATGAAGGCTCTGAGTGTGCAGGGCTCCTCACTTCCACAATGAACATGAGGGAGCTCTCACCTCTGGAAGAGCTGCAGTAGCTCCCAACAGGATCCAGGCTCAGCAGCTTGTGCAGGGCCCTCCCAGATGAACACACCTGCATGAGACAGCAACAGCAGGACAGAAGATGTTGCTGGTTACAGATGCTGCTCTTTACATGACAAGTTAAAATGAGGAAGTCTGCCTTGGGGAAAAAAAAAAAAAAAAGAAAAAAGAAAAAAAAAGGCATTTTTTGTACACAGAAGGCTTTCTAAAATAAGATTTTAAAAAATTCAAGGCAGTGTTTGGGAGTGTCTCCACTAACCTACCCCAGGTCTCTCTGGCAGATCTATTGCCACTTGTCCTGAACTCCCTGGCTGCTGCCAGCATGTCACATCTGAACAGACACTGAGATGTAACAGCAGAAGGTGGAATCACTCTCATGTGAGCTCTGCATTCCCAGTGGAAGGATGAGGCCCAGCCATCTTTTCTGTCCCACAAATGAGCAGAGCAAGCTGCCCAGCAGGTCGAATGACTGTAAGCAAAACAACTACTCCCTCAACATGTTCAGCAACTTCAGGAAGAACACACGTGGGATGCACAGGGCAGCCCTGAGCACCTGAAGAAGGGGCAGTGGTCAAAGAAAACCTCACCAGATGAGTCTGGGAAGGATCACATGATTGTTAATACACACCTGCCCCATCAGGGTGCCCGGCCTCCACAGGTGACAGTCCCTCTGCAGCCAGAGGAGGGGCAGGCACTTCATAAGCAGCAGAGCCCACTGGTCACTTGTGCTGAGCCTCAGGGACTTTCCTATGTCCTTGCCAACTTTCCCAGGCACTCATGTAAGCTGCTGTCCTCTCCTTGCCTTCCCAGACCTTCAGGAGAACACGGAGCAAGCTGAGGGCCAGGCTGTGCAGACACAATGTGCCCAGAGATGGAGATCCTGTTCCCTGTGGCACAGGAACATCGTCACCAGAGAGCTGGGACAGGTGTTTCTCCAGCCAGAGAGAGCTGGACACAGTGCAGGTCAGTGGGAAGGACAGGACATGGGTTCATCACAGCCTCTTGCAGAGAAAAGAGCAAAGAAGCCTTGATTAGAGTTCACTAATCAAGGAGACAACAGAGATCAGACAAAGCAGGGCAGATGTGAAGAGGCAGATGGGGAGGGGAGGAGCCCATACAAGGAGGTCTCCATTAGGAAACCTGGGCAATGCTCTCAGGCACAGGGTGGGATTCCTGGGGACCTGTGCACAGCCAGGAGCTGGACTCAGTGATCCTGATGGGTCCCTTCCAGGTCAGGATGTTCCATGAGTCTATGATTCTAAATTAGCTGCCACCAGTATCAGCCAACAAAAATGCTCGTGCACAAGGCTGTGGCCAGGAGCAAACCTCACACTGGTGCCTGAAATAACCACTGCATTTGTGGCACAGCTCTTTGCAGAAGAATTAGGAAGACACAGCAGTTCTAGGTATGGATTAACTTAAACACTTACAATTCCCTACGCTGGGACTTTTCCTGGAAGGCAGCACCAATGCAGCTTTGGAGCTCAATGCCTCATTCAGCGTCCCTGGAGAGGGGATCAGCAAATCTCTCCAAATGCTCAAGCAGTACTTCAGCACATCCCTGCGATGCAGACAACCACCAGGATTAAACCAATCTCCAACAAGTAAGAGAATGTGGAAAATACAAGTGGCTCACAAGGTAGGGCTTGGCTTCCACTGCTCCTGAGAGTGGTTCCAGGCAGTGGCAGTGGCACATTTCACAGGGACCAAGCTTGCACAACCAGTGCCTTCCCAGCTGATGCTCACCCCCCCCCAGATTTGCTACTCCTCACCTACTCTACATTCATCTCATTTACAGCTCTGGTTCTTGCTCTTAGTGTCCAGGTTCTGCTTCCCACATTCGCCGGGGCACGGGCAGGGAGACAGGACAGTGCTTAATTCCGACTGCCAGGTCAGGAGCAGCAGTTCTGACCTAGGGCTTGGTGGGGCAGAGACACGACTGACAACATCACCTTGAGCAAGGTGAGGATGGGAGTCACAAATCTGGGAAGTGGCACTTAAAGCACTGGCTAGCACAGGAATGTGGAGATCATCGAGGATGCCTATGCTCTCAGCACTGCAGCACTTTGAAGCTGCAGGAGGAAGCAGTTCAACACCCAAAGGTGGTGTGAGCACAGCAGCCAAGGTGACACAAGAAAACATTTAACCATCTAAAATAAGAGAGTGGGCATTGAAGAGTATTGGACGATTCTCCCCTACCTCAAAACATCTCAAAAAAAGACACTTAAAAAGCAAGACACTTCCCAAGTTTGACCCTGAGAGGCAAAACATGCTCCTACTCTCCCATGGTGCAAAACAGAGGAGAAAGAAGACAGTGAGTGCTGATCCTTCTACCCACAGAGACCAACCCAGGATCCAGCTGAAATCATGGATGCTTCCTAGGGGCTCATGTCTCTTCATTTTAAGATACCTGGAAAAGTTGAAGAGTAAGTCCACTGGAATCCTAAGGGATGTCCAAATGCTGTATATGAGAAAGGAGATCAGGCTGGATGATGAAGTGGTTCCTTCCAGAAGAAATTCACATGGATATATTAATTTAAATACAGTAAGCGCCTCTAAGCCGGTGGTCTGAAACCATTTTCCAAAAACGCAACAGCATAAACAAAGAACTGTCCATAGGTGAAATACCTTCAATCATTCCCACTGGCAAACTTTGAAAATAGGAAAAGATGGGCTTTAAAATGTTTGGTTAAACCCCTCTGTTCTGCTGCCTTTGAAGCAGAGCTATGCATAGGAATCACTCACCTGCCAATCTCTCCTGCTGGAACACTTGCAGAGGGCAGATTTTGCTACTGGGAATGTATTTTCTTTCCTTCTGCCTTATATAAAACACTGGCAATGGCAGCTTTCCAGCTCACCTTTCTTCACCTCTTGAGAGAAACAGGGGTCACATTAAAATCCCAGAATGGGTTGGAAGGGACTTTGAAGTTCATCCCATTCCCCCCCCTGCCATGGCAGGGACACCTTCCACTGTCCCAGATTGCTCCAAGCCCCATCCAACCTGGCCTTGGACACTTCCAGGGATCCAGGGGCAGCCACAGCTTCTCTGGGCACCCTGTGCCAGGGCCTCCCCACTCTCACAGGGAAGGATTTCTTCCTGATATTCAATCTAATACTGCAGGATCCTGTCTCTGGGTAACTAATCGCTGGGAAGCAGTCTTGTAGCCTCAGTGGATTTTGCCTCTCTAACAAATTACCCTTTTAACTCAGAGACAGTATCTGCCTTGTTTTTTCACCAGGCCCCACATGCCCAAGCACAGCCCACTGCTGGCTCAGCCCTCACAGCGGGTGGGTGAAGGCATCTCACGGCCCAGCAGAGCCGTGATTACAGGCCTTTATCCTCACCCTAATAAAAGGTGCAAGGGCAGATGCCAATGACTCCAATCTGGCACCATCACTTGTGGAGCCTCCTGCCCATAAACACAGGGGAGGGTTCAGTTTGACCACATGCTGTCCCACATTCAGAGCACAAAGGTGTTCTCTCCTCCAGGCCAGCCGGCCCAAGGATTCCAGCAGCTCTCCAGCCTCCCCGCAGCCACGCACGGTCCCTGGGCTGGGTGGTGGTGTGCTCCCAGCCCTGTGTTCCCATGGCATGGAGAACATGAGCTCAGGTTTAAATTACACAGCAGGAAAGGGGTTAAAGTTTAAATAACTGTTTTGTATATGAATTAATGTATGTAGCTTTGAGCCAAAATATCTACCATTAATTTTTCCACCTATTTCAGGAGCAGTAAGATACACAAAGTAAAGTTTATTTTGGTACTTGGTATACTTCACTCTCATTAAAAATAAATTAATCAGCAAATTCCTACACAGCTCAGCCTTCTTTTACGTAAATACAAGCCAGCTGTAATGAATTACAAGGTGTTATTATCTCACACACACTGTATAATACTTCACACATAAGAGGTTTCTCTGCTTAGCTCAGCTTTCAACAAAAGCATCTTAAATAAACTGCAAGCAAGTTGTTTGGGCTGTAATGTTTTCACAGAGAAGGGATACACCTCACACAGAGAGAGGGGCTCTTTACATGCCTCATTTTATAACAAGTTAAACTGAGGAAGCTCATTCTGGAAAAAAAAAAAAGCCTTTTTATACACAGAAGGCTCTCTGAAAGAAGATTTAAAAAATCCCACAAGTCAGTGTTTGGGAGCCTCTATGCTGCATCCCACTGCTTTTTACATGGGGAAGGGATGGCAAATATTCTCCAACACACACACAAAGAAATCAACTTAAGAAGGAAGACTAGTCACAAACAGGCACAGTTTCACTTTCACCTGACTAAGGAGTCACAAATTAAGGATTAAATTCATAAATTAAGGATTATCACCTTCTACTTTTCCTTAATACTTTTATTAGGAATTAGTCCTGATTTTATAGGGCTTATTCTTATCAAAAGCACACATGGCACAGAAAACAAACACACAGCAATTTAACCCAGACTGACATTTATTATTGACTCAGATTTTGGACAGGAGAGAAATGAAAACTCTTTTTGCCACTGACCTGGAAACAGCCTGGTGAACCATCCACCCACACAGAGCACCTCAGCCTCTGCTGATCTCATCAGTGCAGCTCCTGCTCCCCTAATTACTGTGTTGGCACCATCTGCCTGCACAGCCATAGAAAGTTTTCACTGGTGTTGAAGGATCTTGCTAAAACGCCCTGGACCACTGCTTTGGCGGACGGAGGATGGCAGAGTCCTGTCACAGGGACACAACAGGGATGTTCTTTTCATAAATTCCTAGAGCACAATTCTACAAAGAATGTGGAAGTATCAGCAAGACAGACTGAACATCAGGTTCTGGGGCAGCTTCTAGTGCCAGCCCAGCCACAACTGGGGCTCTAATCTCCCTACGACAGCCAAAGTCATAGAGGATTGATGGGGACAGTGCATTATTCTTTGCATTCTCTTATCCTTGTGCAACAAAGTGGAGAGTTCCTAAAAGGGATTTTCACAGAAAACCCTACAGAATGTGTTAAAGCAATTCTTAACTCCACTAAAGCATTCCATCTTGGTATCAGGCATTTAAAATATAGACTTAATATCTAAATATGCAAAGTTCAGATTTACATTTACAACCATTCAGGGAGCAGAGGACACCACTGTGTCTCTGAGTAGCAGCTCTTTAAACAAGGCAAGGGACAGAAATGTCTTTTTGAGAGAACTCTATGTCATGTGAATACCTGGTTTCCTAAAGGCAGAAGGCAGCTCTGTCCATTTGTCAGCAAGGGCCACTTGGGTCCATAAAAAGGACAGAGGTTCTTAAAACAATGAGCATTTATTTGCAGGTGAAGTTTCGGGAGTACGGCTGTCCAGGAGGCTACCGAGGCACCACGGATGGGAGAGCTAATGAAATGTTTTCCTTCCAACAGCAAACTGTTCTTCCCAACCACACAGCCTCAGCCCAGTTCCATTGCAGGCATGCTTCCCAAGCTGTTCTGGCACGTGGATCTCAGAGTCCTTCATCGTTGTAAACGGGGGACAGGGGCTTGAGGATGCTGCGGGCGTTGCTCTCCACCAGCGGCCGCCAGCTCACCTCGCCTGTGAGCAGCAGGTCCTCCCCGCTCAGCGCATCCAGGTGCTGCACCTGCAATCACAGCAAGTCACTGCCACGTGCCCCACTGCCCAGGCAGCTCCCTCAGCAGCTACACAAACACCTCTTTCCAAAAAGCAAGCACAACAGGGACATTTCAGCCTACTCTGTCATTTGCGTGAGGTGGACCGAAAAAGGTCATTTCTGACTGCGAAGCGTCCTGAGAAGGCCAGGATAAGGATCTGCAGATCCTCTGGAGTCTCCTGCGTCACTGATGCCTCCTCTGAAGGTTTGGCAACAGGGCAAAGAGGAGCCACGCAAAGGTGCAGTGAGTCACTTCATCCTCCTGGTGGTTACTGCAGGGAACACTGCCCGGGCCAGAACCCCATGGAGGGCTCCCATCCTGCACACAACCGAGGTTTTAGCTACAGAAAAATGGCCTGACCAGCAGCGAACACCTGGGATTTATCACATCAAAGCACATGAGCTGGAAGAGGTGAATGTGCAATGAATGTTTATCCTCACAAAAGAAGAAATCCCTGAATGTTTTGGGTTGGAAGGGACCTTAAAGCCCATCCAGTCCCACGCCCTGCCATGGGCAGGAACAGTTTCCACTATCCCAGGGTGCTCCAAGCCCTGTCCAGCTTGGCCTTGAACACTTCTGGGATGGGGCATCCACAACCTCTCTGGGCAAGATATTTGGGATCTATTGTAATTTTAAGCTGTAATGTAAGCAATTTTTTTTTTTAAACCCTCTCATCATATAGCAGAGGGTCAACTTGCTGCCACTGGTCTCCCTAGATATGGGAAATGGAGGAAAAAAAAAGAAAAAAGTCCTTCAAGCATTTGTCAAAGACAACCCATGTCCATTAGTTCAGGAAGGCTGGGAGAGCTGACCAGGGGCACAGTACATGCTGTCCTGTCAGTGTGTTCTCCTCTGGCATCCACTAATAGTCATTGTTAAAGACAGGATCCACAAGAAACTGGGGACAACCTGGTACACAATGTTACTAGAAACAAAGGATAATTGGACAAGGAGTTTCTCAACAGGGGAATGAATGCACCCATAGCCACAGAGGGTCACACTGGAAAGCCACCGAAGCACAATGTCCCGTTCCTGACAGTCACCACCAGCAGCCTCCCCAGGAGGAGTTAAACACAGTACACAATGCTCTTTTCCTTGTTCACTTCCCCTCTCTCTCAAAATCTGTTCATTCACAGAGTTTGAGTCTGAAGTGGTTGTGGATTTAATAGCCCTGGGCAAACTTTTCTTCCATAAATCTTGCCAGTGACTTGGGAACTCACATGCAATTGTAGCATCCCCATCAACTGTGCCAGTGTTCTGTCCCCACATTCCTGTGTCCCTGAACGCCTTTCCGTGCTCACCTTTCACATGCCTTCAGGACTTCCTAGAGATGTCTCCCATTTTTTATCCAGTTCTTTTTTGGGCAGGGCATTCTACTCATTGCTAATAAAGGAGCAGTTTCACTGTCACCCTCAATGCTCTTCTCTGAGACTTCTTCAGTTAATGTTTTATCTGTTCTGATGGTCAGCACTCAAACCAGACACATTATGCCAGCTCACAATGGTACCAGACATATAAAACTGGCACCACAGCAGTGTTTTATCCTCTATTTCTTCCCTAGTAGTTCTGAGGATTTTACATTCTTTTAAACAACACAGAGTGCTGAACTGACATTTTTATAATAGAACTGTAATCTCAAGGCCTCATTCCTGTGTGGTAACAGTTCAGAGCTCACTGGTACAAATGTAAAGCTGGGAATGCTTTCCTCAAGTGCACCACTTGTCTGCAGGAATGACTGTCTGCACAGGATCTGTGCTCATTCCTCCCCAGTGTGCCACATTTTCCTGCCTAATCACTCTTTCCTATTCAGTTGCTGATTGCTTCAGACCTATCCTTTGCTTGAATATCCAGAAGTGCAACAAATTCCCCATCTGGCAAGAAATTATCCCAAATTACATACTTTTTATATGTGTTTGTCCCCAGCAAACTTTCCTCCAGCTTCACCACTGAGCATCAGCAACCTTCAGCATTTAATTAAGCCAGTCCCTCCCGAGAACTCTCTGGCATTCCCAAAGTGTCCTCAGTCCCTTAGGAAGCTCAGCCCTTTATTTCCCATTTTCTCAGACAGACACTTACATACTGTCTCTCCATAACTCTATCTGATCCTGAATATGGCATTGGAAACATTACAGAGAATGATGTTGTGAAAGTTCTGGTCTTCAATTTCCTGTTCAACACCTTCCACTTTTACTCAATAACCTCTCTCTCTCTTCTTTGGTGCCCACATGGACTTTATCCCATCAATAGTTCTTAGAGATCTGGTTCACAAACCTCCTCAGGACTGAGAGGTCAAACAACTAGTCAGTGCTGTCTCCTCCAGGTAATAACTGAAAGAATCAAAATAATTCTGGAAAACAAACCTGTTTGTTTCTTTTCCTCAAAGGTCACCAAGAGACTTTCAAGCTCTATGTACTATTTCACTATGAGGAGAACCCCAACTCTCTAACATTGACAACAATTCTGCAGCAAGTTGCAGCCTATTTCTGGCACATTTTGTCAAGCTCCTCCATAGAATAGGTCCAGAAATAGCTGAGCAGGATTGCTTTCAATATTCCATCAATTTCTCTGCAGCCATTTGTCATCAAACTGCAGTAATGATCTGCTCTCTCTAGTAAGCAGGGACAGGACCCAGGGAGTGGCTGGGTATCAGGGCAGGCTCAGGCTGGATATCAGAGAAAGGTTCTTCCCCAGAGGTGCTGGCACTGCCCAGGCTCCCCAGGGAATGGGCACAGCCCCGAGGCTGCCAGAGCTCCAGGAGCACTGGGACAGCGCTGCCAGGGGTGCCCAGGGTGGGGCTGTTGGGGGGTCTGTGCAAGGCTGGGCTGGGCTGGATGATCCTTGAGAGTCCCATCCAGCTCAGGCCATTCCATGACTCTATAATAAATATCATCCAGTTTTCAGATTTTTCCTTTCTTCTCCTTAAAAATGATCACTGAATGTGAAAATCAGGTTTATTTATGAGACGTGAGCTGCACAGGCAAGCAATAGGAGCAGGCACTGCCCGTCCTGAAGCAGAGGCTGAGGAGAGCGGGGCCGTACCTGTTTGCGCACGTACTCCACAAGCAGCTCCAGGTGCCGAGGGTCATCACAGTTCCTGTTAAAAAGGTTTCTCCAAAGAGCTGATGCCAGAACACGATCATCACACAAGATTCCCTAAAGGGAAGGACAGGGGGAGATTAAAAACTGCACATGAAGAAGGGCTGAACATGAGACATCCCCACTGGTGTACTTGGCCCCTGGCCACAGCACCTGTCCCAGAGCCCACAGCTGCCGTGGGCTCTGCACATGGAAAGGCAGCAACATCACTCTTTCCCAGAATGGAAAAACAGCCCTGGCCTTAAATTAATTTACAGAGCAGCCTGTAACCAATTTTCTGGCAAGTTAATTTGGAAAAAATCTGTGTCAGGTTATTCCTAATGTCGGAGTTGATAACTGCATTTCTATGTTATGAAATCTTTACCATAAAAATAGTGATCTTACAGAGAAGGCAGCACCACCTCATGGGAATGTGTGAAGCCTATGACACTTTAAAAAGAAAAATTAAAGGATATTTAATCCAATGCTTCAGAACTGTAGTCTGGAGTTTGCTATTTTTCTTTGCTTTTTTACTTTTCATTCTAAATGAGAGAGAAATCCTGCTCATCAAGAGCTATCTAGATTTTTACAGTTAAATCTAATATTAGCTTTGGTTTACACAAGAACCACATCCATTAATGCTTTTTGTCCAAATTCTCTGGAACTTTTATTGTCTTTTTAGATTATGTGATGTTGTCACCACAGGCTCATAACTCCTGTCTTCTGGTGACACTTTTACCAAAGGCAAAAGTCTTTAAAATATTCAGTTTAAAAAGTCAACACTTGTCTTTAATCAAAGCAAACATTTTGTTTCCAAAAAGATTGTCAACAAAGCACAAACAGACACATCCTGGCTATACTTAAAACTAGATGAAACCTTGCATGTGCAACACTGTCTGCAACTCCATGAGGCTACATTTACAATATAATAATAATGCAAACCACTGTGCAAAAAATAGTATCACAATGTGAATAAGAGCATCTGAAGAGCAACACTCACAAGAACAAAAAACCTAATGTAATTGTATTTTCCTCTTGAAGGTCCTGCACACACTTGTGCAGAGTGGTGCTTTTTCCTCCCTCTCTTATTAGGTACTGGCTATAAATATTCTCACATATAAATACTCTATAAATCCTCTCTTTGCTTTCAAAGTACAGCTGAGTAGTAGCAGGATTCACAGGGAAGAAATGACTTAGTGGTGGCCAGTAAGGGATGGTGAAGCAGCAGAAAGAACACCCCACCTTCCATGCCCATGGTTTAAATCCATATGCTCTGTCCAGTTTTCTTCTAAGAACTTTCATTCAAGGTTGCTTCCCTAACGTAATATTTCTCGAAAGAAATGGACAGTGAATGTTTTCTCCATGTGGACTATTCTGTGTTCAGGAATTAGATGGTCTGCTTGTACATTCCCTGAAAACAGCCTTCTTACCTCATCGTATCCAAACAGAGCTGCATAGAAATTTTCTACCATCCTTTTCAAGTCTTCCTTTAGAACAGTAGAGTTAATCTGAAAAACAAACCAGCAAACCTTCAGTACAGACTCTAAGGAAGAGGTGAAGAGAAAATATTCCCAGTTTCACTGTGAGTGGACAAAGAACCACCAGTGCCCCAGCCCACCTGACTGAGATTTGGCTGCAAGCAGGAGTCAGACACCCTGGAACCCCCCAGACACAGCTCCATTAATTCTGACACAGCTGAGGTCGGTGTTACTCAACTCACAACTGACAGGAACATCCCAGCCAACAGCTCTGCCACCAGCTGCAGGAGTGGAGAGAAAATGCTGCTGGGGGAGTGTGAAGCAAGGCTGCCCTTGCAGTGGCAGCACAGCCCAAGAGCATGGAGACCCCTCTGTAGTCAACTATTGAGCAGCTATTCCAGACCTTCATTCATCCATAGAAACTCAAAGGTTTTTCAACTTTTTTTGTCCCCAAAACACTGCAGGTATGGATGTGCTACAACAGTGGAAGTACTGGAATGCTAAAGACAAAGACACCACCCTGCCACTGCTCCTCCTGTACTGTCCAGACTGACTTTCAGCCAGCAAGAACATGAATTCTGCTTCTCCAGCATCTCTAGCTGCTCAGACTCACAAGTTTTTGACTATGATTAAACTTCTTTCAGAATCTGTGATGACACAGCAACTTCCCCCACACTCTAAGTGTGACTCAGTCCAAGTTCCACACTGACCTTTAACTAAATTTAGTAATTGCTTAAGTATTTGCCGGGTTGGCCTAAGCCATCCATTGGTGTGAGAACTGACCCCATGTCAGCTTAAAATGGGACTGGACCAACTGCTGGGTGCGGAGGGATGGCTGAAATGCCTCCTGTGCATCTCCCTCACCCACACTGTCTGTCCCTCTTGCCTCTACTCATTACCTCTGCCAACCAAGTGATGCAGTTCCTCTCCCAAGGGCCCAGCTACACTTTGGTAAAGCTTCTTCTTTGTACTTTGGACTCCCAAGAGGGATCCAAGAGACACAAGCATTTCTTTTCTACAGCTCTCACACGCTCCAGAAGTACAAAAGACAAGGCCCATAAGCCCTGCACAGCAGGAGGACACTCAGGTGTAACACTGCACTTTGCAGGATTTACACACAAGAAACACCAGCCCATCACACCCACCACCCTGGGAACCCCTTGTCCTGAATTCTCTCTCAGTATCCTTATGAGTATTCACCTTGGCAATTAAACAACAGCTTTTCTATCAAAATATGAGTTAGTTTCTATCAAGTGAACAAATTTCCAGTTCATACTCTCTTCCCTTAAACCACTGTCTTTTTTCATCTGTTGATTTTTATAGCAATGCGCATAGTGCAAACACAAGGAAAATTCCTTTTATGTCAGTTACTCATATTTTTCCATTAATACAAACTATTAAAATTCATGCAGATATTTTATAGGCTATCAAGATTTGGAGACTAGTTATTACTGAATGTTTAAAAAAAGAACTAAACATAAGAAATCAGAGGGTTAAATGATGACTGCAACTTCTGTAATGACTTAATTAAATTTTTATTGAGTACATAAACTATGATGTCATTTCTACCCAACCATGCTCAAACCTTCTATGCATGTCAGAGATCGTGGTTTTTCTCAATAGAACATACTTCTAAATAAGCTGCACTTCTACAGCTCTAATAAGGGGGAGCAGGTCTCATGTAACACACTCAATAAATTATCCTTCCATTTTAAACAAACAAATTCCATGAGTTATTATATATTTGCCACGCACTTTTTATGACATAATAAAAATGTTACCTCAAGGATTACTTAGCACATACTACAAATGTTACAGCAGGCAACTGCAAGGGGCAAAGAAAACAAATAGTCCCATTACAGAGACAAGTCCTGGACTATACATCCCTGGGGAAGCAGCTTTCCCTACTAAAACCAAGGAGCAGCAGCTTTAAGTTAGCAAGAAACAGACTGATGAAGGAGATAAGCAAGTTAAACAAACATGGCAATAAATATATCTTAAAAGACAGTTTCAGATAAAAAAATCTGAGTTAGGGGATGGAGCTGTATCTTATGCAATGAAATGATATTTAATGAAATATTGCAGTTTCTGAAGAACACAACTGGCATCAATCAAGTACAAACACTGAAAGAAAAAATCCTTCTTTATAAATCAAGAAAAATGAGCACATCCAAAGCAGTGTTTGCTGGAAGTGCTTCCTCTTTACAAGTTCCTACCACTGGCAAGTTTCAGGATCTGGTTGGTCATGATTCTGCTGACTCTTCCACAGTTTGTTATTAAGAAGAAAAACTGCTAGAGAATTCCAAGTGAGTAATTGCTAATAACAAGGAAAAAATCAGTAACATCTGGAGCTCTTCTTGGGACTTTGCCCCTTTGCCTTCCTTGGAGCAGCCCAGTGCAGAGCTGTTACTGGACAGATTTATGTGCTGAGTGACACAGGACTGTGTTAGTTCAAAACAAGGAACCCATTTTTGGTACACATCTCACCTTTACAAGACCTCTGAAACAAGGAAATGTACAGCTAACATGATCTCCCTGCTACAGGTCACAACTGTTCTCTGAAAGGCTCCATGGGCCTTTCCGTGGGAGCCTTTCTGTTCTGCCTGTGGGACAACTGCAGCAGGCAGCTGCTGGATTTTCCATGTCACAGTGAAGAAATCGTCTTCAGCCTCAGGGAGTTCATGCGCATCACCCAACAGCCACGTGCTGAGGGTGACTCTGCAGCAAAGTCTCACAGAAGGTTTTGTATTCGAAGATTTCTAGGAAAGTAAGAGCACAGTGCTCTCCTGTACTGCTGGACACATAGCAAAAGACCTAACATGTGGACATGGTATTTAAAGTGAATGCTGCTCTAGAATTAGTCCATGGCAGTGTCCTGTGAAGGACCAAGAGCTTCCTCTGGTAATGAATCTCCTCCTCCTCCTCCCCACTTGCTTTGGCTCATGGTGCAGAGTAGGATCAATGTGCACAGACTGGAAGGTAACAAATGACAGGACAAGACAAACAGCCTCAAGTTGATCCAGGAAAGGTTTAGATTGCACATGAGGGAAAAGAAACAACAGAAAGACTATTAAAACATTGGCACAGGCTGCCCAGGGCAGTCTCAGTCAAGTGCAGGCACCACCCCTGGTTCAAAAAATGTGTGGATGTGGCAGCTGAGGACAAGGTTTAATGGTGAACATGGAGGTAGTATTACACTGACAGATGGTGACTGCATGATCTGGATGGTGTTTCCCAATCTTAACAATTCCATGGGCTCTGATGTGCTCTGCCTGCTCAGAGCCATCAGCGCAGGGGCTGAGGTGCAGCCCATCCCCTCAGGACAGGGGATCCCTGTCAGTGTCACTGCACATCTGTGTCCTACCAGCACTGCCCCAGCTGGGATGGCCACGGCCTGCATTGCCTGAGAGCACTGCAACAGGAGTTTCTTTTTGCTTCAGCTTTTGCCAGCATGTGTTGCACCCTTAAGCTACTTTAACACATTAATCCTTCCATAGACTGTAAAGCCAGAAGGGGCACTTCTAACTGCCTCATACAAGCACTAGTCATTGAATTCCAGGCAGCAATTTCTCTCTTTAGGCTGTAAGTTATGCTTGAACTAGACTTTTTTATGAAGAGATTTCAGCCAGAAGAAATGATTAGATCATATAACCTGACCCTCTGCATATCACAGACCATTACATTTCACCGAGTTCCCCCTGTACTAAGCTCACTAAGTTGTGTTTGGCTAAAGCATATCACCCTCACAGTTGAACATGTGTATCTCATTTCATATTTGAATTTTCTGGCTTGGGTTTCCTCCCCCTCATTCTCATTATACCAATCCTGCTAGAATAAATAGCCTCTTCTGTACAATGTGTTTGCTCCTGTACCTGTACACGATGGATGTGCCAGCAGAGTCATCTCTTCAAACTAGGACTGGGCTCTTCCAGGTGCACTGTCACACCACACCAGCAGCACACTCCTGGAGTGGTCGAAGTTGCAACAGCAAAGCAGTGGTTTATGCTGATACAGTAAAAATTAATCCATCCCTTGTGCAAAACAAGTTCCACAGGTGTGAGTCCACTCTGGGGACTTCTGCAGCCCCACTGCCATAAACATCAGCCACTCTCACTGACACTTCTGACTGCTGGAGCAGGAATACCAGCAAAAGTTCCTGAAGGAGATACAGGACTGAACTTTCATGGTAAAAAATGCCACTCCACAAATATTTAGGGTTTTTTATGCCCCTTCTCTCAAGTTGCAATAGGACAGAATTACTTGTAATATGGTTTATGTTATTTATAAATAATATATAAGCACTTATAGTTATATATGGGATTTTTGAGTGTTTGCTCAAACCACTGTGTTAAAACACACTACATTAAATGGGCAAATGCAGCCCTTTTATTTCATCCTATAACATCACTACTGCTTGCAGGACAGTAGTTTTGACATGACTGAGACTATAGCAAGAATCAAAAAGATTAAATGAATAAAAAAGATTAGTAAGATTCCTGTAGCAAGGGGCCATAATGGCCAGTTCCATCAGGCACATACTTGCGAGATGACAGAGATATTGAAGAAATTATTTTTCCAATCTTCAATTTTTGAGCCTTTTATTAACTGCTCTGCTACTCTGTCTGCAAACCAGATCACTGCTTGTAATTAGCTACAGCTTGAGTGCTGTATGCTTTAAATATTAACTCTTCTGATAATTCTCTATTTTTTAAATTAGAAGTAATTTTGTAACACATCTCCATAATCATTAACTTCAGAAAATAATCTTTAAAGCCTTCTTCAATATTCAGTAATAACCTACTTCAACATTATTTTAACCTAGACAAAAGGTAAATGTTGGGTTGTAGCACAACCAGCTCCTGCCAAAATCTTCAATCCATAAAAACAACATGTTAATTGAAAAAGTTGTGTGTGCTGTACCTTCACAACAATTGTGCAATCATCAATAAGGCTCCTCAGAGCAAGTTTATTCCAAGAAATTTCAACACAGAAAAGCAAGTTATACAATATTATATACCTACATCTTTCAGCAAAAGCAGATGCTTACCCCTGCCTTTCTGCTACCCAGAAAATGAGGTTTGTTCCTATCTTGCAGTTTTTTAATTTGGAAGCTCTGCCATGGTAACAGTTACAGATGCAGAGGAGATCACTGTACAATCTGAACTGTATTCAATGGCTTATTCCAAATTCCTGCTTCTCTGCAGAATGTGGCTGGCAGAGCTCACTGACAACCTCTCAAGAGAAGGATCAGGGAAAAGAGGTCAAACTGCTGTGCTCTGTCAAGTTGTGCTGATTCCCTGTAAGGTGAGCAGTTGTCAAGGGATTTTCCTGTAATGCATCTTGCAAAACCTAGCTGCTAAAAGCCTAAGGCTAACCAATGCGTTTCTGAACACACCAGAATCAGGAATTCAGCCCAATAAACTGATAAAGGAAATTTCCAAACAAGTTTGAAAGAAGCACTTGGAGAAGACAGTAACAAAGGCAGATAAATCATTAAGGCAAATATGTGCCATGAGCACTCACAGAGTTCCTGTAAAGCTCCAGCTCCTCACTGAGACAAACCTCAGGGACTGTCAGAAAGTGTCACACACCAGGAACACTGACCAGACCAAGGGGGCACATACCAGGGTATCCTGCCTTCAACAGCAGCCAGAATCCCCGAGAAAAGGCCAGACCCTAGAAAAGCTGACATATGCTTCCTCCAAGGATTCTCCCAACCAATTTCAGCTAAGGATACTTCCCAACTCTTGCTATTTTGTTTAGAGAGTAACCTCCAAAAGGTCCCCATGTCCAGCAGCTTTGTCCAGGGAACTTTCTGCACTCACCATGTGCTTCAGCAAGAAGCACCCTGGTCTGCTACCCCTGAGGAGATCCATCTCCTCCTGTGGCTCCCCCCTGAAACTGGCTCCTGCTGTCTTCATCTGCTGCCCCAATCTTTCCACAGGATCAGGCAGTGAATACTCATTTCTCCATCACCTTCTCACAGCACTCAGGATTTTGAGAGTCAGAGAATGATCCCAGACTGGTGAGGGTTAGAAGAAGGGACCTTCAAGCCCATCCATTTCCACCTCCTGCCATGGCCAGGGACACCTTCCACCAGACCAGGTTGCTCCAAGCCCTGTCCACCCTGGCCTTGGACACTCCCAGTCCATCATATTGCAGGATATATGATCCACCCACAGAGAAAAGCATCTGATAACTTAATAAAAGTCAAGAGCAACAAAATTCCAGGGTTCATAAAGTAGTAAACTAAATGAAACATCTTAGCTAACATTACCAGGGCTGCAGAGACAGGAAAGGTGCCATCCATTCTGAAAAGTCTTTCAGCAGAAACAGATAAATACAAATTAGTAGAAAATATAGTAAATGAAAATAAAAATCACAGGTAATTGTGACCAGTGATATTCAATGCTGATAAAGGTACTTGTAGTAGGTGTTTAAAAAAATCCACAAAACCTTTAACAACATGCACACATTTGGCAGCTACAGTTTTGAAATGGATCTTTAAGAGAAAAAAATTAAGTTGAACAATTCCATAGTGAAGAAAAAGATACATAAATTTTAGGAATTATTATGAAAGGAATATAAACTAAAGGAGGAATCCTATTCTGAATAAATCCATAACATACTGCATATAAAATTGTGATACCTTTTAATCTCTGAACAAATCTAAAAGTAGTCGAAAACACACAGAAAAGACCATGATGATGTGATGACACATATCAGCAAACATTTAGGAAACTTTTCAGGATGAAGTGAGGAAGAACAGATGATGGAGAGGCAAAACCATGACTGGTATCAAGCAGATAAACAAGGAATTATTGTCCACTGCTTCTCATTAAAAAAAAAAATGTAGAAAAGAATCTAATGAAATGACCAAATAATATTTAAAAATACAGCTGTTTTCTCATGCAACACGTTTAGGTGGCAGAAGTCATTGCCACAGGGCATTAAAGAGCAAAGATTATGGAAGAAGTAACAAAGGGCTGCACGTTCCTGGAGGATTCCTGTCAGTAATTCCGAACTGGCGGTCCCAATGCAGTGCTCGGGTCACTCGTAAGTGAATGCCAGGAGAACGTACCAGAAGGAACTGACACACAGTTCTGTTTCTCATCCTTTATCCCAAACATCTCTGGTCATTGGCAGCCACAGCACACACTGGATCTTCACCTGACAGGAACAGGAGCTCTGAGCACGTTCAGCTTTGTCCATTTTTTGCTTTGCAGATATTGGCTGGTATCTCTCCTCTCTGGGTCTCTGTTCTCTCCTGCCCTGACTTCCAGCAGGACAGGCACAGCTCACTAGATGATCCTGGACACCAGACATCAGGTCACTTTGCTGACTTGGCAGGAATTTCACCTGAAAAGTGCTAGTGCTATTAAAAAAACCTGCTCCCTTACCATAGCCTTTAATACCCTCATGGGAAGAGGCTACATTTTATGTAGTAATATGAGCAAGAATGATCCTGCTTATAACCAAACAGGTCATCCTCCCCAGGGGAAAAATAGTTAAGAATAGAAAAAACTATTTCTTCTCCAGAACTGAGACCATGACAAGCTTCTGTTGGAGGGGAACAGCAAAGCACCCATCTCCTCTCCTAAAAAAAACTGTCAAAAAATGTTTATTTCATTTCAAATGGAATGACAACTGCTAGAGTCCACACAATTAGTCAGCAATTAACCAGCCTAATCCTTACTGCTAAAATCTTTATCCAGTAACAGAGGCCAGGATAAATGCAAATACTCACAATTACTATCCCCTTTTCAAATTCATTTCTGTATGCCTGGCAGACTGGCTGATTTGTGTTTGTTCCATCAGCCTCCCCACTCTCTCCTGGCAGGGCCCTGCTCATACGTGACCTGTTTGACATTCTCCCATCAGTTCCACATTTGGGTAAAATTCTAATTTGCAGTCACATTGCTTTCACCTTCTACCAATATTCTGCACCTTCTGGTTTCAATCATAAGCTGAGAAAAACCCGATTTCCCCAAGCATTCCTCCTCCCCAGGGCTTCAAACACACACAGGCCACAGAACAGTTAACAGTTAAATATTTTCTTGCCAATATTTTAAGAGTGCAGAAGGTTCCAAATTGCTGGTAAAATAAACAATGCCAGACTGTGAAAACTCCTGCCTGCCATATACTCTGATGTTAACAAGAGTTTCTTTATTACTGTAACCTTTCAGGAGAGAACAAAAATTATTTCTCTACCCTAGTTCTGCCCTCAAGTAAAAGGCAAAGGAGGAAAGTGAACCATGAAAAGGCTGCATGGTAAGATATTGTGAGTTTTCCATCTTCTGCACTTCATTCAGATTTGATACTGCTGTGAATAAATAAACTTCCAGAAGATCCTAAAAACATGGGCAAGGATTTTTCCTTACACAGTTTCCTGAATAACACAGATTAAACCTATATATGGGTTATCTTCCCTCCTGCAAGGACATAATAAAACAGGAAATACAAAAGGGTAAATTTAGGATGCTCTCAAGGAGACAAATTATTTTTAAGCTCTTGGTACCTGGCTTTGTCCTCTGGGGCTTTAGTCCTGTATTTCTACCAATTACAGGGGCTCTGACACTTTCCCACTTTAAAAAATGAAGTCTTCAAACAGCATCTCCAAACAGAATTGCTGCTACTCAGCATCAATGATACAAGTGACTCCAAAGCTCAGGGGACATTCCCTAAACCCCTGCTCACCCACATTGCTGCCTTCTGTTCCCTGCCAGATCCTTCTGGATGCCCAAGCCCTGTGAAAACCCCATTCAGATCAGGGTTGTTCATTTCACATTGACCAAGACTGTAGTGACCCCATCTCTCATCCATGACATCCCAACCATAAAATTGTCCATTTTATGTGTACTTATTCTCCTGGCCTCAAGGCCTCCTGACTAACTTGAAAATCAACATGATGAACACTTCGCTACCAACTTCGAGAGATCTCCAAGATTAGATATCCTCTGGTATTTTAAGCTTTGGCATGATTTCCTGACCTTTCAATGAAATAAAAACATTCAAGCTCTTACAGAAGTGTAATCAGAATTAAATAATTAATAGAGATAAAGCAAGTGCTGCGTAAGACCAGAAAGAGAAGAGGAAGACTGAGGACAGAAAAAGGAATAGAATCCATTGAGATTCTCAGACCAGAATGGAAAACAAAAAAGCACCTCAGTTTCCCTAGATGTGTACAGAAGTGTCCTATGCTATTGCTTTTCTAGGGTTGTAAAAGACACCAGAGGAGTCAGCAAGTGTGGAAGCAGGCACTGGGATTACTGCAGGGACTGCACTTGCACTTCCTCATCATTATCTTTTCTTATCCTATGGGAGCAGTTAGCAAAGGCAGTCAAAAAAAAAAAAATGTTTCAAAGAGCTGCCAGTTCTGTAAATTGATAAAATGGGCTAGAGAGCTCAG
Source organism: Onychostruthus taczanowskii (assembly GCF_017590055.1). Lineage (NCBI taxonomy): Eukaryota > Metazoa > Chordata > Aves > Passeriformes > Passeridae > Onychostruthus > Onychostruthus taczanowskii. The sequence goes on from NW_024499352.1 coordinate 110,917, forward strand.
AAAATGGAAGAAAAAAATAAACAAAGCTCTAGCAATAAAATACAAGACTCACTCCTGAAGTGGAAGCAGAAGATATCAGCGACTTTCTATCTGCAGAGAAAAGCACAAGCAACAATGCCATTAAAATGTATGGGAACAACAGAGAAGCTCTCAATGGCTTGTTTGGTTTGATTTAGAACAGACTCTGGTCTTGGTATTATTTCTGTTTTCATGGAGAAGCTTGAAAGCACATTCTGGGGGAAGAACCTTTCCCTATATAATGGACATAGAGTAATATAATACTGAAAAATACATAATACTGAAAAAAGGTATCTCTAGAAAAGGTGCCACAAGGCTGCTTCCAGTGTAATTCCTACAGGCACTCAAGCAAGACACAGAACAAGCCAACACCACCACCTTACCACAGTAACAGAATTCAACACATCTAGGAAATTTAAATTTATTTTTTTTGTGCCAGAATTTGGTTTTTTATGCCACAAAACTGGGGCAAGCTGGCTGAAGAAAACCCAAGCATTTATTATATCTTGATGTCAATACCAGATATCCTCAGCATGGCCCAAACATTTCGCCCAGGTGTGTTGGTTGCACAGATTCTGTCTCTAGAACAACTACATAACAAACAACTTGAGAAGGAGACCCATATTTCAAAGCTCCATGTGCTGGAAAAGCTACATTTGCATCATTACAGTTTGTTCCAGACATCATTACAGCTGAGATAATTCAAAGTAACATTCCATGCATGTGCACTATCCTACATATTTAAGTTATTAAGATTTCCAGAATCAAATTTACTGAATTTCCTCTGGAAAAGTACCTACTATTATTCATCCATGAAATTACAAAGTACTAGAAACTTAGTGTGAACTTTCAAGCTATTTGAGAAAGGATCATGGGTTGATGAACTTTTTTTTGGTGATGTTCTTGAAACAATAACTTCAGGTAAAACTAATCATACAATGTCTGGTATCCTATTTAAAAAAACCCACAAAAACTATACAGAACAATTTTGTATCTTGCTACATTGGCAAGGGTTTAGTTTCTTTGGTTTTTTTAAAGGGAACACTAGCAACTGGTGAAATGTTATATATTCCAGGTGGTCATCAAAAATCATAACATTTTTCTCCTTAAAATGTCCTAGTAAAGCATTTCAAAATATACATAGATAATTTAAAACTCAAACTTCTCTTCTTTAGTTTTACAGGGTTTTAAAAACCTTTTTCAACTGTACTAAACACTATCCTCTGTCTCATATCCTAGTCCATTTCCTCAAACAAAATCAGTACCTTCTCTGCAATGTTTTGCTTCAGTACATTTCCTTAATCCCAACTCCCCATTCCAGCCCTAGAATACTGCACCCACTTTCCTCCTGCCCCATTCTCTCTCAAAAATGTAGTTTCACTCCTGTGCATCCAAAACAGACCCCATGACTTCCCATCAGTTTTTAGAGGCAGGCCTGGAGAGGACCTCTGAACATCCCAGGACAGCAGCTTCCCACTTCAATTCATACAAAGATCAAGTTCTGTTTTAAAATTGTATCCCATTTTACACCCTGTCCACTCATCCTCATTCTGCAATTTGCTGGTCTCACCCTTCTGAGTCTTTAGTCACAAGGCTCAAACTTTTTGTTCTCTGCAGTAAGAATAACTTAAACAGAATTAAACTCAGTTTAGGAAATTCTGTAGCTCCTGTAAGGTAAATAAGCATTTTTAATCAACTGAAATTTTCTATTTATGAAAAGAGTGTCAAGACAGAAAATGGTGCTCAAGTTCCCAGAGCCAATTTCAGCTCTCAGTTATATGTATTGATTCTGATGCTGTTACTTCAGATGTACATGAGTGTAACTGAGAGCAAATTATGGGTCACTGGGTATAAACAGCTCCAGCTAAAAGTGTAACAAAGACTGTATTGTGCTACACACAGCAGAGCCAATAAACGAATTCAAAAGACACCTAGATGTGTTCCTGGAAAAAAAAGGGGGTAGGAGTCTAAGTGGTCTGGTGGGAAAACAGGAAAGTGAGATTATGACAAATTAAAACATGTTTGGCACGCTGGGCTGGACAGCCCCTCCTAGCCCTATCTCTTTTAGAACAATTTATTTATTATAAAATGAATTGCAGCTTATAGAACATTTTTATTAATTATAAAATGAACTGCAGCTTTTAGAACATTTATTAATTATAAAATGAATTGTCATTTTGCACTGAAAACAACTTTAATTCATTTCAGCAGCAGAATGCCACCACAGCAAACATGACCAAGGCAGGTAAAGTGAGCTTACAACCAGTTACAAGTATTGGAATAAAGCCTGGTGGATCTTCCTGAGACAGCACAGGATTTGCACCCAGAAGTATGAGTGCGGGGTGTTTGGAGGAGGGAGAAGGAGCTGTTGAGGTTTTTTTTGGGTCGGGATTTTTTGAGTGGTTGAAAGTCTGTTATTTATTTATATAACCCTCATATCTCCTGAACTGTTACCAGCTGAAATCCTGTTCCAGGGAATGTCCTTCCTACCAACTCTGCAGCTTCATCTAAGGGTATTAAAACACACTTAAACTTTTACTACAACTTTTAAATCCACACAGTTACTAAAGCACAATACTGAGATCAACCAGGTTAGTTCTCAGGCGGCTCCAGAACTTCCCTTAGGGAGAAAACAGCAGCAATGTCCAGTCCTGAGAGAATTCCCTTTCCAAACTGATGAGGCAGCTGCCAGCCTGCAAAGTATAGATCTATTCCCTGCAAGCCACAAGGTGGAGATCTCTGGCAAAGCAGGATCCAAAGGAAGTCTTTTACCCAGCCTAATGTTACTATTAACACTTGGAGCCATTGCATCAAGCCAATTTTTCTGTTTGTTTTTAAAGTTTGATAGAAATGTCACTAGTGGAAAAATTAAGTAAAGAGCACTGGTTAGCCACAGAACTGGACACACCTGGCTGCAAACCCACCAAAAGAGACTGACTTCATTAGTACTAGGGACAGCAGAGTAAAATTTATATCTGAAATATGCCTGCACCAGTAGAATTTGCTGAGGCCACAGACTCTCCGTGTGTTTTTACAGCTGTGTCAAGTTTGGGTTTCTGACTTTTGCCGACATTCAGGAGTGCTGAAGGAGCTCAGGCTAACAGGTCCCAAAACTTTGTAGCAGAGATTTAGATCTCAGCAGTTTTAACAACCAGGTTTTGAAATAATACAAACTCAATGTGGAGCTGGAGCTGATGTAGATTTGCAGTTAAAATGCTTTACATTCTACCCCTTTCGGCTCCAATGAACCAGTTAAGAGCAGATGGCACTTTTCAATAAACCATCAGTATCACCTCAGGAATATAGTGTCCATTTTCTGCATCAAGTGCTGGCATTGTTGCTAGATTGGAAGCAAGCTAAAGAACTGCAACTTTGTATGTCAGCAAGTTAAACTAATTGCATCCAGGCAGCAATTCCATCCAGGCGCTCTGTCACTTGCACCAAAACACAGGAATCAGAGTTAAATCTTTACCTTTGATACACTGCATGAGAGAAAAGGCAAGGAATGGAATTTCCTAACCTCCTAAGATCTATGCAGATGTTAATTTAGTTCTCTGATGTAGTCAGTAAAGTTTCTTTTCACTTGTCTTACTTCTGAGAAAGACTCAGATTCTGAAATTTAAAAGCACTGACACCAGAACATGAATGTTATCTTGTTTTTATCTACTATTCTTGATGCATTTGACCACCTTCTTTTGGAGGCAGAATATACTGATTGCAGGACTACATCACTTGAAAATAAATTGCTGCTACACGTATCCTTCCATCAGGTCACATATCCTCTGTCACTACCTCAGCTTCAGTTTAAAAAAAATCATTAGGGATAAAGAGGTTAAGATGAATAAAAAGAATGTAGCACTTGGGAAACTGCCCTTTATTGGTCACTCAAAACTCCTTGTAGTTGCCGAAGGTGAGAAGTGAGAAAGACTACAGTCAGGCTACAGCTCTGTGAAGGGACAGAAGGTGAGTGGAGAAAAGTGAACAAGCATGGAAAAAACAGTAACTGCCCATACAGGGGGAATGAGTGAAATGGGATATGAAGCCAGAATCACTGGCAATGACGAAGGAAAATGAAGCAGTGATAAGGAGCAAGGGAACTGGTAACATCTTCAAATATCAGAGCATAGATAATTTTCATCTAACATACAAAAATTATTACAAGAAGAGACCAAGAAGCTTGTTCATCTCAACAAAATCCCAGAAATTTTGGGTTGAAGGTCCCTCAAAACTCATCCCATTCCACCTCCTGCCCTGGGCAGGGACACTTTCCACTATCCCAGGGTGCTCCAAGCCCCATCCAGCCTGGCCTTGGACACTTCCAGGGATCCAGGGGTAGCCACAGCTTCCTTGGGCATCTGTGCCAGGGCCTTCCCACCCTGACAGGGAAGAATTCCTTCCACATGTCTAACCTAAATTCCTTCCCTTTCAGTGTGAAGCCATCTCCCCTTGTCCTGTCACTGCAGATCCTTCCTGAGGAAGGGTCCCCCTCTGGCTTCCCTGTAGCCCCTTCACATTCTGGACAGGGGCTGGGAGGTCTCCACAGCACAACCTTCTCTCCTCCAGCCTCAACAGCCCCAACCTTCTCAGCCCTCTCCATAGGGGACTCACTACGAATAACGATTAAAAGACCAGGAATAAATAAAAGATTAAAAAACCAAACTAAACCAAAACAAACCACTGCAGACAACGTAAGCCCTCCCTAACACTACAGTGAAGAGAACAGTCCTGATTTCTACATTTACGCCCCCCAGGAGAGTCCACTCTACTTTCTCACCCCCCGTCAGTGCCTGCTCAGGAGTTCACTTCTCACCCAAGGAGGCTCATTAAACCAAGAGGCCCCTGGGCAGCTCAGCCCAAATTCACACACAGGTGTAACGGCCTTGCAGATTAATCCCTGAAATGTGCAGGTTCTTCCTCCGAGCATCTGCTCTGGCCACATGAAGGCTGTGTCAGCACCAGGCCACAGTCTGGTGCATTACAGGAATTAGCTGGGCAAGATAAGCACACTGGAGATTCCACTGCAGGGTCATTCCTACAAAGACTGCACAATTTAAATTCAAGGATAAACTGACCAGATGCCTAACCTGACAAGGCAGGGAATGAATGGCATTCCAGCAACTTCATAGCTCCTTGCAGTTGCATCACACAGCAACCATGCTACTACTTGTATAAACACTTCGGGGTACAGACTGGATGAAAAGATGAAGACACTGATGGGTTTTTTATACTCCAAGGAATTTTGTGGAGAAATGGAATAGTTTAGTTTGCATAAATGGAAACCCGGTGCATCCCTTTAAAAATAACTGACTGCAAACACTATCTTTTTTCCCCTAAGGTTTACTGTAAAGCTCTCAATATAGGCCTAACCTCCAGCATTCTTCACTTTGGAGCCCTGCATTGCTTGGAAGGGCAGCAAACAGCCAGCTCTGCTCCTCTTTTCTGTCTGCTGCTTCCAACCCTGCACAGAAAACTACCAGCCAACACTTTGTTCATATAAGACAAAATCTGGGTCAAAAGAAACAGACAAATCATTTTCTGTTCCAAAGATAATTTTCTCCATGGAATCAGACAGATACTTCAGGTGCTTTCGAAGGTGACATGTTTGGCTGGGGTTTGTTTTGGGTTTGGGGGGTTTTTTTGCTTTTCAAGAAGAAGAACCTTAAATTTACACCCAGAGTAAAGATCTGAGTTATGTATAGCTCCTAGAGAAAGCAGAATCAACCAGAGGTATGATATGGAAGGCAATGGATAAGGACAAAAGTGTAGAAGCTCTTTCATTCAGTCTTCTTCTCCAGTACATCTGATTTATCAGGTTCACTCACACTGCCGTACCAGAAAGAGGAGATTCCCATGTTGGAATTTATCTAAGCATATTAATATCACAAAAAATCCTCAGATGTACGAATTTAGATTTAATTCAAAAGAAGATTAACATGATGTCTTGTCTTTAAGAGCAACATGCAACAAAGTAAAGCTATGGACGTGCCAACAACTAGGAACACATCCTATTGCTAAAGGAATACCTGAAGTTATACCAGAACCAACACCTTCTAAAACCACATAAAAAATAAAGAATCAGAGAGAAACTTCTTGTATTTCTAATGTGATTGCATCCAAAATCCTAAGTCACTGATTAATTCCCTAGTGGTCTGGCACTGCCAAGGAACATCCTGGCACCTACTCCAATAGAACTGACAGCTAAGGCTTGAGACTTAGAGAATTAATTACTGCTATATGAAAATTGCCACTTCTCTAACAGCATAATTTATTTTACTCATAGACAAACCTCTGTTTAATCACTGAACAGTTCTCTTCCTTTTTGATGACACAGATGTTGCCAGTGCTGTTTTCCCACAGAAGTGCCCTGAACACAGGCAGCCTCACCTGCATCAGGTCTGCTGTCACCTACTTCCACTGTCTCTGCAATGCCTTCTCGTCAGGCAATCACCAACACAGGACTGGAGAAACAAGTATGTTTTTATACTTTAAGTACAGAAATTACCATTACAACCAACTACCATAGCCTTTCTCAGAACAGACCAGAATGATCCAACCTTCTTCTTCCTTCAAACTTGCAAATGAACTCTCCTTGGAACTACCCTCTCTTTGCAACTTCCTTTTTTTTTGTGGTAAAGATCAGGTATACTGAAAATCTAAAATGAAAAATACACTAGGACTAGTGTATAGTCATATATTTGTCACTTGACAAAAACCCCTTGTTGATTAACTTCCCTTTTACCATTTTAGATACGGAGAACACTCAGAGCTTTGCTGGAATTACTGAAGTTGTAGCAATAGATTTGGCAGCAGTCACATTCCTCCCTACCACAACTGCTTATTCCTATCCCCATTCTGTTGTAGCAGCATCCATTGCTGCAGTCACATGGCAAATCACATAGGAAATTAATCAATTTCAGACAAATCGATACCTTTATCCAGGTCACAATGCACTTTCAGAAACAAGGACACTGGATCAATACAGCAGCTGAGAGAATGAACGGTCAGGAGTGAGGGCTGCAGGTACCACTTAAGCTAGTAAAGGAATCAACCACTTGGATTCTCAGGTTTCTATGATATTTTAATCCAAAAAAGTACTGAAAGATGGGAATCATCAGGATTAACACCAGCAGAGAGGACTTACCCCCATCACCTTCCCACGCTGCTCAACGTCCTCCCACATGCAGTGAACGATGTAGCGGCACATGTACTTCCCCGCGCGGCCCTCCTGCTTCAGCCGCACCAGGCACATCCTGCAAGAGCACACACCACTCAGCTCCTGGGCTTTTTTTAAAAGGGAGAGTGCAAATTAAATACATTCCAGCTCATTTAAGATTTTTCTTACAGTGTACATTTGTGATCAGGAGGAAAATACACATGGATTTTTTTTTTTTTTAAATAAACCACTACAAACATTTCCATTCTGTATTCAGGAGCTGTATCTGCTGGATTTTGGCCAATCCAGCCATGGAAGAGTGACAGTGGACTCTATTCTTGCTGACAGTACTGTAATCTAGTTAAACACTACTGCAACCTAAATTCCTCAGCCTTAAGAACACCTCACCCTCTGGAGCAGGAACACATGGCTTGTCTAAACCCCAGGCCCTGAGCCAGCTGTAGCTCAGATGGTGCACTCAAGTGCTCTAAGAGACCAACTAGCCAAGCTGGGAAAGCTTAAGCAAGTTACAGACTTCAACCAATCCACATTAGCAATGCACTAAATTACTTCAGCTACAGGGGTATTAGGATGCATGTCCAGCCACCTGGCAAAACCTCCACATGCAAGACCAGCTCAGAGGTTCCTAAGTGCACTGTGAGATCTTAATAAAAACATCAGGTTGAGTTGTTTTACTTTGTTTTTAAGCATTAAAGCCACTTAAACTTCATTGCTGCTGTTCTGTCTACAAAATAAAATAATAATTTTATTTTGCCTCTTATAAAACATCTGTAAAGAGCACAAACTGAAGCCTAGACTGATTCCTCAGTGGGCTGGGATCAGTCCCATCACCTGTCCCATCTTCTCATTCAGCAACTCCTGTGCTGAAAGACAGATGTGCCTGTCCACGACTGGCTGAGTGACTGCAGACGAGGTGATGCTCAAACACTGGAGCTGAGAGAATTCACTGCTTTTCACAGACATGCTAGGAAGGAAACTGCTCCCTGTAAATCTGAGACAGCAGAGCTGCTGGAAGCCACTGTGGAGCTGGTGCACACTAACAATGGTGAATGTGCCACAAGAGCTAAAAGGAAAATATGATTATTTATTTGTTAATAGGTTCATTTCTTTAGTGAATATAAGATCTCCAGACATTAAAAGTATTTGGTGACCCATGAATGCCAGCTCCACAGGGAAAATCACAAACACCTGAAGTGTGCTGAGATGACCTGTAAAAGAACAGATGTCCATCTTTATGATGGGTTCTATCTTGTGTACAGATCAGTAAAGGAAACATATTTTTTAACCTGTTAAAGAAGTAAAACTTACTGCCAGGGACAGTCAGAGACAAAAGCTGAAGGCAGCAAAACTCACAGCAGTCCTATATTCTTCTTGCTAGTCAGAATCACTGTCCCACCACATAAATGCAATTAAGATGGTACCAAAACCAAACCCTCATTTTCTCACAGAAGGATGGCAAAGCTTTCTGTTTAAACAGTGGTCAGAGAACAGCTGTCAAAGAACAGCTGTCCAGGTACCAGACCTCCCACAAAACAAATGCACAAAGAGCTTAAAACTTTCCGTTTACTTCTACCAGTTTCAAAACTTTTGTTCCTCTTGTGCATTTACATAATTGAACTGTAAAAAAAGTGAATTACTGAATTGAAAATTCTTACTCTTAACAAGTCAAAGAGAAAAAGACTCCGTTAAAAACACTAATTTTGTGCTAAGAAAAGCATTTTTATACTTCTCTTGCTGAACAGCTGAACTCAGGGGTGAAAAACTCAGGGGCAAGAAAAACTCTCCCTGAGCATAAATAGTGTTTCCTATCCTGCGCCTTCGGAGGTGGAGAAGCAGGATGAGAGAGCAGTGCAGAGACCAACAGGCAACAACTGGTCAGTGATGAGCAGGACTGGACTGGTGTGCAGGGGAAATCCTGCTACTCGTGGAGCTTAAAAGGGAGCTCTTGTGTTTGGATGCACAGTGCTGTCACAGAGTTGTTCTGCAGCAGCACAAGCAAGATCATGGAATTTTGCAGTTTATTTGGAAGTTTGGTAGTTTGTTACTACACCTGCTGTTTGAAGCAACACAGACTCTTTAAAGCCTATAAACCTCCTAACTAGATCACCATGGCATGAAACATTTCATCGTTTCACTGCACAATCCGCTCTGTAGTTTAGTCAAATACTGACTCATCTTCATGAAAACCTGAAAGGAAAATTACTCCAAACTATCTTTAGAAAGCTGTCTACCTCACATTAGTTGGGTTGGATAATTTTTGCTGTATTTAAGTCATGCAGAGAGATTCTCTTAGAAGAAAGGATAGCTGAAAAGGATCAGGAGCATCTGTAACTCAACCCATGTCAGCTGAGATATTGTAGTTTCTTACAACAGCCTCAGCCAGCTTCTGTCAGTGTTCCCAGGGTGCCAGACTGGCCTAAACACCAGAAGTGGTGGCTGACACCCCCCAATCACTGCTGTGAGGTGCCCTGAGCCATGCATCAAGGTGTGATGAGCCATTAAGGGTAAAACCCACTCAAACCTTCCTGTACTTGGCCACTCATTCCTGCTTCCTCAGATGCTCCATAGCAACTATTTCTGCAGCTATGCTATAGTTGCTCAAAGAAATTACTCTGGCTTAACAACACAAATATCAACAGCATTTTTGGAAGGCTTTATTCTGTTTAACCCACTCATGAACAGCTGCCAGCTTGGGGGATGCAGGAAACTCCTGAACTGACTTTTCCATCTAGCTCTGTTGTGACATTACGCTTCAGGAAATGAAGATTACCAGCAGAATTCTGAACAGGTCCTAATTAGGTTTGCATGTTCTCCTGCGCTCCAGTCTGGCCAGCTCCCCACCACTGCTCTATCCAGCAGACAGAGCCCAGCCTGGCTGTGCAGCCTCCTCTCCCCTGGGGCCTTTGCTCAGACTGCTGTGGCCCAGTCCCTCACGTTAAGGCAGGAGCAACTAAATGCTGGAGACATTCCAAATAAATTTATTCTTAAAATCCCTCTCAAGCAAGACTATCCTGATGCAAGTAAGACACAAAATATAGACTTTATTCCCCTTTGTCTGAAGCACCACATTTCAAAATGGCACTGTGTCCTCAGGCACTTCTATGCAAATTAGAGAAATCTTTTCTGGCAGGAACTGTTTTCTACATTTATTTGGTGGTTTTCATTCCCCCCTGGACTTCCTGAGGCTGATCAAAACTTTCTTAAGTGCAGATTCCTTAAGAAAAACAATGCTCAGATGAACTTTTGCAACAGGTCTCTGAGTCTTTCAGAATAGGAATTGTAGCACCAGTCTATCTTATCCTAAATACTTCAGAGATGTCACCATGCTTGGTGTGGTGAAAATATGAAGGGAACTCTAGGTATCTACATGACAAATACCGAACCAAGACATTCCACAGCAGTCACCCAAGTAACTTCTTTGGCAGTTTGGTATCAACTCTGGATTCAGCCAATACTCCATTTAGATGCATGGGAAAATGCAAACCCAGCAGAAGAAATAAAGAGCTTTTCTAAAGTTATGGACTTCTAAATATAAACCAAGAGTCCCCCTGACATCAGAGGTGTGGAGTAACAGAAACAGCCTATGCAAACATGACCTTCAGGAAAGAATAATCATGGGTTGGTTTTCCAAGTAATATTGATGGGTTGACTTTTTAAAGCATGATTTTAGCACTGCATTGGAAGGCACTGGAGTGTTTCTAAAGGAACACTATCTTAAAAGAAGCTTGCAACAGGCTAAACATGAGAATCTGAATTCATTCCTTTTTGAGGGGGTCAGTAGGAACATTTTATTCACAGACAAGAAGTAGGAGCCAGAGATTCAAAGAGAACACATCTGAATGTGTAACACAACAACGTGCCCTGACAAGCACCTTAAGTCTGTAAAAGCTGGGATGCAAAAAGCATGGAAAAATTGACTAGAACATGCTGGGCAATGGCAACAGTAAGAAAAGGAGACAAGGTTTACCAAAGTAGGGAAAATTCTCAACTTCTCTGGCTCCAGAAGACACCCTAAATCAGTTGAAAATAAGCTACTGAATAAGAAGGAAGAAGTAAGTATCTAAGAAAATTGTGCAGACTGCTCTGCTAGGGGGAGCAGGAGCAGATGGTGTTCAGAATCTCCTGGCAGGCTGTTGGCCACCAGATCAGGAAGATTTCTAGCCCCTAAGGCAAATGGTCCAGCAAAAAAGATAAGAACTGGAGCCTTCACACAGGGGTAGGATGTCCTTGACCTTGTCAAAGCTAGCCAAAGCACTTCTGCTCTCACTTTACTGAGTTCAAACTGCCTAAAGGAAGAGAATCCTAGAGAACAGCAATAAACCTGCCTGGGAAAGCGAAGTACATCATGGCAGGATGCTGGTCACTGATCTCATCACAAGCAAAGCCTACAGCATTTCCCAATGAGCAAGGCAGTGAGCAGGCCTGTCACAGGCTTCTCTGTGTCCTGGAATATCAAACCAGATCTCTGATTTGTGGTCCAGAATGACAGTGCTGACAGGAACACAGAGGATCCAGGCTCATAAACCCTAGAAAAATTAACCCCTAGTGCTAACCTCCACACCTGAATTTTCACTGCTGCCACAATGAGGCAGAGGGATTTGGTTCTTTCCTGCTTGTGCAGGATATTGCTGTCAACCTGTCCACCATATCTCACATATAAGAGTATTTCAATTCTCAGCACATCGCCCTATAACATCACCAGCTCAAAGTGCAGCAACTCTTGGCCAACTTCAAAAGAAGCCAAGGTAGCTTTGATCTTAGAAACTTGTGCCTATCCTATACCAGTTTCATCTCTGTCATAGTTCTCTTGCTGATTTTTATAATTAATCTTGAATTTGATGCTGTGTATTAATCACAGGATACACTGTCCTGTCAATGAGAAATCAAGATGAAAAAAGTGTGTTCTCTGCAGATTCAACTTAACTCTCTTTGGCTTTCCCAGATACTTACAAACAGTCTGGTTTTTAACATTTATTGCACTAGTTTTCAAAATACCTATATGAATTATTAGCTCACCAATTCATTTTTTCCCACAGGGAACAGTAAGAAATAAATAAACTGCAGATTTCAAGGGTCTTCCTTACTTTGTTCCACTGATTTCATTAACTGATTATAATTTCAATGGTTCTGCTCATTGATTCACTCTTCAGTGTAATGATCTTTCACTATATTGAGGAGTCAGGAAGTAAAAAGGAGAGAAGGGAAAAAGGAGGAGGCAAGGAAACAAGGGGCCTTAAGTGCAGCTATTTCAGTACAAACTTCCTTTCAGCCTTTGGACAGCTGAACCCAAGTCTATGGATTTCAGTTCCCTGAAAGATCTGGCACTTAAAAAATTACTGTACTCCCTTGTGCATCCTCTGACCTTTATAAGTGTGTAATGCTAGATGAAAACCTGATTTTTTTGGCTACTATTTTCACAAACGAAAAAGGGAAAAAACTTCACGTTTAAGGTGTTAAAATATTTTTACATGCAGCCAAGCTGGCATTCACCACCCTGCACGTACCTTTCAGAAGTGAAAGAATAAATGTCAGTGCTATAATTTGTTAAATGCTTCTCATCACCACAAATTCTCCCAATTTAAATGACTTTTACATAAATTTAAACCTTTCCTAAAACACCCAAGTAGGATTTTTCCACATAGCCTGAGCAATGCTTTTAGCAAATGCATGGCAAAGATCATTCCATTAGTGAGGAATTTTGAGATGGAAGAGATGTCAGCTTCTCCATAGGGCCTATTGTTCTTCAGCAGAAAACAGCTCAATTTCAGTCATCAATAAAATCAACATAACCTCTATTATCAACCATGGATAGAAGGCTGTACTTTTTCTCACATTAAGTTGCATATAACTCCATTTCCTGAAAATAATTGTATTATTATTTTGTCTTTCACTTACCAGACATGAAGCTGGGCTACTAGAAACCATGAATTCAAAGTATCAGGCATTTGGCACCCTTATGGAAGGGAAAAAAAACCACAAAATCAAAACAAAACATTACAATTAATTTAATCACATTTTGTGCTAAACAGAAATTCACTGCACCAAAATCTAAAAGCACTTTAGTAATTTATTTTCAGCAACAACAGTACATACATACTGGAAGTAAACATCATTTACTGTCACATTTGTGCTTAAACTCTAGAACATGCAGCCAAAGGATGCTGTGGATTCTGAAAGATTTCAGGTGGTTAGAGCTCACTTGGATAACTTTTACAGAGGGGGAAAATTCCACAATGGAGAATGAGATAAACATTCTAGTGGCTTCTAGCTTGGAGAGTCACAAAGCAGCAGTGAGTAACACAGAGGAATCAATGGATGCTTTGCTCCATTCTTATACTCTTCCTTCCCATGTGCTACTGTCTCCTGCCAGGGACAGAATTCTGTGTTACCTGTGTCTCTGTTCCCACTCCACTGGTTGGATTCACTCCATGGCTGCACAGCCCACAGCACTCTGAGTGTTCCAGCCAGGCTACATTAGGATTAAACCCATCAACCAACCACAGAAACAATCTGTTTCCAGATTCAGCTCTACTCCCACAGCCACTGTTTTCCCAGAGATGGCTTGTCCATATGTGTGTTCACATGAAGGATTTTCATGTGCTGTTAGGATGTGAGGCTGGAGATTTAGGCCACGTGGCACAAAAACCATATTCCTCTTCCTAATGCTTGAAAAAAATGAACCTGTGAGTTCTGTGCATGCCAAATCCTTTAGTTCCTGTCAATCTCAAACATTCCTCCCAGTCACACTTCAGCATCTGTTTCCTGGAGACGTTTTTAAGGCAAGTCCCTAATGAGAAGGATCTGAGGCAGTCACCATGGCCTACCCAGCACTTGGTGTTCTCTGCTGAGCTAATCAAACCTAGCTGGAAGAAGGCCAGAGAGTCTTGAGAAAGTGACTCTACAGTCAGATGTGCCCAAGGGAAGTCAATCTCATCTTGTCTGTGCTAAATAGATTCCTTCCTGGCTCCTACCTCTTGGCTGTCAGGTATTACAAAGGAGATTCACCCAGCTCGTGAAGCAATGCTTTCACAGCCTCTTTCTTTTTATATGCCAGCTCTGGTCAGAAGAACCAAACAAATCTCCACTGTTCCTCCCTCTCCAGAGAGATGACTCCATCAGTCCTAGGAGGTGCCAAGGTTCAGCACCACTGCCCATACATCACCTCTAAGACAGTACAAAGACACTAACAGTCCATGTTTGGAGATTAAACACAAGTCTCCCTCACCCTTCTACCCTTCTGGCTCTCTCATTCCTATTAGAAATAATTCCTGTGCCTAGAAATGACTACTTTGACCTAAAGCCATGCCAAGGCATCTCTAACTAGGGCAGGAGCACACAACGCCTGCATTAACCTAACCACCTCAGTAAATGAAGGTTCCACAGGCAAGAGGCAAACACTCAGTTCAGATCAGACAGAGGTTTCTCCAGTAGGAGTTCCCATGGATCAGTCCCCCACCACAGAAATCACTCCGCAGTGGAAAGCAAAGCTCACACCTCTACTCCTGGAAATACGGAAAGTTTTTAAAGACCTATTCAGTACCCAGGAGGCAAGAATTTTTCTCTAACTTTCCAAGAGTTGCAATTCTATTTTTATAAATAATTTCTAACTTCTATATTTGGACTGTCTGCACAGTAAATTTAAAGGAAGGGTGGCTCCTTTAAAGCAAGAACTTTTTCATGATGGATCATCTTTGCCACTACCACAGCTTTAGGAAGGACACAATGGGATAACATCCACACATCCTGCAAAAGAACAGGTGTGCTGTGTCAGTGCTCCCCTGAGTGTGGCAAGCAGCAGCAGGAGCCTGGAAGGCATCGAGTCGGGTATGGGAGACATGAGAATCAAGAGTCTTGTAACCTCCAGCTTTTTTGAGCTGCACTGAGCCCCACTAGGAGCCATCCAAAAGGCTGATTTGGTGGGACGAGCTCTCTACTGCTGCTGCCGCCTGACTCTAGAGAATTAACAGCATTAATAGTTCAAGTTCAATTCAAGGTAACCCTACAGTCCATATTCGTCCGCCAAACTCCAGTTCAGCTCTGAGTATTACCTGCCTGATCCTAAAAGTTCTTTTGACCTTTCAAACCTGAGGTCAGGCGTGAAACTCTCTCCTCACAGGCTGCCTCCTCTGTTACATCAGAACTATCCAAGCTCGGTGCAAAACCTGGCACCAGCAACTTTGCTATTCTCTTTGCTGCTTCTCTTTTCTCCTTTAAACAAGAAACAGCTGACATCCTAAAATAGCTCCGCTTTCCCCATAAGCAGCACAGTGCACACATTTGGGAAATGTGCTCTAAAGCAGAGTTCCAAAAGTTTTGTCCATGAGTGATCCGATATTGAGAGACAAAGGGATGGCAAGCATAATAAAATTAACTGCAGTTTTATACTCAAAAGTCTCAATTATATCCCACAGTGGCCTCATGACCTGCACACCTACAGTCTGTATTTTGGGAACTGCTGTTCCAAGACATATACAAAGACAGGCAGTTCACAGGGCTCTCATACTGTGCCACAAAAAGTCTCAGAAATTCCACTGGGCATCAGCAGGAATGCAGTTAGATAGAAGAGAGCCCATAGGACATGAAATGCTACCACTGTCCTAGCCCTCCACCACACTATCCACTCTAAATTTACACTGTCACGTCTGTAAGAGAGCTACCCTACAAACTCCCCACACCAATCCAATTTCCAGAAGGTCACAGTGCAGCTGTTCCTTATGCCACAACATAACCACACCACAAAAGGACATCTAGAAAACACTAAGGAGGGCTCTGTGAAGAACTGGCTCTGCTCACTCAAGTTAACGAGCCCATGAGTGGTTTCATACATGAGTGGCTACAGGTTTCCCAGGTCAGCTCAGCAGGTTGACAGGGCTCACACACAGCTGGGAAGGAGCTAACAAGCTCTCCAGAGAGCAAAGCTGCCTCTGAGCAGTTCACCTGATATTAACACCCTCCAGCTAGAGCCAGAAGGGCAGCAGAGCACAAACACAGCACAGGTCAGCACATGGCTCAGACAGCACCATCCCACCCTGGGGCTCCCCGTGGGCATTGGGAGGGGAGCAGCACGCACAGAACACAGGCTCAGGCACTGCTCTGCTGCTGCTGCAGCACCACGACACAGTTCACAGGTACCTGCTTCTCTCCCTACCAGTCCCCCAGGCTGCTCCTTCAGGAGTGAGCAATGGGCTTAAGCAATGTCCATATTTAGTTGCAAGAGGGAAAAAACAGCTCTCAACTGACACAGTTTGATGAAGACATGATAACCTCAAGTGAAAGTTGGTTATCTTGCTCCATGCCATGCTCCCCTCTCCATTATGCACTCCCTAGCACCTGCTTTGTGCCACAGCTGCTCTCCACCAGACCCTTCTATGTGCCACTTTAGCTCACCACTACAGCAAACCAGGATGTCAGTAAACTGGGCTGTTCTCCTTCAGTGACCTGAACATTCACCAAGGGCATACCTGTGCAGTCCAGAACAGGGGCACAGGAAGATGGAGATGTGAGACTTTCCCCTTTGGCTGCTAATTAAACTGAGCTGCCCATGGAACCATAGCCTAAAGCTTCTCCATGGCAAAATCCTGTTAAAAGCTTCCCACCCATCCCACACTGCTTGTGTTTTAGGGAAACTACTTTTTAACACGGATCACAAGCCTTTGAGCTAATCCCCCAAAACAGCTTTATTTCTATGTGACAGAAGTAAAAGAAACTTCTTTTACCTGTTTTGATATGAAAACAATGATTTCTTTGGAACCACAAGCACTGACCCCCACACCACACGAGTTCTTATACCAGCAACAGGTGCATCACGCACTCCATCAATCTCAGAGAACTACCTTGTTCCTTCGGCAACAACTGTCTCAAGTCCATGCAAACATATCCTACTCTTTAAATATATGTTTTCTTTTTAAGACAGTAAGACAACATCAAAAACACAACTGAAGCTATTTTACTCCATATTGAACCTGAAAATCTGTGCCAGAATTTTTTCCACAGATAAGTTTAGAAATTCCTTTAAATTTTAAGCTAGGGCAACATTTATAGATCTTTGTACAATTACACAGGGATAGTGAAACACCAGTTAAAGACAGCAAAACCCTTGTCTGAGAGGTAAATACCACAAACAGAGCAGACCCTATCTGAGCAAGCCTGGGAGGGGACTCAGCTGGGAGAGGGTGTGCACAGGCAAAATGAGGTTCTCAAGTTTTGATCACTAGTGATGAATCCGACTGTTTACAGAGTTCTCTTGCTCCTGCAACCGCCAAAACCACATCACAGGTTTGGAAAATCTTCTGAAAAACACTTGAAAATTTTGCAGTAGCAACACCATGTAACAAACCACCCTCATTAAGCTCTGCACTGGATGAAGGTGTTACTTCAGCTGATCTCTCATGAAGCAGCAGCCCCAAGCTGTGCTGTAAGAAAGCATCTAGTAGCACAGAAATACAGGCCAGATCCAGCTAATGGGTTTACTACCAGCTAAATCACACTGACATGGGAAATAATTCACATAAGAAAAAAATACTATTGCAGCTTACATAAGTCTCAAAGTAAATCTTCCCCCTTAACCAGCCAGATTTGAAACTATTCAAAGCTGCAACAAATTTTTTAGCTTATAGTTAAAAACCACTGTGTACAACATCAAAAAAAACATCCCAATCCCAGCCACTAATATATACTTATAGGAGGGACTTATATCTCTGTTCTAGTCATACTCTCTACCCAGTCAAGAGATGTGTCTTGATTTAATGCTGTCAGGGTCAGTAAAAAATATAGAAAGTCTCCTAAGTTGTACCCAAACCTGCCCCAGCCATGACAGACACAGGTGATCCCTGTGACCTAACTGACCTTGTATCATTAAAAAGTTGTGCATTAGTAGATGGGGGTGATTCCCTTACCTGCATCCCAGTTGTACTGAGGATGGCACAGGGTAAGACACAGAGACCATTTGACCACGATAAAAAGGGAGGGGATATTTGGATTCTTAGTTTATCCCACCCCTGTAATATATAATGGAGGTTCAAGATCTAGATTATTAATTCCTTACATCAGAAAGCAGGAATTTGCATTAAAACTTATCCATTAAGTACTGCTTAACAAAAAGTGGCAATATCCCTTGAAATCCAGCATATTCCTAGTTCTTCCCATCCCACTCCTGTTCCCCACTACAGCAGGGAAAATGTAACAATGCCAGACTCCAGGGTCTGCCCTTGTACCCCTGTCACTCCAGAGCTTAATGGAATGCTGCAGTACAGTCCCCTTCCAGCTGACTATGCCCTGGTAACCTCTGACAAGTCTTTTTGTTGTTGCATTTACCATCACAAATATATCCAGTGATGTAATTCCACTGTGTGCTCCCTTACCAGGGCAGCAGCTCACACACCATCAGTCCAGCACTTACTATTAAAGAACTCCTCGTAGTCAGTTTTCTCCACGCAGCACGTGTACATGCGCAGCGCTGCCACCTTCAGCTTCTGAACAAAAAGAAGAGACGACACTTGAAACATTCATCACCAGAGCTGCTGAACATTGCTGGCTTTGTCCCTGAACACTGTGAACATTGTCCCTTTGTCCCACACTGCCATTTTCTGAAAACACTTCTTTTGAGAATCACCATCACTTGAGATTTTCAGGAGCACATTAAACTATTAGATATGCCAGTAATGGCATGAGTATAATTAATTCTGTCTTGAAGGAAAAAAAAAAGTCTTCCTGAATATCCTTCCAAATCTAGTGTGTTAAAATACTTGATATAATTACAGAAAATATAAATTGAATAGTTTTCCTTACAGAGTCTCTGAAGATCCCAATTCACAACTCCTGATTTCCTCCAATAAATTTAAGTGATGTATACCATTAAGAGTGTTTTGTGTAATTTAAGTTTTAAATATTAAAAAAGTCACATACCAGACATGTCCTAAAAATAGCTTTTTTTTATTTTTTCTAGAAAAGTGACACTTGGCTGATTATAAAAATGAGAAAGGAATCTCAAATGATGAACAACATGAGGCATTCCTCCGTGCCTAGGCACTTCTCATTTTGTTCTCAGCCTGCCACTGCACCCAAAACACCTCCAGTGCATCATCTAGAACACAGACACACGTGCTGAAGCTTCAAGAAGCACAATAATTAATAGCAAAAATCTTAAAGAGAAATAGGATTGGGTTTGGATTGCTCTGATTTGGTTCTTTGTTTTTTCTAGCGACATATACCATTGATGAACTCAGTGCCCACCATACTGCAGGGATGAGCACCTTGCCTGCTAAATGGCAGCTCAAATCACCAAAGTAATTATTTGTGTCTCCTCCAACCAAAAGGAAAATAAAGAAATTGCAACTGATTGCTGAGGAAACACAGAAGCCCATTCTTTTTCTTATTCAGTAATCTCAGGCTTCTGTCAAAAATCAAACAAACATCTAAACTTCTTGAAGTAAAATGATTTACATTTCTTACAGGAGTTCTGAAGGTTTCCCTTTTAAAGGAAACACTGCCTGGCCTGTGAGCAGAGATCTCCCTGGTGAGAGTCATTGCCCCAGAGCAGGCATTACTAGACATTAAAAACATATTGTAAAAAACAGTCCCTGCAATCCAGCCCTTAAATAATGCAGGTAACAAAGGAGAAACTGATGAAATTTAATCATGGAAGTTTTAGGGTGTAGGAGAAGTGTGGGGGAAGGGAGAATAAAACGGAAAAAAGCAAGAGAAATACTAAGAAACTTCCCAAAGATCTCCTAGAGAGCACAGGCAAGGCCAAAAATGAACTCAGGTCTCTTGGGCTCTAACCACAAAATAACTCTCTCCCAACCCAGGATCCTTAGCCAAAAGCAGGCAGTAAAGAGCAGCAATTAAGGAGAACTCTGAAATCAACACTTAGAGCTAACAAGAATCTTTATTACAACAATATGTACACAAGCACATGGGAGAGAAACTACACTCTCAAGAGGTTTAGCATCATCTGATTAGAGCAACTAATTTTAACCAAAATAACTAAGCCTGTTACAAGTCATTTATCTTTGCTTTACACTTTTCTTTTTTTTATGCAATCAGCAACAGTTTCAGATCAGTCTCGGAAGAGGTGCACTCTGCCTTGCAGCTATTCAAAGCACCTTAAAACTTCCATTATTTTTCATCTTTTTATTCAAATAACTGGTTTTAATTTCAACACAATTGAGCTCAGTCCTTCTTTCAAGCCACCTTCTCCTCTCATTCTTTTGTACTCTTCCTTAGTTCAGAGTAAAGAAATTATGAATTTCATATTTTTCTTCCACATAAGGAACCAAAAGCATCTCTCACAGAGCTGCTCTCACTTAGTCAATGTTAACAACCGTTTTATGAAAGGGCTATTTAAAAAGAAAAGGACAAAGAGCAAGACCTATTTGTCACACTGCCCTGGTCAGCTACCACTGAACAGTGATTTGAAAAGCAACCACACCATATCTCACCACTACCTGCCCAGCAGATCCTCCTGGTAAGGCTCTTACTCTGTTCTTTGGTGCACAAATGAAGTGAAAATTAGATAGCTGAAGAAATTCAAGAAGGATTTAGACTCTACCAAATACAGTACTGTTGCATATGTCAATGATGGTAATATATAATGGAGGTTCAATATCTGGATTATTAATTCCTTACATCAGAAAATAGGAATTTGCATTAAAACTTATCCATTAAGTACTGCTCCTAGCATAAGAAAAAAAATGTGGAGTGTGTTTGGTCTGCTCTTTAGAACTATGAAAAAAAACAAAGGAATTATTAAATTACTGCTTTACCCATCTGCTGTACTTGAGTGGTCCTGTGAACCCCATCGCTTCCATTATCCTTGTAAAAGCACCCACTTTTTCTTCAGATGACAGTAAGGAATCTTTTGCAGAAAGATGCTGTAAAATTGAAATAGCACATATTTCAGTCTAAGCACTTAAATCTGACACATTTTAGTTAGCCAACTCACAAATTTAACAGAGAATTTTAGGGCCTTTTTGACTGCTTTCTTTGTTCAAAACAAAACACTGTTTAGGTCTCCCCTGAAAATATTCCACTGGTTTTCATGTATGCCATTCCTCTGTTTATGAATACAAACTTTGCATAACCATTGTGATAATAACATCCCACTGGAAGCTCACATTCAAATACTTACAGAAACCTGCTTTCCAAAATATGGCTCCTATCCTAGACTCCCATATTTATTCTAGGTGTCTTTACTAGGGTTTAAGTCTTTTGCAGGTAAGATGAGCAAACAAATCACAGAAACAGAGTAAATAAAGCTAACCTTTCACATTCCCTCTCTTTCTCTCACAGGCATTCTACAGTAATTATACATTATACAAACCAATCAGCTATGTTTTAAAAGCAATGAAGATACATGAACCCATCACTCTTACCAAAGAGCTCCCCCAGACTCTTATTCCCCTTACAGTTAATCTACAGAGTACCTGCAGAAAATCCAGGTCAGCAAAGTACTTAGCAATAATTTGCAGTGTCTGCAAACATGAAGATAAATGTTCTCTTCCAGACTCACTACACACCTTAAAACACCCCTGGGCTGATGCTGTGGCTTTAGCCCAGTGGACAGGTGGGGACAGGGGAGAAAATTCAGAGGGTAAAAGTGAGAAAATTGAGCTAATGGCAGTAAAACAAAAGCCAGAGACACAAGCAAAGCCAAAGGAGGAATTCATCCCCCATTTCCCCAGGGCAGGCAGGTGCTAAGCCATCCCCAGGACAGCTGGGCTCCATCAGAGCAACATCACACCAGTGTCCCCCACTTCCTCCTTCATTCCAAGCTTTATATGTGAGAATGATGCTGGATGGTCTGGACTGTCCCTGGGGTCAGTTGGGATCAGCTGTCCCCACTGTCCCTGCTGTGACCCCACAATTCCTTGTGCACCCCCAGCTACTCCACTGGTAGGGAGAGGAGCAGGAAAGGCCTCAGCCTTTTGTTGGCCCTGCTCAGTAACTAAAACATGCCTAGGATATCAGGGCTATGTCCACCACAAATCCAAACCACAGCCCATACCAGCTACTAGGAAGAAAATTTACTCTCCCCCGGCCCAAAGCAGCAGAACTGGTAAGAGAACTTAATGGCATTCTGCCTCTAAGCACCCCAGCAGCAGCCATCAGCCAGCTGTAATCACCACTGGTACTCCAGCAAGTAATTTCCATGAATTAACTATGCAGTATAGACTTTTTGCTATTAACAAATTACTTTTAGCCCATCTATTTCACAGGAACCTCCTATACATGATTTGAGGAAATAGAGCTGAGAGCCATTGTAACGTGTGAAAGTAATGAGACCAGGATGCCAGCTCCAGCAAGGATCAGGAGCAGACTCTTGGGGATGACACAAAAGCAGAGAAATACAGCACACACACACACCCAGCCTTCTAAGGGATGTACCTGCCCAGCTTCTGACAGACACTCCTGCACAAGAAAATGTATCTACTCACTTTTTTGTCAGCTCAAACTGGCTACACCTTCAGCATCCTGGCGTTTGAAACTATTCAACCTCACTAAGTCGTAGTATGTTGGGTTTCACAGTTTAATTATGTTTAAAAAAAAATCCCTTGTGCCTTTTTAAAATCCAGCCTTGTAATTTGGACTAGATGACCTTTAAAAGTCCCTTCCAACCCAAAGTATTCTATGATCCTTGGATGCCTCCAATTTTCCCATAAGAACCTGCAAACAACTATTTCCTATCCCACTTTTCAGTACCTTTTATAGGCCAGTATCATACATACATTCCTTAGTTTAGAAAGGTCCTAAAACAGGCTATTCTCATATTGAAAGCTCTTCCCCTTTCTCATCATTCTCCACAGACTTCCTAGCACTAATATAGTAGTTTTTGAAATGGCATGAATGGTTAAGTAAATGCATATTAAGATACAGATTAAAATACAGATCCATACTCTGCACAAGTTGCTATAATTAACTAAAAACTAACTGTAAAGATGACAAAATTATAGCTCTGAGACAGAATCCATCCCTGTGTATAACCACACACAAGCCTGAGCATTTGAAATAAAACACTGTGCACTTGTGCACTGTCCATGGACGGCTGTCAGTGCCTTGAATCCTGCCATGCCCAGTGTTCAGGGGAGAAACACACCCAGCACCATTTTAATATCTGTCAACGTCCCAGACAGTATAACACTGCCCAGGACCTCCTGTGATACTCAGCTCCTCCTCTGAATGCTGGTCATTAAACCTGTTCACCACATCCCTTCTTACCAATGTCTGCAGAGGCACATCCCACCCTCTGCCACACATGATGGAGCCAGTGATTCCCCTGACACGTATGTGGGTATTTAAACCAGTTTTTAGTATCTTCTAGTCAGGATTATGCAGTGCAATATTCCCTGCTACACTACAAATGGCTCCTAAATTTCCATCACAACTTCATAATCCCCATCCAGCCAGGCAATGATAGGAACTGCTCAAGGCAGAGCTTGTGTCCAATAAGCACTGCCACGTTCACTAAGTCAACATTCATCTCTTCCACAGGAATTGAAATCACACTGAACCTCTAGAGAACCCAGGCAGAACTTCACTACATGCCTCTTATCTATAAATGCATATGAAGTCTCCCTCTGTACAAGTTTTTAACTATGCAGAGAAAATTAAAAACCAAAATTATCTCAATTCATCTCACCTCAATTTAGCTCATCACTAAAACAATGGCTAACCAACAAGCAGGTTTTTCTAGGAAATGCCATGTTTCTTGCTTCATTCTGCAAGGCAGCCTGGACTAGCTCAAAAGATGGTGAAGGGATTTAAGCAGAGAGTGCTTGGTACAACCTACGGATAGAGGCCTGAAGCTCATCTTATCAAGGCCATGACTGCAGCCAAATAAATGCAATTAAACAATCCTATAAGCATCTGTAAAATCAGATCTAGGAAACACTGGGGTGAGGAGAGGGGAAACTGTGTGGTGCTTAGTTGCTAGCTGGGCTAAAACCACAACACAGAGAGAGAGACAGAGAAAAAACTTTAAAAATGTATTTTATAACTCACTCAAAACAAGCTCATGAAGACACTGTGCAAGGGACATAAGCCTACCTCAGGCTGCCTTTCCAGCTCAATACCTGAAAGGCAGTGTTTAAAGCAAACAATCATTTTAATTTTGACACCAAACATAAACGGAAACATCTGGAGCTCACCATTAATTCCAAACCACTTTCCCACCAGGACTGCATAGTCAAGTTCACATTTCAAAGATGAGTAAGTACTTCTCTATTCAAAATAATGAAGTTGCAGTGCAAAAAACAACTCAAACCTACAGTGTTGTAAACGGCTTCCTTTCTGGTCATAAATCCTGCCTGGCTTCTTACACCATGGCTATTTTAACTGGGAAGTTTCCCCATCCATCTTTCAGCCCTTGTACCCCTCCCCTTGCCTTTTTCAATACAGCAAAAACAAATCTTGAGTCCTGCCTTGAAGATCTTCACGGCAGTCCTGGTTTGTCTGAGGTACTGTCTTGTCACCCATTGCTCTCCCAGATCTGCTCTGTTAAGTGGTGCCCGAGCAGGGCTCAGAGCAGTGCAGGCAGGAATGGGGATTAGGGGCATGCACCATCTTTGGGAGTCTGGATAACAACTTTAGCTCCAGCCATGATAAATTGTGCAAACCCTTTGTACATGCTTCAGTCCCTGTCTGCAAAGCGTTTGGTTTATCTTAACAGCTGAAAAACACTGAAAAATTGAGTAAAAGAAGGAAAAACCCCTAGCTGAAAACTGAATGCAAAGACCAGGCAGGGGCTCTTCCCTTGTACACTTCTGGTTTTACTTCATTTTTTCTATCTATGTCAAAATAACCAATTTAAAATCCTTCTTAGTATGTACCTCTAACTCCACACCAGCAAAATGCACTATTAGCTAGATAGCAAACTGGGATTATTGTTTTCATGGAAGTTTTACCCATCAGTCCCTAACTCATTTTCCTTCTGTCATCCCACCTCTCATGCATGTGTTCCATTTTGCCAATTTCTTCACACTGGATTAACAAGATATGAGGATATTTATTAGTTGAGAGATGCTAACACCCTTAGTTTAAGTGGTGAAATGATCCTATGGAGTTGATTCAGGCCTCAGAAAACTTCTACTCCAAGACAAAAGACAATACATGTACAAGACACATAGACCACCGATTAACAAAACAGTACAGGTGAACAGTAAATTATTACACAACAATTAACTACAATTAGTAGATTGCATTACAATTTTCAGTGTTTAGAAGATAGCAAATCTGTCACCACACATTATTCCCAAACTAAAGAATAAGGAACATCTTGTCACTTCTAACATGTGACACCTTGACTTAATTTCTTTTCTGATTGGAAGGAAGCCCTCAGCCTTGTCAATGAACCTTCACCCTGATAACCCACTGTAACTGCACCTTCCTATGCCAGCGCTTCATTTTTGGGAAAGGAACAGAACTCCTTCTCCAATTACCAGACCCATTGTTCACATTACACCAAATTATCTTAGAGAAAGGTTGAACCCTCTCCTATGTTTTCTGAGAAGTATTTTGCCTCCTGTCTCTGTAGAATCTCCAGCACATGTGTCCTCCAACAACAAAACTTTCCAACTCTTCTCACCTTACTCGTATTGTAAAAGGATCTGTTTTGCTGTGTGATGGCTCCATTGGCTTGAATCAATCCACCACAGAATTTAGAGAGTTGGAAGGTGCCAGCCTTGTGTCTCTAGTAGAAACGATAAAAGAAAAAAAAAGGAATTAACCAGAGACCACTGACTTAACTTTACATCAACCACCTGTAGTTTGCTCTCAAGTCAATTAATTCTGGCTAATCCCAAAAAACTCTGCATCACAAATAGCACAAATTTATTATAACAACTGTTACAAAAACAAATGGCTGTCTATGCTTAATGCTCCACACCACATTTTTCCAATGTCCCATAAATGTACTGATGGAATGGACTGGTAGAACACTGTACTCAAAAGCCACAGCCTCTCTGTTTTGACCCTAACCCTACTTCTAATTATGGGGTTTGTCTCTTAATAAAGAATAATTGCTTTTTCTGACTTCACAGACAAACAGCTATTTTTATCTACAACTTTATAGCCTGTTCAGTTGTCTTTGTGGCCAAGACTTGAGAAAACATAAATTGCAGTGTAAAAGCTACCACTACAGCCCCTACGACTTCAATCACAGATCTAGTGCACAGCAAAAAAAAAACTCTCAAGCAGGAGCAAGTGGGCTCCTCAGGAAAGAAGCTGCACACTGAATAGAACACTTCCACAGTCTCCCAGCACAGCCAACTTAGCAGTACCTTATTTATCAATTAATTCAGACAGAGTAAACATGCTGTTCAGAGCAGTCATCCCCAGATGTGTACTGACTGTAGAGTAAGCCCAACTTCATTAATAATTTCACAACCGCTCATTTCCACCTCTAGTCCCAACATCACGTGCTACTGGTGCGAACTGGTGCTTTAATAGTAGGGTTAGCACCTATTCCCATTTTCTACACATTTTTCACCCCTTTATCATTAACTGCTATTACCTGATGCTCTAGTTGATTTACTCTGGACAGACACACACTGGAACTATGCTGGTTGTCCCACAACAGTGAACCAAACTGCAAAGCTTCCACTGGAACAATATTAAATGTGCTGTGCAAGGTAAACATCCACCAGTACTAGGAAGTCCAAGACCACTGTACAGTGGAGATGTTCTAGAAAATAAAGTGTTCTCTAAAATAAAATGCTGGAAACAGCATGCAAACATGGCTGGCTTGTAATAGCTCATTTGGAAAAGTAACACCTCCATTTGGACTTCTGCATTTAATCTTCTCATGACAGATAATTTGGATCTATTAAAAGACACACCTGGACATGTAACAAGAGTGGGAGCTCACTCTTGCAGCAGCAGAGCTCTCTAGAGCTGCCTTGGTATTTCCACAATACACAGCGAAGACATCACTTTTGGAAGCCTCTTTATTGAAAAATCCTTACTTTTTCTTGGTAATTTAAGATCATTCAATTTTTCAGACACTTTAACAAGCTGTGATGTCTTACCTGGAAAACACTGCACAGCATCCGCCCACAGAGGCCAGTGACTGCAGTGGTCTGCAGCAATCCATGGCACCCTGCAGTCCACTGGGTCACTCCAGCCTGGCAGCTCTGCAACGAGGAGATGAGCAATGAAGAAAAGGACACAGATGTGGAGAAATAGTGTAACTATCCCTCTGCTCTCACAGGATTTATTCATTCATACGACAAAAACAACATGGAGCTGTGCCAGGGGAGCAGGGGGAAGAGTTTAGGTTGGGTATCAGGGAAAGGTTCTTCCCCCACAGGGTGCTGGCACTGCCCAGGCTCCCCAGGGAACAGGCACGGCCCAAGGCTGCCAGAGCTCCAGGAGCATTTGGACAATGCTCTCAGGAACAGGGTGGGATTGTTGAGGTGTCTGTGCAGGGTTGGGCATTACACTCAATGATCCTTGTGGGTCCCTTCCAGCTCAGGATATTCCATGATTCCAACAATCCTCAGATTCAACTCCCAACTTGTGCTTGACAAGAGTATAAATTTTGATTATGAAAATATTTTGCCTTCCAGTACAAGTATCCAACCCAAGTCTGATGGCAGAAACAGATGAATGGAAGGAAATGGTGGGCTGTCTACATCATAAAACCACACCACAACTCCTCTGTCTATACAATAAATTCAAATGCTTAAGAAGCATTCTTCAATTGACTGAGTAAGCTCTAAAAAGCCCTCATCCAACTCAACTTTTATGCATCTTTCTCTTACTTTACTCAGGCACAGCTAAGAATTTTCTTATTCCAAAAGCACATATTGTCCCAATAAATTTCAGTGAAGATCATTATTTTCTTCCATGAAAATGTCAGCAATACAAAGAAGAGGTGGAGCTTTTTTTGCCTGCACCTTCTTTGCACCTTTCACCTTCTGCAATATTCAAGTTAGTACAATATTTGCCTCCTTCATACATGCACTACGTTAACACTGGAAATAACGTATAGAGATGCCATTTTCTAATAAAAATAGCTTCATTTTTGGTTGGGCACAAAGACGATTAAGAAACTGAAGCATCCAATGTATGAGCAGAGAATTAGTTTTGAGAAACGAAGACTTCAGGGAGATCTTATAAATTTGTATTAACATCTGGTGGGTAGGCAGTCAGACTGTCCCTGGGGTGCTCAGTGAAAGGACAGCCACAAGAGCAGCAGATCTGCCCAGAGACAAGAGGAACCAACATAAACCACCTTGAGTTCCTGTCCCACTCCTGTGACCTGCACAGTCACCGCTGTCCCTCAGGCGTGGCCATTGGCCTTGCAGGCTGTCCCTCAACTCCAGAGCTGCACTTTGAATCCATTAAGGGAACTGATTTGGCATTTTAAACACTGCAAAGGGAGAGATGCTGCCCCATGGCAAACATGGTTAGTGTTCACTGCTACTACACCTTCCCATTTCTACTGCAGCAAGACTACTCAGGCTTCTGATCTTTGCATCTAACATCACCGTCAGGAAGTGAAATGATGAAAATGATACATTTCTATCCAAAACCCATTTCAGCTGAGTCCCAATAACTACTTTTTGAGATAATCTAGTGTTCTGGCCCAAACAGTTTAATAAACGCTTCAGTGAGAAAGAAGTAACCTTTTTTTTTTGTGAACAATTACAACAAGATTCCAAGGATCTGACAAAACATTTTTGAGGCTTTTTCTCATTAATATGCCCAGGTTGGAATATGGCTTAGAGCTTGAACATACTGAGGTTTGGAACTGCTGAAAAGCACAAACGCAACAAAACTGGACAGAGACACATGAAAACAAAAAAAGTAAGCACAAGCACACTTAAAAGCTGATGTGATAAACAATCCACTAATAAAGAAAACAGACATCAGGAGATAGCAGGGAATATGAGGAGCTAAGGAATTTCCTCTAAGCCAGCATCACTCTGCCGAACACAGTCTTCCTTTCAAATTACAAGTGCTTCTTTGGCTTCTCCCCTGGGCTGAAAGAAAATGTACCAAGCCTAAACTGAACAGGATTACTCAGGAATAGTCTGCAGACAGCTGCCTTGTCAAGACAGAGATGAAAGAACATCACTAGTCTTCTAAATCCTCTTGGCAACCTTTCGGAAAGTCTTAGGTAGCAGACAAGCTATTTATCAAGGTATCTTGGGCAAAAGCCAGATTTATCATAATGCCAGTATTAAGGAGCAGAGCTGAAATGTCAGGGCTGGATCATACACCAGGAGCTCAAAGTCAGACAAAAAACAAATTTTCCTTATTTCCAGTAGAAGGAAGAAATACAGAAAGTTTTAAGACTAGTTTTCATACAATCAGGAAACCACTAAACTCTAATGCAGAAACACGTGCTGAGAAACGCCAGGGATGAGCAGCTCTTGAGCTGAAGCTGAGCATACTTCAGATCACAAAACCAGCATCATCATCTCCTCTCTAAAGAGAAACCTTTCTGGTCAGGCTGAAAAATCATATCAGCTTACTTTGCCACATGAATGCCAGCAGCAGCTGGCTGAGGAGCTGCCCAGGGACAGGTAAGCCCAGGAGGCAAATTCTTTCCCTTCAGAAGCAGTTTTCATTGCAAACCCTGCCCTGGGGGTGCGGCTCCACAGACAGCTGAGCCCTCCTGATGCCTCACTGCTTCCCTACTGTTCTCCCTGCTCCCTTCCTGCCTGGCTCCCCCCTCCCTGCCTGCTGACCATTGCCTCTTCAACGCTTTCAAACTGCACAACCTGTTGTCACTGTTCTGCTGCTCCAGCACTTGGATCACGGGGGCCAAGAAAAAGGCAGGCAACAGAGCAAGGACAAAGGACAGGGAAAGGGCAGGGGTGGGAGGAGAAAGCAGGAACTCAAGGTCACTGCATTTGAGCTGCTCTTGGCAGGTTTGTGCTTGGCTGCTCTCATCCTGAGTTTTGAAAGGGCAGGACTCAGCGTGATTGGGGAAACCACACCCTGAGCCACCAGCTTGGAGTACCTGGGGGACTAATTTCATAACTGGATATTTGCCCCCGTACTAAAGGCCTTTCGTGTTTATGGGACATGTGTCCCCACTTAGCAGCGCTGGCCAGTCTGTGTGGTGATACAAGATCATACCCAGGTACAAAATTCTGTTTTCTAGACAATATCCTAAAAAGAGGAACTCTGCCACAGATGCTTCAAAGGCTAATAGAAAGAAAAAACGCACACAGATGAATGGGGAAGAAGAAAGGAGTGGAGTCATTGTAAACCGACACTTTCACAGGAACCCAAACACTTTCAATCTGAATCATAGAACCACTAGGGGTTCTAGAGGGCTGGAAAAGCCCTCTAAGGTGATCAAGTCCAACCATTAATAAACCATGTCACCAAGTGCCATATCCACATAGTGTTTGAACATTTCCAGGGATGGTATCTCCACCACTGCCCTGTGGTGGTGCCATGCTTGAGCAAAAACACAAGAATTGGAATGTTTACACTACCCTTGCTTTCAAACAGCTCCAGAGGGAGAGGGAAAGGTCCCATAAGGGCAATGCCCACCCCTTAGGGCACACACTGAGCCCAGCAGGAGTCCCACTGGCGGGCATGTGTCTCCAGTTCCCGGCAGGAGCCCAAACCCTTACACAAAAGAATCACAGGATCAATTAAGTTGGAAAAGACCTCTGAGATCATCGAGTTCAAACTATGACTGCAACACCATCACGTCAACTAGACCATGGCACAGAGTCCCTCAAACACCTCCAGGGATGGTGACTCCACCACCTGCCTGGGCAGCCCCTTTCAATGCCTGACCACCTTTTCAGTGAATAAATTCCTCCTGATGTCCAAGCTGAACCTCCTCTGGGATTATTTGAAGCTGTTTCCTCTCATCCTTGTTCCCTGGGACCAGAGCCCGAACCCCTCCTATCTGCTCCCTCCTGTCAGGGAGTTTCTGCAGAACCAGAAGGTGTCCCCTGAGCCTCCTTTTCTCCAGGCTGATATCGCCCAGCTCCCTCAGCCACTCCTGATGTTCTCGCCCCTTCCCCAGCTCCGTTCCCTTCCCTAAACAAGCTCCAACCCCTCACAAACCCTTCTGCAAACACAAACTCCGCGGGAAAAGCTCGCCCCGCTGCTTCGCCAGACATCGCGGGCGAGGCCACAGGGCGGGAAGCGGGAGCAGCCCCCGCTGACACCCCTCGGGCTGCGGGGGGAGGCCGCCACAGCGGCGGCGCGGGGACAACCCCGGCTCCACACGCCGCTCGCCCCCTCAGCGCCAGAGCTCTCCCCCCTCCTTCCTCCCCTCCCTCCTCCCTTCACTCACCAGAGCACGCGCCAGAGCCGCCATGAGTCCCCGGCGCCGCTTCCGCCGGCGCGGCCCGGCCCCTTCCGTGGGAAGCGCCGGGCGGGTGGCGGCGTGAGGCGGGCGGCCCACCGGGTCGGGAGCCTGACCCGGCGTGCAACAAGCCTACAAGGGCACGCTGGAGAGAGTAGTCATGTAATTGTGTTTCCGTGTGAAGGAGAGCAGCTTTCCCTCGTACTTAAAGCGCAGGTTATAAGCTACCCATGGGAGGTAAATGTTAAGGTAGTTTCCCATTCTGTAACGCCCTGGCAGTCACACTGACAAAGGTCAGGCACTTTCACTGCTGGAAGCAAAGCCCCTCCACAGTGGGGGGCTCAAATGAGCCGAAGGGTGTCCCTGCATTCCCCACTCTCACACAGTCAGACCAGGTTTCCCACAGCAGAGTCTCACGTGTCTCGTTACACAAAACAATTTATTTGCAGCGCAGGAACAGAGATACAGCTCGAGCCGGTGCCTCCAGGGAGGGACCTTGAATCCCTGGGCTGTTACACCTTCACAGTGTTATAAATGAAAATTGCGAGTCAGCCAATTTTAATAAAAATATGAAAAATAAAATTTATTTCGCGACCGTAATAACACTCCGATAGCCACCACCAAAAACGGACAGCGTATCACCCCCGGTCGATGATACGGGTGAACGAGAGGAAAGCACCCCCTCACTGGTGCCTTGACCTCCCTGTCCACACCAACTGCTTCGAGGTAGCAGTTCTTATACAGTTTATTTCGCCCGCGGCAGAAAGTCTTTGTTTCTTTTGGAGTTCTTCATATTCATCTTGGTTTCTTTCTCTGGCTTGGGCTGCACAAAGCCTTCGTCTGAGAATAGAAGGATGCACTTCCCTGGTTCCCGGAATCTGGCATTCGGATTCAAGGTGATGATGATCCTGGCCCCCCTCTCAGATAGGAATCTCGTCTGGGCCATCAGCACCTGGCGTCTTTCTTTGGGCGTAGGTGCTGTTGAATGCTCATCCTTGGTGCAGCTGGAGTCCTCTTTGGATGCAAATGCCGTGATATCCATCTGCTGTAGGTCATCTGGCCAAGAATTCCCAACCTGAAGGAAAAAGGGATTCTTCTCCCCCCTTCCACAGTTTATTTCATACACTTAATATTTTGTACAGCGTTTATTTCTACGAATTACTAATTACATTCCTAACAACAGTCCGAGCACAGCAGTCTCAGCTCTTCCTGAGTCTTTGGCTCCTGTCACTCTCTCCGTGTCCATCCACTTCCCTGGCTCCTGCTGTTTCTCACTGTCATCACCTGGACCTGTCTTTGTGCCCTTTGTTAACCAGAGAGTGGCAGGTCATGGCTCCCACCCAGAGCTCAATCCGAATTTCAATCTGCAGTTTCCAGGCTGAGTTATCTGGACCAGATTTATTTCTCAACAGTAAAGCCTAGCAACAGCTTTCTGACCTCTCACATCTTGTGTAGGAGCAATCCCTGGATCAATTCAGTTTTGGAGCAAATTTTGCAACCAAATTGCAGAGGTCCGGTCCAGAAAGTGAATCAAAGCACCTTTCCTTGGGAAGGGAAACACCTGTTCCTCCTGTTGGTGCTGCAGGTGATCATCTGCCTAGTGGTGGTAAAGGCCAGCAAGACTTTTCTGTCTCAACACTTTTTGTGTGTGAGCAATCTCTGGCTGTATTCAGTATTGGAGGTGGTACTATAAATTTTGGTGATGGACCCCTGAATGGAAATGACTGTGCTTTTCCATGGGAAGGAGAGCAAGTAGCCCCAGTGTTCCAGGTGCAGATGATGGGCTGCCCACCAGGAGGCAAAGGCCAGCAAGACCTTTCTTTCTTGGAACCTGTTGTGTTGTAGCAATCCCTGGATGTGTTAAACCTTGGAGCTGACTTCCTGATGCCAAACTGGGATCTGCATGTAAATGACACCACCTTTCCTTGAGAAAGGAAGCACCTAGTCCTGTTCTTGGTGCTGCATATGATCATCTGCCCAATGGAAATAAAGGTCAGCAAGATTATTTATTTCAGAGTTGTGCAAGCCTGCAATCTTGGTGATATTCAACAAATCCAGCATGCCCTAGCAGAATTTGTACTGCACTTTTTAGACATGGAAATTCAGAGTTAGTAACTTCCCAAGTACAGCCCCTCTGTTAGGATCGGTTAGTAATTTCCATACAGCTACACAACCCAGGAACCTTTTTGACCTGTAGGCATGATGTAGGTATTACAATGAACATAGTTCACCTATGGACCTTGAGTGTTTTGCCAGGTTAGCAATGTAGACATAGACATAGATCAACATCTTGATTTACTATGTCCTTAAAGCTTGTTAGTTACGGGATGTCCATGGGTAGGAGATGCGCCTGCTCCCTGTTCCACTGATGGGGTCTCCTTTATTGATCATTAGGCTTGGAAGTATGCAAAGACATATTAAAGAACATCCAGACTTAAGATAATCTTGACATATTCCACATGTTTGCAACAGCATGGAAGGCTCCAGGTCTGTGCTGGGGTTTGGTTTGGAAGGGGCAGAGGCTGGCAGATCTATGCCTGCCTGCTGCTGTCAGCCATGTCCTGGGGGACAGTGGCTCTGCCCCGGGGCAGCAGGGAGGGCAGCATGGAAGCAGTGGTACTTCCTGTGGCTGAAGTTCGTGAGGCCATCCTGGCTGCCTCAAGCATCAGTGTGACCCTGCACTCGTGTCACCAGGAAAACATGGCAGAGTCCCTCACCCGGAGTCCCCCAGAGCCAGCAGCTTGCTGCCAGGAGCCATCCCACCTGTCCCTGCTGCATATTCCCTGCCAAGAACTCTCGGGATCTCCTCTGGTCAAGATGACTCTGAGATGTATTAAAAGTCTCTTTTCCCCAGCCCAGCTGTCGAAGAAGGAGTCAGAAGTCTTTGACTCGTGTTCTCAAGGTTGTTTATTATTTCTTATCTAAAACATTTTCTGTCTGACCTGCTGAGGTCTGTTCAGCAGGTCAGTCTGAGGCATACTGCCCTCCCACAGGGCCGGAGTTGTCTTCTATACTATAAACTACATATTCGATATTTACAGTTATGTTCCAATACCTATCACCTATGTTAGACAGTCACTTTCTACTTTACACCAATCCAAGAGTGCCCCATCACCAAGAAGATGGAGGAGGCTAGGAAGAAGAAGGAAGAAGAACAGGACAATGCCCAAATCCCTCCATCTTGCCTCCTCGACACCCACAGAAAAATCCTCAAAATGTCTCTTTTCGCCCTATAACTACTACTATTATGCTATCTAAACTTTTGTGACCTTTAATTCTTCATACAAAGGTGGTAATTTGTTCCATGGGTCGAACTCAAAGCTGCAGGGGTCTTAGGCTGCATGCCAGGATCTCCAACTCCCCTGCCAGGTTTTGAACCATCCAGGGCACCCAGAGGGATATCCTGTGTTCCGACAAAGAACCATCCTTCTTGTCCCTGTTGCGTGTTCCCTGCTCCTGGCTGCTGCTGGCACCAGCTTTCATGAGGCCACAGAGTGAGCCTGAGCAGTGGTCCAACGGGGTGAAGTGAGCTGGCTTGTTTTGCCAGGTTAGGCTGAATCTGGATCACATCCACAGCACCTCACAAACGCCAGTACTGGTGCAGATGTGAGCAGCAGCAGCTGGGGCAGGGAGCGAGGCTGCGCAGCCGGCGGCAGCGCTGGCTCAGAGGGCTTAGGGAACTATAACATTCTCCTCCTCTCTTTCCCAGCACGTTAACTGGGATGTCAGCTTCTCAAGTGGGCAGTAGCAGCTGTTTTAATAGCCCTGAAACTTCACAGTAGTCCTTAGAAATCGTTCATATGTTCTTAAATATCAGGCCTCAGGGGGCCAATAGAATCACCTGTCTGGACTTCTTATCCACAGGCATCCCAGATCCCTGTGCTTGCAGCTGGTCTTTCTTGAGATGTTCTGACTCCCCACAGCTATCTGCTGAAAGGGGTTTAACTGTGTCTGACAAGCTGTTTAGTGAACAAGTTGTTCTGACACGAGGTAGGATGTTGAACAATGCAGGGGACTGTGGGATCTCTGTTGGGGAAATGCTACATTTCATTTTGGTTTTGTACTAGCAGTGAATTCCAGGCAGGAAGGTTGAAGCTGGTTTTGTTGTTTTATATTTGCTTAGCTGCCCTTCTTGCATTACACTCAAACCAATATTAAATGCCATTGTTAACAGCAAATTTTTTGTGGGAAGGCGATGGAGAGGAGTGATTACACTTTTCTGAACCCTCTTTGCCATTAATGAGTTACAGCCATTAAAAATGATGATGCTCAAGAGGCTCTAAAGTGTGTAGTCATGCAGAGAAAAGGCTCTTGCCACCAGCAGTGTCTCTCAGTGATGTGACATGGTCTGTCTACTACAGTGGACACTTTCCAACTCAGAGCTGTGCCTGATAAATATTGACACTTACCTGGCTTTGTGTTAGTCCTACCTAATGGTGCACAAAAAGATTCTGGCACACTTCAGTTGGAGAAAGTTACTGTCCCACCCAAGATTCCTCTGCCTGTCACTGCTCCATGGAACACCAAGCCCTTGCCCTGTCAGTCTGTCTGAACACAGCTCCCTGAGGGAAAAGAACAGCACAGCCTTTGATGGGACATGAACCCAGAAGAGTTGGCTGTGGACCTGAGTTTCGATTTTAGTTTCAGTTCTGAAGGGATTCCCTCAGCCAGAGCACAGGCAATTTATTCCCCTTTACATAGGTTTTTGCTGTCCTCAAGCTCCTCCACTCAGCTCTGCTCAGTGGGCAGCTCCACAGCTGTGTAGGTCTTACATCTGAGGTAATGAATCTTCCACGTGGAAGATCCTCTCTTCCTGGGAGATTGTCACCTGAGGCCACTAAAGAGGCTGAGAAACTTGTTGCCATGTGTTTTCTGAAACATGTATTTTCTGAAACATGTTGCGAAACATCAACAATGGCCTCAGGTGTTCATGTGGCTGAACAAGAAAGAAGGATCAGAAAGGATATGATGATGTTTAATGTATATAATGAATATAAAATAAATTTCTTATTATTTATAACACTAATTCATTTATTAATACATCATATTTAATGGGCCTCCTGATTTGGCTTCAATCCTGTCTTCTCTTTAATCTCTCCCAGGTTGGTTCAGTGGTCATTACTACAACTCTTTTTCCTTTTTCTCCACATTAGCAAGGAATGATAAATAACTTTTAAACAAAGACATTTAAATATTTTATCTTCCTGTCCTCATCATTCCCCATCAGCACATAATTTTCTTTTGAATAGCACATAGCACATGCTCTTCCTGTTTTCACACAGAACATTTTTATGCAGGCCTGTGCTTTTATATTTTAAAATGTTAAATATTCAGGTTAACTGACCATCTTGAAATAAAGTCCTGTAAGAGCATCTTGTATTTTTCTCTTCTTGGACACATGAAGAATCAAAATCAACTTGATAAGGTAATTGTTAGCCCAACATTTGCTGGGGGGAGCTCCCTCCTTCTGAAAAACAAACAAAAAACTTTAGACCAGGGCAGAAGTACAAATCTTTCAACTTCAATCTTTCCTCTGCTCATTCTCAAATTTCTGTCTAAGTAAAGATTTTAAATTGTATTAATTTTCCTTCTTTACCAGCTGCTCCTGCTTCTGCAGAAGTAAAGTCAAAGGAATCGCATGGTCATGTGAGGAAAGAGGATCTGTCCACGTTGCCTGGGACAAGCAGGGCTGGGACATTCTAGCTAACAAGGAGGAGAATAATCCATATGGGTATGCCAGGACACTCTGGAGATCATGATAAAGAGAAACCCTTTAGAAAAAAACTCAGTTCAAGTCCAGCAGGTCTTATTAATTCTGGTTCTGTGCCAATAGTGCAGAAGTGCCAGCTGGCCTCCACAGCTACGTGAGTGCCTTCCCAGAGCTCCAGGTTCTGAAAGGGTTGTTCTGTACGTACCACCAGAGCCAGTGTGGACCTGGCACTGCATCCTGTCTCATGCACTCCTTCAGGACTGGAAGTGCAGATCAGTGATAACGTATACCTTGGAGCACTGGTACATGTGGATTGACTTCTTCCAGAGCTTTCCTGGATGTGTCTGCTCTGGTCTTAGCAGAACTCCGAGTTCCAGCAGAGTGGTGAGGGGCCATCTGACCGCAGGGGAAACCCAGGTTCACTGGATTCCTGTCTCTGGCTGTTGCTGAAGGAAAAGGGCATTTCTGAGCTTGAACTGGTAGTTCGTAAACAAATTTGTCATACTTCGCTCTTGCAAAATTTTTCTCCTTTTCATATGGAGTGAATCTGAATGCTTTGAGGCCGAGTCCACCCTTAGGAATATGTTACAAGCTGAAAAAGGACTTTTAATGGAAGAAAGTTATATTTTAGCAACATAAAGGTGATACGTCTTTCCCATAAGACTCAGTTTAGGGTGTCAGTGTGCATACTTTTTTCTATTGCCATTTCTCAGGAAAAATGCTATTTAAAAATACAAAATTAAGGTGTATTTTTCAATAAAAATACAATGCTTACAATTCACTCTGGACCTTAAAAGGTTTGGCAAGTATGGAGATCAATTCCCTGATCTGGAATTCCTTGGCTAGAGGTGCAAAGCAGTCCTTGCTCTGGTCTCCAGAAGGGAGTTACCCCTCTTCTGCACCAGTGCTGCAGGAAGAAAAGCAGACGTGAAGCAGAACAGGCTGCTCATTGCTGCACCTCACTGAGTTTGGTGAAGCCTGGCAAGCACAACCTGAAGTCCATGGCTGAATTGTTCAAGAGGAGTAGAAATAGGACGTAGTTACTTTTTCCAGGCTTTTATATCCTAGTGGCTGCTGCTACTGTTAAATATGATAAACTCCTATTTGTTCACGTTAGCTGGCCATCAATACTCCCTGTTTGCTGGGCAAGCCCAGAATGTTCCCCTCCCCACCTGTCAAATCTGGAGTGTGCTTTGGCACCCTGCCATTGCAGAGCCTCAACGACTTGAGCAGAAATGAGACATCCCAGTATTTAAGCTGCCTCTGTTTCATGAGCTTTTCTTCCCATCTGTCTGCTTTCAGAAGAAGAAAGTGTTTGCTGGTCAGAGAGGTTTTCCACTTGCGCCTCCTTCAGCTTTCCATTACCTCTCCGAGGTTATATGGGGTGCAGGGCTATACACTGTACTGTACTATATGCAGAGGTGTTCAGACTTAATTTATTCCCTTCTCCTGGATAAAGATTATTGCAGCTGTGTGTTTTGGAAAACTATCAATGAAGGGAGTTCAGCTCATACAACACGCTTTCAATAGGGTACTGTACTCTATATTTCCAGGTTCTGTTTTAATTACACTTGCATATTACCTTGGAGGAAGCTGAAATCTGGAAAATGTTTTCTCATATACCATGTCTTAAACCTTCCTGACCTTCTGTTTTATACCAAGTACTTTTATGTTTGTGATGAAAACCATATAATATGGGGCAAGGTCTTGCTATCCGGGATAATCTACCAGAGGCTGTCAGTCCTTCCTAGCAAAGACTGAGCAATTCTAACTGAGAAATGTCCCCATCATCCCTCACCCCACCACCTTCCAGCAGTCATTCCTTCTTCCCTCCCTTCACATGGCTCCCAACAAGAGCCCCATGCTGTGAATAGGGCATGCAATGGCAAGGAGAGGCTCCTGCTGCTCCAAAGTATCTTGAGGGACTGAGTTACAGGATGGCTCGTGCAGTGCCAGTGTACTGCCCGTATCCCAGAAAAACAAGGAAAAGGCCCAGATTCATTAGAGGGGCTGTGTCCAGCAGTGCACTCCTACAGCTTCTTGGAAGCTGGTGAGCCAGAGCAGCCCAGGAGACCTTGGGGTGCCTGAACAGCTCCTCCTGGGCCAGGGGAGCAAATGCTGCTCTGGGGTGTCTGTACTGGCTGCACTGGCACCACTGGGGAAAATAAAAACAGTGTCCAGAATTTAAACCTCCTCAAGACAGCTGGCACTGTGCTGGGGGAGCATGGCATTGGTGAGAACTCCGGCATGGCGTGTGCCTCTGCCAGGAATAAGTGGCTACAAGCAGGTTACCAGCAGGTTACAGAGGTGCCCTATGGACTCACAAGAAGAGGTGCAAACCTCCTCCAGCGATCTGAGAGCATGTGCTTCCCAGAGCTGACAGCAGAACAAAATGTGTAGGAACCAGGCATCTGGTCCAGAACAGCTTTCAAGCCAAATTTAAATCCATGCCAAAGAGAGTACATCTTGATTTTCACATCCTTGGTTTGTGTGGAGAATGTCTGGGACAAAAGGTTTTAGCAAATATGTGTGAGCAGTAGTGGGTTTGTCAGTCCCCTGCCCAGCTCTTGAAGCCCAGCACCTCACCATTCCAGAAGTACAGATTGCTGCCTGCATCCTTCTTCTATGACTTCTTGAGGAGCTCCCTCCTCCTGGAGGCATGGGATAGTGGCAAATCCTTCAGCCTGGGACCTTGAGCTCTGCTCTGGAGCCTGGCACTGACAGGGCTCATGAGGTCCCACCTTCACATGTCCCAACACCTCACCCTAAAAAGCAAAGCAACTTTTACTTAATAATGAATAATAGGAATTACATAAATCATGTCAAGCAGAGACTTTTTAGTGGCAGTGAACTGTTTTTTAACTCAGCTGTAAACAAGGATTTTCAACTCTGAGGAAAGAACTTATTAAATGGAAAGCTTTACATTAGAAACCAGTGATTATGGAAAAGTAGGGTTGGTCATAATAGAAAGCTGATTCTGAACTCCTAATGTGATGCTGGAACTGAGAGGAAAGCTGATCCCCAGACTGTAAAGGTCAAAATCCAGTAAAAGTAGAAAGTTTTAGTGCCTCTGTGGTGTTGATGAGACTGTTACTGCAACATAAATGAGTTCTGGTGTTTACATACTAAAAGTATTTGGAGAAGTGAGAGCCTAAAGGAAAAAACCCAAGAAGAAAAAAATCTGATAATGAAGGTGCATAGCAAAAGAAGAACAAAGTCTATCGACCTCTTCCACAGAAAATAAGAGAAAAACATTCATCACAAGCTGCACAGGTAAAACAATACCAATGGGAGTAAGTTTTTTCATACAGCAGACAAAGAAGCCAATTCAGTAATTCAAAGTGGAAACTGGACAGTAAGTAGAAATAGCTGCTTATTAAAAAATGAAGTGCTAATATTCCTAGAATTAGCTTAGAGCTGAA
Organism: Onychostruthus taczanowskii; assembly: GCF_017590055.1. Lineage (NCBI taxonomy): Eukaryota > Metazoa > Chordata > Aves > Passeriformes > Passeridae > Onychostruthus > Onychostruthus taczanowskii. Next base: position 151,521 of record NW_024499352.1, read on the forward strand.
TGTGGTGACCTTTTTAAAACTTTCGGTCTTTAAATCAATCCTGGATCTCTCTTTCCAAATATGTAATACCCAGCTATTACATAACGTCATTTAATTCCACGGAACTCTAAATATAGGGTCTTTAAAAAAATACATGGGAAAAAAGACACCAATCAGACAGCCATGCTCCTCTAACTGGACAGTGGCTAACCCTTGGTGAGTCCCGCTGGTTTGAGCCATGATGTCCCATTGTACCAGTTTACTCTGAGTTTTGGGCTTCATGTGGAAGAACATTGGTTTTGCCAAGTTAGACCATGGATCCCATGGAGTTCATCTGCTATAGGGAACAGCAGATCCCTACAAAGAAAATAAAGACAGGACAAATGTGCAGCAAGGTTTTCTTGGCAGAGCTTTTGAACTTCCAGCTTTCCAGCTGCCAGGGGCTCAGAAAGTCCCATGGACTCATGGTCAGCAGCTTTTCATGGATTTTTTTTTTTTTTTTTTTTTTTTTTTTTTTTAATGTATACAAAATGTAGCATCCCAACCAGGTTGTGCTCAGGACTTCTGCAGCTGGGCTACCCTGAAGGAATCAGTGTCTTTCTGCTTGCTTCAAGCCTGTCCTGAGCCACTATCATTTGGTGTACTGTGGTTCTTGTTTGGGAGAAAACTTGCTCCCAGTACACATTCTTAGTTCTCACCACTTTTCCTTCTTGTCCCAGACACCTTTCACTTGCCCCAGAATCTCACGTCTCATTACTTCTGTCACAGAAGCTGTTCCATACTTCCTGTCTTTCTTACTGCCCTTCTCCAACTCTTTTGGATCCCAAAGTGTTTCAGAGTTGTGTGCAATGGCTGCATATTGTCTTCTCATTTATTCTCTATTTCCCCCTCAGTCATTCCTGAAGTTGTATTTGCTTCCCTGATTGCTCTAAAACTTGAGCTGACACTTCAGTGACTCAGAAGTAAAATTTTTTACCTGGAGTAAGCAGAGCTCATCAGGCCAAATGATCCTCATTGTTCTTCCTACCCTTATCACCTGCAAATTAAATGGCCATTCTTCAACAACATTTTTAGATTCAGTCAGTATCAACAGCCCCATAATTTGATTATGATTGCCAGTTCAGAATAGTCACCCTTTAAAGTACTGAATTAAGTTCCTTTTCTCTTGAGACTCCCAAACGTCTGGAATTTCCCCAAAATCCCAAGATTTATTAAAAATCAGTAGGCTTACTGGTGCAGGTAAAATGTTTTAAAACTCTGACAATGCCAGCACATGCTCCTCATCACTTTCTTATCTTACTGGCATGGGGAATATTTCATTACTGTTGCAAGAAGTGAATTATTCCTTATGGCTTTTTCTCTTACAAAAAATATAATGTTTTGAGAGACAGATAGTCCCACTGTGTTTTGAGATAAAGAGCAGGTCATTTTTCTAGGATTCCAAAGAATCAATTTGTGTTCAAAGTTTCTGTGCCACTGTTAGATTCCATCTTATATTTTCTGGAGCTTACTGATCAAATATTATTATGCTCCTGCCAGTTGCTCAAGTCCTTTCTTTCTCTCCTCTGTCCTTCCTTATACTCAGTGCTTCTTGCCTGTCTCTTGACTTAATCCAGTAGCTGTTCTCACAATGTTCCTGAACCACCAGGCTGTCTGTAACCAGCTGTTTACCTAACAACACAGGAAGTAAAATAATCAGCTAAATGTGGAAGCATGTACTTTAAGTCCTTCCTTGAGGTCATATCAGCTATTCCCCAGGGGGTGTACAGGGCTAGGTGTCTGTCTCAGCCCTGCTTTGCAATCTGTCCAGCTTCATGCTTGTGGGGCACAGGCGGGAATGTGACTTTCCGAGTAGCAGTGGGAGATATGGGGAGTTCCCCTCCTGGTGCCTCCAGGCAGGCAGAAGTGCAGCAAGGAAAAGGAACTGGGTCCAAGCTCTCATCACCTTGGCAATTAAAAAAACTCCCAACAAACCCAGGGACTCTTGTGTTTATTAGGAGCCGCTCCACTCCCATTTTCTCCTGCACAGTATGATCCTCTCATGTCTGCAGCTGAATCCCAACAGGACAGAGGGACCCAAACACCAGTACCTGTCCCCAGCCAGGAGGCTCGTTTGGGACACTGTGCCTGGTGTCACTCACCAGCTCCTGCCTGCACAGACACTTCAGCTTGTTCTTCCAGAGCCTGGCTCTTCCCTCATGCTGTTGGGAAAGCTGCTTACTTTAGTGCTCTGAATCAGCTGCTGGAGCCAAGGGCTGCTGAGAAGAGCAAAAAATGCCAAAGTTAAGCACTTTGTAAAGTCCAGAGCGACCTTTAATCCCAGGCTGCACGTGCCTAGGAGAAGACAGACTGCTTGTGCCTGAGGCCCAGCTATGACATCTGTGATCCACACAGAAGGTCTCATGAATGAAAGTCCCTCATTCTCCAGACTCAGGTTTCTAACCCCTGTGAGTCTGAACTCCCACCACAACACACATGGCCACAGTTAGTGCTGTGGAAAAGCTACTGCTGTTTCTGTCTGTTCAATGCCACTGTCTGAAGTTATTTGCCTCTGCTGAGCTTCTGAAGTATTGTACCAGCAAAGGTGTGGCCAGCAGGACCAGGGCAGGGATCATCCTCCAGTGCTGGGCACTGGTGAGGCTTCACCTCGAATTCTGGGACTAGTTCTGGGTCCCCCATGACAAGACATTGAGGAGCTGGAGCATATCCAGAGAAGGGCAATGGAGCTGGGGAAGGGTCTGGAGCACAGGTGTGATGACAAGAAGCTGGGTGGGTTCAGCCTGGAGAAAAGGACCTGGGGGGAGTGGGGGGGGAAGTTTTTTCATGGAAGGGGTGGTCAGTCATTGAACAGGCTGCCCATGGCAGTGGTGGATTCACCATCCCTGGAGGTGTTCCAAAATGTGTGGATGTGGCACCTGGGGACATGGCTTAGTGGTAAACCTGGCAATGTTGGGTTAAGGGTTGGACTCCATGATCTTGGAGGTCTTTCCACAACCTTAACAATTGTGTGAATCCATGATCCAGCAGCTCGCTCTTGCTCTAAGCCTTCAGCACCTTCTGGCCTGGAGCTCTCAGGAAAGCCCTGGAAGCCACTAGCATGAGAAGGACAGGCAAGTGCTAAGAAATAATTACTTTCACCAAGCCCTCAGAATAAGGGATTTTTTTTACCTGGTAGGCACATAGAGAGAATCACTGAATCATTTAGGTTGGAAAAGACCTCTGAGATCATTAAGTCCAACCTTTGACTGATCCCTACCTTGTGAGCTAAACCATAGCACTGTGTATCACATGACGTTGTTTCTTCAACAGCTGCAGGGATGGTCACTCCACCACCTCCCTGGGCAGCCCCTGCCAATGCTTGACAATTCTTTCTGTGAAGAAATTCTTCCTGGTGGCCAACCTGAACCTCCCCTGGTGCACCTTGAGTCTGCATCTTCTTGTCCTGGCGTTTGTCACCTGTGTCAATTCCCCCAGCAGCACTGCCACCCACCCAGCTCCTGTACACTTGGAGGTGCATCCACTCTGCAGTTCCTCCTGTGTTTGCCCCACCTTATTATTCAGTCTTTCACCCACTCTCAGCCACTGCTGGGGGGGCTGCCTCTCTGCTTCCCCCCGAGAGCCACTTGTCCCCAGGTCTTCTCCCACAGCCACATTCCCTTAGAGCACCTCCTCCTGCTTCTCCCCTCACTGCCTTTAGCCCTTAAGTCCTCCCTAGCTGGGTTCCTGTAACCTGATCACCAACCCTATGAGTTAATCTTTGCCATCTGAAGTTTATGAGCCTTGTTTCACCTTTGCAGAAAAGAGAGCTGTGGGGAAGGTATCCATCCCCTTCTCTCAGCATGGGGAGGACCCAAGTTATGTTTGTCTTCTAAAATTTCTGGAGAAAGATTAATGTTTTGAAGGCATTTGCATGAGCAAACTGAAATGTCTCTGGTTTTATCAGTTAAAGCCTTATTTCTGACTTTATGCCACAATCAATGGCATTGTGTAAAAACAGACAGATGGAAACTGGATGTGCAGAAGTAATATCTTCATTTTTGTTCAATTTAATTAGTTTAATGGCATTTCTCTGGCAGTATGATAGGCAGAGGCTGCTCAGCCTCGATTCCTGGATGGCAAATTATGGCTTAAGATATTATATCAAATAGATTCTAAGAGAAAAAAGCAGTGAAAAGAACATTTTCTGTCCCCTAGCAGAGGGTCAGCCAATTAATCACTGTTATTGTTGACTAAGTCATTTTTTCTTGACAGCTGTGCCCTTCAAAATGACATCAGGGGAAACTGAATCCATTTGCATTACTTCAGCTGGCCAAATCACTGCAGAAAGTTGAAACTAGTTCTGAAAAAAAACAACCAGGCAAACAGGGACATCGGTGAACTTGGAATGACAGAATAAATGGGCTATTCTGAGTACTCAGCAAAGTGCATTTACTGCTCTGTATTTACTGTTTTTCAAAAAATGTTAAGATTATTGTTTATTGGATTTGTTGAGAAGCAATGAAATCTCCTGCAATTTTATTTTTAAATATCATTTTACTACCCAACAGCAATAGTAAATCCATAAAATAACACGATTGACCAGGACTACGGAGTAAAAAAAAATATTGTTTGCTTTGTACATTCTTATTAGTCTTGGCTAAGATGTTATAAAAGCAGTATCTTTTAACACCTTTTATTATACAAGGGTCAAGGGGTTTTTATGTTTCTTAAAGAAAGCTTCAAATAGCCCACATAGCGGGTTCCTGCATCTTTCATATGGCTGCTGTATAAACAAGCCCATTTTACAGAGGAAATGACATAACCATGTAAAAGTGTACACGGAGTTTAGGCACATATTCAAACACTAATGGGAATGCATTGTTTTCAATGGCATACTTTTATGTTTACCTATTGAGCTTAGTACCCATATTTTAGCCAAATACAACAAAAATTATCCACACATACCTGTCTTATAGTGTACTGTTTATTTGAAATTTGGACCCTCACAAAGACTCTCATGGGACAGATAATGACCCTAAAAAGTAAATACAAATGAGGCATTCTCAGTGAGAGAGTGAAACCTGCCATCATAAAGGTGGAAAGCTAAACTTTTAACCTGTATTGCTTTACAGCTCAGGTTTCTGCCATCCAGTTGCTCACACCAACTCACCCACGGGAAGAAGGCCGTAACAATAATTTAGGGTGTCTATCTTTGCACATTATATAATGACCTGGCTAAAGAAAGTAGTGCCAAACTCCTGCAGTCATAGAATCACAGAATCCCTCAGGTGGGAAAAGACTTCCACTAAACCACATCAGCAAATGCCATATCTGCTTGTTTGCTGAACTTCCAGGGATGGTGACTCCACCACTTCCCTGGCCAATGTCAGGTTCCCTGTTTCTCTCCAGTTTCTGTGCTGAGTGCCTTATTCCTAAACCCCTAGGTTTGGAGGGGAATGAAGATTGAGTGAACCCTGCCTGGGTCTTTCTCTTGTGCTCATCCATGCCATTCATGTACCTTGGGAAGTTTCAATGCCTATTTCTGTCCACACACAGATTGCCATGCAAGATCTTGACAAGATTGGCAACAATTTGTGAGAAGACAGAAGTTTGTACTGGGGATTCCAATGCCTCCAGCAATTTACCAATAAAGCACCTATAGGCTAGTACACATGCATCATGGGCAAAGTCAGTAGAGCATTCCAGAATAAAATAGTGTAGAACTGCAATTTCCAGACTTATTGGACAATTTCACAATGTAAATGCACTCTGGACATCTCAATACTGGTTTTATAACTAATTATATAAGCCAAATTTAGACCTAGAAGTCAAAAAAAACCCACCTTATTCCTATGCTCACGATTATAAATTCTTCACTTTTAGCTGAACCAAACAGACCAGGGCTCTCCCTTCTGGATGTCATCACATTTGAGAGACCAGCCAAACAAACTGAATGTCATGTCACCTCCTAACCTGGACACTTGGGCTTAAATTGCTTCTGTTTTGGCCAAAGCCATTTTTGAAGTAATAATCCTTTATGATTCCAGCATTTTACTGTCTGTAGTTACAAATTTGTTTAAACTGATATTACAGACCTACTGGTGGTTTGGTTTTTTATTTTCCTTTCTAGGTATAACTCCCACTAAGCAGAATGTAGGCTTTTGAATGATTGCCAAAGGGTGTTTGGCACCCTTTGTTAGACTTTAGTTTGACAGTATTTCTTTTAATTTTTTCTCAGATCATACTGTTTGCTTTGAGATGATTGCAAAACCTTGGCATATTTTTCCATTTAGATGCTGATATATAATCAATTTAAATACCATTTACCTGAGCCTTTATCTTGCTTTATTCATGCATTGAAAAACTCATACAAGGACAGCAAGAAAGAACCTCAGAGAGGTTTATACCTATTAGGTTTTAGAAACTTTCTGTTATGACCAGCCTCACCAGGACTCTCAGGCTGATCACCAGCTCTGCAGTGTGAACAGAACAGGAATTTTCCTCCTCCGATTTTCAAACTATCATGCCTCATGTGTAACACCAGTGCTCCCATCCACCACAGTTGTTACAGCACTTGATGAATACAGGTGTACTGAAGTAAACTGCCCTATGCAGGCAGTCCTAATCCCAGGAGTTAACTTGTCTCATCTTAGATTTGCTTCAAGTGTATTTAAATAGGCAGTATTTGCTATTTTAAACTGATCACCCTTAGCCATTGAAGAGTGTGTCTGTGTGGTTAGTAACTGGCATGGCACAGCTGTGTCTCACGTGTCAGAGCAGAGACTTCCTTGGGGATGTGCAAACAGCATTCCCAGAGAGTGGGAGCAGCACTTGCCTAAGGAAGAAAGGAGAAAACCCTTTGTCATGGTCATCTAGTAAACCTCTTCAGGAGATAGCTGGAGCCAGTGCTAGAGGAAGCTGCAAACACACCTGAGAACAGCCAGGAGCAGGAAAAGAACTGCTTGAACAGATCAGGGGGGGAAAAAAAAGACTGAGGTACCCTCCTGGCTTTGCACTTGGCAGAGGAATGTTTTCCCTCCTACTGTAGCAACAATAAAAATCAGCGGTATCTAAATCAGGTTTTAGTAAAGCTTAGACTAGTAGTTTTGAAAGACTAGCTGGTGATAAGCAGTTAGTGCTGGGGTCAGTAATTGCTGTGCCTGGCCTAAGGCTCCATGAGGATGAGGAAGAGCAGGACCTGGGAAGGGACACTGAGAGTCCAGAAGGAGATGGGGAATCCCTGCTGGCAGCCCTGACACACCAAAAAGACCCATAAACCACCAGAATTTCTCACACACTTGTTACAAAGGACCTTCAAGTGCTCCTCATTCTGTGTGCCTGTTGCCCTGCATGTTGGGCATTCACCGTCCCAGCAGGAGCAGCTTTCTGATCCCCGGGTTTGCCGCAGGTGGGCAGTCCCTGCAGGCAGGAAAACCAGGCAGCGTCAGCCCCTCCAAGCCAGGCAGTGTCAGTCTCTGCAAGCAGGAATGACCACGGAGCAAATCCTGCAGACCAAACCTCCCTGCAGGGCTGTTCTGCATTCCCGAGCTGCAGGTGAGGGCACAGGGCAGGTCCCCTGCACGGGGGCTCCCCAGGTGTCTGGCAGCAAGGCTGCTTATCCAGGTGCACTAAGCTAAAGGTTAAAGGCTGAGCTACCCAGAGACTGCAGGAGAAAGGGCAGAGATTTTTGTCGCTGTTTATGGCCATTGATCAGGAATTTAGGATGGTTTGCTGCTGGTGTGAGCTTGAGCATGTCCAGACTGGGGTACTAAGCAGAAGGACCTTGGGGGTCATACTCAGCTCCCTGCATCTACCACACCAGTGATGCTGTGCAGAGCCAGGAAATCTTATGACTCAGTGGTCTAAGTAATATCAAACCTTAGCATTTATATTTTGTACTATTGATAAACTCCTTCAGTAATTTCTGTTGGTTCATAGGACCTTTCTGATATGTCTGTAGTTGAACATTTGGTATCTGACTTTGTGGGTGGAAACTACAGGGACAATCCCATTTATAATCCATGTCTGTAATAGATAAAGAGGATATACAAGCACACAGTCCTTAGATGCTGGAATAAAAGGATACCAAAGCTCTTTTGCAACCATCTGCATAACTCATTTTTGCCCTAAACACATCAAGTCACAGTGTCATTCCCCACCAGATCAAACCAGGCCTTCCTTTCAAATCTTTCTTTCAATGTTTCCACAGTTTCTCTCTGTGGCAGCAAAATACACAGACATGTTTTGCATACCCCTGGTATTCTGCTGCATGGAAAAGTCCCTTTCACTTGTATTTATTGTACAAAAACATAAAACAATTTCTTAATTGCGTTATAATTATGCAGAGTTGGACAGCTAGGCACAATGCAGCACTGTGTCAATAATTTATTACATCTTATGCCATAAGTGAACGCTTTTACTATGAGCACTTGAGAACAACTTGGACCTTATACAGAATAATATATTTTGCTACATAATAATGGAAAGGTGGATACTTAAGAAAGATGTGTAGCTTGGAGGAAAACATACATGGAAGGAAACACCTCCTGCATCACCTATCTTTATGTAAAACTTAAAACTAAACCAACATATTATATTTAATGACACCTTTTTATATATGCATAGTTTCAAGAGCTAATCAGAAGGAAATCATATTACAGTGCAACTATTTACACCAAGAGGGGGGCACACCAGAACACAACTCTTCTCAACATTGGGACTCTTTTCTCACATGTATGAATGGACAAAGCACATGGGAATCAGACAGAAATTCATTCTCAAGAACAATGTTCAAGGAACAAACAGGTCATATCCACAGTGCACTGATATCATCTCTATCCACTGCCTCGAGGCTAAAAGCAAGAGATCTCAAGGTGTACAGGTATCATCTTCTCTGTCATGGACTTCACTTAGAGTCAGTCTTGTGTTGCCAGCTGCACACAGCCTTAAATCCAGCTGTGTGACAGCATCCAAATGCTACTGAAATATGTCCATGGAGAGACACAGAAACACTGGATTTATTGCTACATCCTTGTAAACATACTTACCCTAGGGGTAAGAAATCTAGTTAACCTTGTTTGAGGAGAAGTTATGTCCAATGTGTCAAATTACCTTTCATAACATATTCACACGAGCAACTGTTCTGCTACCTACAGCCACACGACTCCACCACCATGTCCTCGTACTGCTTGTAGACCACGTTGTTTGCAGAGTCAATGAAAAGGATGCTGATGGGGCTCAGCCGGGTTGGGACACAGCAAGTCGGGGGCGTGGACTCGGGGTCCATCGAGTTCATTAAAGTCTGGATAACTGCGTGGTTGGTGGGCTCCAGGTGGGATCGGAGGGGGAATTCACAGAGCCCTTCACAGTGATACGCCTCATACTCCAGAGGGGCTATTATCCAGTCATCCCAGCCCATATCCTTAAAATTCACGTGGAGGGCTTTTCTGCTACACCTTGCCTTCAGGTTCTTGGTGGGCCTCTTCCCTTGCCGTGTTGCTAGAGGAGCTCTTCTCTTCCGCCTCTGATTGAATAAGTACTCATAAACAGTTTTGTCATCTTGGCCGGATCTAGCTTTGATTTCATTGAAGAATAAGTCTCTTTTTTTCGTCCTCCCAAACACCAAGAACAGAGCCTTTTCATTGACCTGTCTTCCTGTTCTATTAAATCCCACACTCCTGAGATCAACAGCTCTCCCCCTGTCAAAAGTTTCCAGTTCAAAACACAAGTTAACCAAATTTTTAAAGTTTCTGAACAGTTTCCAGATGTCAAACACTTCCCACTTGGGTGTATCAGTGATGCTGACAGTCCGGGAGTCCAAGAGTGTTGAGGCTTGTCTGTTTGTAGAGCAACTAAATAATTTTACTTGGGAAGTTCTTCCAGAAGAATGAGACTTCCATGTATCAGAAGGTTTTTTTCTCAATATTCGAAGCTCTGCTCCCAGCAAACCATCTTTTTCTAATGCACTGATGTCAAAAATATATTTTTGTTTTCTTATAGTTGGTGCTCGCTCATCTAAAAAAAGCACACAGATTTTTAAATGTATATCAAGCACAGACCAATATCACTTATTCAGTTCTTAATGGTTTTCCTCATATTTGCTTATAAGCCTCAAAATTAGCCCACTGAACAGAAAAAACAATTTTTGCCTAAGGGATCAGACCCATGCAGGGACTCAGAAGAACTCAGGGACTCATGAGCGAAATGAGTTTCTGAGTATGCCTTGTAGAAATCTCCTTTCTTTCACCAGGGGGCATTTTCTACCTTCAAAATTGTGGTTAGTTGTGATTATTATAAAATAATATATATTTTATAATATATATTATATATATTATGATATAATTATATATTATAATAATATATAATAATATATAAATATAATACTTTTTCAGTGCTGAGCATTCACAGGACCTATTTACCACTCATATCCTACTTAAATTACTGAAAGAGAGCTTCAGCGGTGGCCAGGCCTTATGCTGGCTCCAAACATGAGCAGATTTACCCTTAGATGATGAAACAGTGAATTAGTCCTTTAAAACCAGCATCCCCAGGAACTTCCAGAGATAAAGATAATTGTCTAATTAACTAAACCCCACATAATTCACAATTTTTCAAACTGGGCAGAAAAAAAAATTCCTCTCTTTATCCTGACTTTACATACACTTGCTTCAGGTGTTAAAGAATATGGCTGAGCCATATTCATTCCAGTGAGGTGATATTAACAGAGCCTTCCAGTGGCAAGCTGGGAACATGAAGGCAGCACTTGTGAGCAGTGCATCCCCCCTTCCCAGCAGCCAAGCTATCAATGAAGAGATGGCAAACAAATCCAGTCTTGGTGAGTCTTTCATCACAATTCCTTCACCAGCTGTGTTGCTTCCTTGAGAATGTGACAAAACTCTTAGCAGTGTCACTGGAAGCAAGATGGGGCTCCCAAAGCAGGGTGGGGAGGTGAACATTATTCACTGGGAGGCTGATTATTTCTCCTGTGAAAGCAGATACTAGCCCAAATTTCCAGAAGTGTTTGGAACAGGAATGTTAAGCTGCAAGTTCTGGAGTCCTGGATGTTATTACCCTTGGTAGCCTGTGCTGAGCTGTGGGCTCCTTGGTGCTATCTGAAACTTTTAAGGTAGCACAGATACAGCCACCCCACAGCATAATGACCCCTGGGTCTGCAGTGTAGTTCCTCACAATTCTACCTTGAACAAACCAGACTGGGGTTCTTTGACAGAATAGCTCTGTTCTTAGCATATTATATGTTTTTAGGCACACTACAATTTAACATTAGCTGTTTCCATGAGCAAGTTTCCAGCTAGCTAGAAAGAAAATAAGACAAAAATGTGAAAGGTTTTTAAACACCTAAGCATTCAAAGACTGATTGATTTTCCACAATATGCATCTAAAATACTTCCTAAATGTTTTCTTTGGCTGCCACACAACCATCTAGTTCTGCCTGTAAATGAGTTTTCCAAGATAAGGCAGGAGATATATTATAATAATATATAATAATATATAAATATAATACTTTTTCAGTGCTGAGCATTCACAGGACCTATTTACCACTCATATCCTACTTAAATTACTGAAAGAGAGCTTCAGCGGTGGCCAGGCCTTATGCTGGCTCCAAACATGAGCAGATTTACCCTTAGATGATGAAACAGTGAATTAGTCCTTTAAAACCAGCATCCCCAGGAACTTCCAGAGATAAAGATAATTGTCTAATTAACTAAACCCCACATAATTCACAATTTTTCAAACTGGGCAGAAAAAAAAATTCCTCTCTTTATCCTGACTTTACATACACTTGCTTCAGGTGTTAAAGAATATGGCTGAGCCATATTCATTCCAGTGAGGTGATATTAACAGAGCCTTCCAGTGGCAAGCTGGGAACATGAAGGCAGCACTTGTGAGCAGTGCATCCCCCCTTCCCAGCAGCCAAGCTATCAATGAAGAGATGGCAAACAAATCCAGTCTTGGTGAGTCTTTCATCACAATTCCTTCACCAGCTGTGTTGCTTCCTTGAGAATGTGACAAAACTCTTAGCAGTGTCACTGGAAGCAAGATGGGGCTCCCAAAGCAGGGTGGGGAGGTGAACATTATTCACTGGGAGGCTGATTATTTCTCCTGTGAAAGCAGATACTAGCCCAAATTTCCAGAAGTGTTTGGAACAGGAATGTTAAGCTGCAAGTTCTGGAGTCCTGGATGTTATTACCCTTGGTAGCCTGTGCTGAGCTGTGGGCTCCTTGGTGCTATCTGAAACTTTTAAGGTAGCACAGATACAGCCACCCCACAGCATAATGACCCCTGGGTCTGCAGTGTAGTTCCTCACAATTCTACCTTGAACAAACCAGACTGGGGTTCTTTGACAGAATAGCTCTGTTCTTAGCATATTATATGTTTTTAGGCACACTACAATTTAACATTAGCTGTTTCCATGAGCAAGTTTCCAGCTAGCTAGAAAGAAAATAAGACAAAAATGTGAAAGGTTTTTAAACACCTAAGCATTCAAAGACTGATTGATTTTCCACAATATGCATCTAAAATACTTCCTAAATGTTTTCTTTGGCTGCCACACAACCATCTAGTTCTGCCTGTAAATGAGTTTTCCAAGATAAGGCAGGAGGACAAAATCTGCAGCAAAGTTGTGAGATTTCATGTACATTAAAAAGAGCTATTTGACTTTACCAAAGTATGATTATTTTCCAATACTCTCTGCATTTATAAGCACACTCAGACATCTCTCTCTGTTCACACTCACTCACACACAAGCTCCTTTCTTACCTTGTCCTTTGTCTATAAAGCTGGTTATTGTATTGGCCAGTCCAGCCTCCAGTTTTACACTTCCATTAACACCCTTTCTTTCTGCATCTGAGAGAGTCCTGTACAAAGAGAGCATGTATTCATGTGGCGTTATCGGGGGATGTCGGAAAGTTTCCTTAGCTTCCCTCTGGGTTACAGGCTCTTTAGTCTTTTTGGTTTTGAAAGAATCAGTGTCAGTACTGCTTGTGCCAGTTTTTTTCAAAGCCACCTTGCTGCTAAGATTTTGAACCTTTGGAGTCACTGTCCTTACTCCAGAAGGTCTGCCGGGGAGATGTCCTACCTTGCCCTCCATGGCTGCTGTTCTTGAGGGAACCTTCTTTGAGTCATCATTCTTGGCCAGCAGAGCTCCAGCCTGAACAGCACTGCTTTTAGTCCTGGCCTTTGAGGTCCCAGCACTGTATCCATGGCTTGCAGTCCTCAATGTACCTGCCCGTGCGGAGGGGTTCCTCTCCTTTCCTTCTGCTTTCAAAAAACCTAGTTTAGATCCTGGATTACCCTGGCCTGCTTCAGAATTACTCAGCGCTCCAGGAACTAGATCCAGAGACAGCCAAGTCAAATGCCAAAGCAGTAAAGTGAGAAAATGCAGGATTTTCATCCTCTGGTCTTCCTCTGAATGCCACTAAAGAAAAAATCAGAAAAGGTTCCTCCAGTTTGGCAGAAGAAAACATAAAAGAAATTAAAAACCAAAGTTAGCAAAAATGGTTTTCTTTTGAGATTAAAACATTTCAAATATCGTTGTTCAATACTTGTATCCAGTCCCATAGTGGAAATGCTCATGTACTCAGATACGATCTCCCCTGACTTTAGTTAGCAGCTATAAAGAACTTGTTCTTGAAAAGAGAAAGTTTACCACCTCGTTTTCTTCTGTAAAACTGACTGAAAACTTGAAGGAGTCTTGTTTAAATCCGAGGGTTTTTTTTTTTTTTTTCCAAGAAGGAAGAATGGCGTAATGCTGCCTCTGTGTTAAAAGGTTTTTTTAAAGTTTTGAGTTTTGAATCCTTTCCAGTGAAAATATTTCACACACAGAGGCCTGCAGGTGCTCAGAAATCTTTTACAAACCTGAACTCTGGAATTGGAAACGGAATTCCAACAAACCTATTTAATTACTCTCTGATGTCATGCTGTCTAAACTAATTTAACTGCGATATATTTCTTAAAAAAAAATCTTCTTTACCCTTTTCATTAGCATGAGTCATACTCTGCCTCATGTGAAACAGCTCCACAGGCTCAAAACTCCAGAGGATGCCTTTTCAAGTGGCAGTATGACCTCTGCCTCAGCCCTCGATGAACTTCACATTTAGACAGGACAAACTGCAAGATCAACAACTGAGAGCTGTCACACAGTCCACTGGACACATACATAAACTAATTTAGAAATAATTCATGTAGCTCTTTTTTCAGAGAACCTTAACAGTGGCTTCATTCCGTCCCCCCGTGACTGAAGGGCTGCGCTGCAACACAGGCGCTTAACGAGGGTAACATTTAATTTTACACAAACTCAACAGGGCCGTGCCCGCAGTCAGTGTATTTTGGCTTATTTATTGCTGTGCTTAAAAAAACCCGTGTCAGCCCAGCTGGAGAAGCAGCTCCTGCCGGAGGGGATGCCCCGCGGGGCGGGCGCGGTGCAGCGGGGCAGCAGTGCACCCTGCAGGCAGCCATCCTCCTCCTCCTCCTCCTCCTTCTTTTCCTTCTCCACAGCCACTCGGGAGCTGGAGACAGGCCGAACCCCGTCTTTCCTCCGAGACTGCTGAACAGCAGCCTTTGTTTTAATTTTAGACGCAAAATGTCCAAGAGCTGCTGACCCCGGGGCCCCAAGAAGGCTGCAGGTGAAAACCAGCGCTCCTCACTGTCAGGGCTGTCCTGCAGCTGTCAGCCAAGTGTGTCTTTCATAACCTGCAAAAAACGAACTGTTGTTCTAAACGAGCCTTCAGGAAAGGAGGCACTGTGCTGGACTCAGCAGGGATTACTGGGACCCATTTCTCATTTTACACTGATGCTAAGCCCAGTCCTTCTCCTGCAATTTCTTTTCTTTCCGAGTTAAGATGAAAGGAAAAAGGTGCACCACCTTTTAGCTTGTTCTGTGTGTGCTTAGCATTCCCCACCCACCCTGACCAGTATCAGAAACACTGAACTGCTTTCAGAAATGACAACCTGCATGACATGAGGAGCTCTGAATGCTTCACTTGTTTTGATGGAGGAACTGAAGGATAGAAGAGTTCAGTGATTTTACAGATGTCACAGATAAGGTAGATTCACATCATGATCCTCCTCCTGATTTTGATCTGAAGACCCTTCCTCTGATGTCAGTTGTGATTTTGATATTTCCCTACAAAATAAAGCAGCTTCTCCTGAGAGTCACCTCTGGTGAAACCATTCCCCAGCAGTCACTCCACAGCATCCCATGGCCCTCCCAGCCATGCCATCACTTTATCCTTCCCATACTTCCCACCTTTCTGCTGGGTGGTGTGCTGTGTCTGGTTCTGCACCTTGTGGGTATTTATCAGCTTGCCAGTAAGTCACAAAAGTAGCTAAATGTTGAATTTCCACTTTTAATCTATCCAGCTTCCAGTTTTCACAATGCTTTTAAGAATTTAATATCTTTAAAAGGTCATTTGCTCTATCAAACTTGGCTGAGATTTGCAAACAGATTTAAGAGATGGGACGTGAAAGAACAGGAGGTTGGACAATGTGATTACATGGGCCTTGTCTTAGTAAATCAAATTAAAGCATGATCATTGATATGCTCAAAGAATATTTACATGTCTGAGCTTAAAAAAATCTTAGTGGGCTGAAGAGAGTTAGACAGAAAGAAAAGGAAAAGCAAGCAAAACAAGGTGTGCAAACTAATCTTCCTTTTTAAAAGAGTCTCTCTTGAAGCAAATGCCATCCCAGTGCTTGGAACCACAGGAGCTCAGATGCTGTAGAGTGCACTGAGCCCCACAGACCGCAGAGTGGAATGCTGACCCTGAACAAGACCCACAGACTGGGGGTTTCCATGAACCCTACACCTAAGTGGAGTCATTCCAGCTGGCTAAACTCAAACTCCACTGATATGTTCAATATGTAGCTAGAAACCCTCCTGCTGGTGAGGCTCTGGATACAGGACACAGTGGAAGTGGTGTTCCAAGCCTCTCGCTGCTCACCGCCAGGCACACTCTTGTGCACCCTCGAGTGGCCAGGTCCATGTAGCCCACCTGTCCTTCTGAGCCTGTTCTGTGACAGCAGCTCCTCCCTCACACGGTGTGGGTAGGGATTTGAAAAGGGAGGGCCACCTGTGTCCCTGCTCCCTGGAAGTGCCTTGCCTCCTGTTCTCCAGATCCTGACGCTATGCCTACATGAGCTGTGATGCCTCCTTCAGTTAATCTCAGCCCTTCTGGATGTCCAGCATGGTCTAGAGGAAGGGATCACTCTGGGGAGCCAGAGGAAGATTTCATAGTGTTGAAAACACTGTCATTCCCTCAGGATGAGCAGCTCCATTGCATATGTGATGCCAAGAGTTAGAATTTGCTCTCTGCTGCAAACTTGCAGTTGAAGCTGCACATGGAAGCCTTTATAGTGATCTATCAGGAAATTCATTGTCCTTTCCAAGGTGGACTAATTTCCAGAAAGGACTTACAAGATTGAGTTAACTCCATATATTAAGCCATTTGCTGTCACATTGTTTTGCTTATTGAAACTAATTATCATTCTGTTTCTGGGAGGATTTAGACCTCTGCACCATTGCACTTGGGCAACTGTTTTTTAAAAGTGTGAAGTTACAATTTAGGAAGGAACTTAACAGCTCTGTGCTTTTCAAGAGGAAATAATTACACAAAACTTGTTATAATTAAGATGTTATAATTAAAACTTGCTTATCTTGGGCCGGAGCAAAACAAATTTAATGATGTTTCCACTTCCATGTGAAGGTGGCATAATTTAAAACACTGTGCTACAATGTTGTGATGTTAAATAAAAAAATTGGAAGTCCAATGAAATAATTGTGTCATTGTTATTAAGAAACTTGGCTACATCTGTGAACAGTAGTGAACTACAAAGCACAGAATCATAGAAACATGGAATATCCTGAGTGGGAGTGTTATTTTTGTTTCTTGATTCCACAGATGTACCTAATTTCCCCAACTCTGAATTAAGTGGAAATTAATTTTTTTCCTAATTTTTGGTACCCCTGCCTGCTACCAGTTAGAGAAATTCAGGGTTTGTTTTAAGCTTCTTCAAGCCTATTCACTAACAGAGTCCCTCCATTTGGTATACAATGTTAATTGGCCTAAGCTCCCTTTGATAGGTATTGTTCATTTTTGCAATAGAAGCATGTTTAAATGGTTCCAGATTTGAGAGATTCCGAGATCCCAAATTACTTCGCTGATGCTGACCAAAGAGAATTTTGTTGGCAATTCATTTATTCCACCTCTTAAAAAAAAAAATCAAAAAAAACCCACCAAAACAAAACAGAATGTGAGTGATGAAGCATTCACTGTCACGGGGAAAAGCAGGGACTGAAAACAAGCCAGCTTTATTCAGCAGCTAAACACAAAGTGAAACATATTTTTAGCAATAGGGTTAACTTAACTAACTCTCAGAACAATTCCCGATGAAATGCGGAGGGTTCACGGTCACCGTATTTTCTGATGACATTCCCTGCCGGCGCAGCGCAGCGGAAGCGCCGACAGCGACCAGCGCCGGGCCCGCCACGGGAAGGCCGCGCCGCCCCTCACGGAGCCTGCGCTGCCTCCGGGCGGCCCCGGGGAGCCGCTCCTCCCGCGGCCGGCGGGGCGGGACCCCCTCGAGGCGGGCTGGGCTGGGCTGGGCAGGGCAGGGCTGGGCTGGGCCGGGCCGGCCATGGCGGGCAGCTCGAGCCCCAGGGAGCTCAGCCCGGGCTCGCTGCGGCGGCGGCTGCGGAGCGCGGAGGAGGCGCAGCAGCGGCAGGCGGGACTGGTGCGGCAGCTGCAGGACGAGGTGAGGAGCGGGCGGTGCCCGGCGGCGGGGAGGGGGTGCAGGGCCGCCCGCGCTGCCCAGAGGGACTCGGCGGGAGCCCGCTGGGCCTCCCCGGGCGGGCGGCGCCGAACTCGGAACGTGGGGCGGGAAGGCCCCGGGAGCGCCCGTCCCGCCGCGGTCTCGCTGCCGAGCCCCTCCTGATCTCGGTGCCTGCAGCATCGCTGCTGTTCGGCCCCGTTAGCAGCGGGCAGGAGTCCGGCCGGTTTGCTTGCAGAGCAAGTTTGAAAACTCATTTCGATCGCTTCAAGGACCCCCTTGAACAGCCAGATGTTGGCTCGGGGTACGTGAGGGCCGTAGGTCAGGTAGAGCTGCCCGCACCTGTCCCACGGTTCTGCTTGCTGCCGCTGAGGTGAGCAAACGGTGCTACGGCTGAAAGAAACCCCGCCCCAATCTCTGTCGTATTAAAGTGAAGCTTCCCTGTATTGCAGTGACTTCTTGTTGAGCGTATCAGAATCACTGTGCTGGACAGAGTCAGAGAAAAGTTAATGTGGGTGAGCAGAGTCTGTAACAAGCTGCTTCTCTCATCTTCATTCTCTGTATCCATTCAGGTACTGCAGTACCAGACCTGGTGTCGAGAGCTGGAGCGGCAAGTGAAAGCTGCAGGGGTAAGTGTGCTGCAGGTTGTGAACTAAAAAGGGTGTATCTAACCTTCCCAAATGCAGACCAATAAAAACCCTCCAGAATCCAATTACAAGAAAGCAGATTTTTACTGTCTGAGGATTTAGAGAAACACTGTGAGTTTTCCCATCAGTGTTTTCTCCAGTTGCCATTCTTAGGGCAGTCAGTAGTCCCAGAAATGTGAGTCCGGAAAACCCAGCTGAGGATTTTAATTTTGTGAAAGAGTGCTTCATTAGAGTTACATTTGTCCTGGGTCTCAGGAGAGGACTGCGCTGCATGTTACATGATACAGCTGTCCTGGAGAAAGAACAGTTGAAACAGCTTTTTGGAAGTCAGGAAGGCTGGTGGTCAACATACAGAACTGGCTCTATGCATTTCTTTCTGCTTCATAGCTAAAATAAACCTAGAAGCCAAAGGGTGGAAGAATAGGAGAGCATTCCCAGGCTTCAAGTCCAAATCAGCACTTGAGGTCATGAAGTGAGGACACATAGCAGTGAGAGAGTGAGGAGAGCTACTCACACTAACACCCTTCCCTTCCCTTCCTCCCTGTAGTCACAGCACTGTTACACCTGGAAGAAGCCATGAGCTCCTGAGATACCCAACAAATGGATGGGACAATGGTGGATGCTGACAGTGGTGAAGGAAACACTATCATTTGACTAAACATTTCCTTTCTTAAAGGGATCCCTTCCAGGCAGGTGGGAGGCCACAGCAGACCACAGCCTGGAGAAAGCACTGCTTCAGGTGGAAGAGGAGCAGCAAAGGTACAAGGAAGAAGCATTTCTTCATACTTGGTATCCTGGATGCTCATGGAAGTGAGGGAAAACCCGTAGGTGCTACCTGGTCTCCCCAAGGGAAGTGGTTGGGCAAGGTGCTTTGACAGGAGAAAGGTCCACAATCTGCTTTCTGTGGTACAGTAATAGGGCTGTGTGCTGAATGGCTCTGCTGTGAGTGGGGAAGTGGGGTGTGTATTCTGGGTGAAAGGTGCCTTTCCAGCATAAATTATTCTGTGGTTCAGTAGGTGAACAACTCTGGACAGTGCTATAGAAAAGTGATACATCCAGTGACCATCAGCATGAAGAGGGGGCAAATTGTTACCTGTGGGCATCGTCAAGGTTGAAGGGGAGACCAAAATCATGGATGGAAATTGAAGGCTCAAAGCACAGAGAAGCAAATGAGGTTTTCATGACAGAGAGATCTTAGTTAACAATGTAAAGTGCCCTTACTGCCTCTCAAACAACAAAGTCAGTGTTAAGGGAGCTGGAAAATCATAGGGATGCTGGACAGCTGTTGTTCAGTGACCTCACTGTTGTTTGTCTCTCTTTCCAAGGTGTGAGAATCTGGCAGAAGTGAACACTCTCCTGCGGGAGCACCTCGATAAAGCCAGTGAGGTTAATTCTGCCCTCAAAGAAGATGTTGGAAAACTGACGGTGGATTGGATGAGGGCCCGGGAGGAGCTGGAGTTGAAGGAGAGTGAATGGCGCACTGAACGGGAGGTGAGGATGGGCAAGGGGACTGGGAATGCGTTTTGTTCCTGGCACGGAGAACTTGCTGTGTGGAGGCTGTGGCTCTGCTGAGGATGGACAGGGGTGCTGGTGCTGGACAGGGGTGTGGGAGGGAGGAGTGTCAGCAGAGGGTGCTGGGAGAAGATGCCCACCTTCTGTGACTGCCCTGCTTGGTCAAGAAGATAGAGCTGGGCACTGTAGGGCAGTCACAGGAACACTTGTCTCTTTAATAGTTCCTTAATCCTTGATTTGAGCAATTGAGACCAGAGAGGTCTGTGTGTGTTCAGATTCAAAGTGGCCAACACAGGAACAAGATAGGCCTCTTGTACTGACTGTCTGTTGTAAGCCAACCTGGCACTGGGCTTGAAAGAGCTTGTGTTTGTGTTCCTCTGCTGGGACTTTGAGGTGGTGAATCACGATCAGCTTGCTTTGCTGCTACCCACTGCTATGGGAGAAGCGTGGATATTCCCTTCTGGGCAGGTGGTTCCCTTCTGTGGGCCTCTGTGGTGCCTCTTTAGTCCTTGATGCCCCTGGTGCAGTAGTTACTAAAAGGCAACTGGTGATGGTGATTTACTCTCTCCTGTCTGGGAGATGTTACAGTGACAGTAAAGGCTGAATTGGCATTTCTTTTTGTCTTTGCATTTTAAGCTTTATGACAGCTACTTAAGGGGGGAACATACCCGTCTGCTCAGCCTGTGGCGGCAGGTGGTGACCTTCCGCCGCCATTTCCTGGAAATGAAGACTGCCACGGACCGGTGAGTGCAGGTTGAGGCGAGATCTCCTGCAGCAAACATGTGGCTTGCTTGCTTTTCAGTTCTGCTTTTTGAACCTTGGTGTTGCATTAGTTACAGCAGAGGTAGGATTTCCCCTTTGGCAGTCAGAAGCAATGCCATTCAGCATGCTTTGGGCTGTTCTCAGAAGAGTTGTTGGCTGCTGGTATTCAGATAAAGCTGAAGGGCTTGGGCCATGAGGACAGCAGAGGCTCTGAGCAGGTGATGACTGTGGTGATGTATGGGCATGTGAACACAGGCACAGAAATTCATGGACACCTGGGAAGAGACTCACTGAAGCTGTGCATGCAGCATATAGAGTGGTCTCTTTTATGAAATTATAAAAACCTCCCTTTAAAAAATCTTACCAGGTTTCTTTTCCCACTGCTCCTAAGAGAAAGAGAATTAATGCATGTTTTTTTCCCTTTTCATTTCCAGCACACATTTATTCTGGTCAGTTTGTATCCACTTACTCCTCTCCCAGCATTGCTGAGGGAAAGAATAGCTTCTCTACCCTGTTGCTGCATTTGTCCAATCTATTTTGCTTAGTTCGATACCTCTTTTTATGATTGTTTTCTTGTTCTTGGGCTCTCTGAGGTTCTTTTCTCCCAAGAAAAATAGTGTAGTCATAATAGTACCTTCTGGAGTCAACATGCACTTTCAAACTCTGGGTTACAGTAACTTACAGTCTTATTTGACTATAAGTCTTCCCTATTGTGTAGAATCTGCCTGACCTGCTATTTACTCCTCGTGTTGTTTATGCTTTTATGTTACAGCATTTCAGGCTGATTCTTACACCACTTTTCTGAAATGTTTTATTATATAGGTATAGTCTTGAGCTTATTAGCAGTCCAAGTGGGGGTAACAGAGCACTCAAGAGCAGAGTATATAAAAGCTGGGGATTTTGGTAAAATTCCTAATATCTATTAATGATAATTACAGTATGTCAATAAGAGTAATTAGAGGTACTTGAGGCCTTCTGGCCTGTGCCATGTCTTACTTCTTACATCTGAGAAGAAAACAAACTCCACACTTGGCTACCTGGTAAAGTTATTGCTCAGCTGTCAAGATGTGTTCTTGACAAGTGTCCCCAAGGTCCCCAAGTGTCAGGTGAATGACTTGTCCCCAGTGAAGAAGTTACCTTGCCTGCCAGGTCTTCCTGATGCATGATTGCATGCTTCAGAATTGAATCAGCTGATAAAGATGATGGAGTGAACATTGGCTCTTTCTTTGTTCCTCTTCAGAGATTTGTCAGAGCTGAAGGCAGAACAAATGAGGCTTTCTGGATCTATTCTTGTGAACTGCTCTCGCCTGAACTCCTGTGTGCACCTCAGGGAGTCCATCCCTCTGGGTAAACCTGCCCTGAAGGATCAGGCAGAGCAGCAAGTGGAACCAAAAATAAACCAGACAGCTCAGGAAGTGATAGCCTTACAAGTCAGGTGTGACATGGAGAAGAAAGAGCTTCAGGACAGGTAAATGTGTTTTAACTTTGCTATTGCCAGCATTATCTTTTGTGGCAGCTTTTTGGGTTCACAGATGGGCTGTGCTCACATTTAGAACAGCCCTGCACAGCCCTGTGTCTGTCCCCAGTCAAACTCTTGCCTTTGACAGAAAGGATGGAAAACGTATCTGCCTGACAGAAATTCTTCCAAGTAAGATAAGACTGAAAAAGAGAGAGCCTCTGATAGTGCTTTTGCTTGGTGAAAAACTTCAGCATAAAGATAATGTTTCTTGTGTTTCTTCTACAGCCCTTTTACTTCTCAGGGCTGTGCTGAAGGAGTTGGGAGGAATTTGCCCAGGGCCACCATAAGCTCTGCAGCACCTCTGTGCCGACAATTCCTTGCAAGACTGAGTGCAGAGGCCTTTGGGGCAAGAAGTGCCATTTTGCAACATCAAGTGTATTAACCTGTAGAGATGAATGCTGCCTTTGCTGTGTTTCCTGGGTTGAACTTTGCTATGCTATGCTTTGGGGAGCTGCTTGGCTCTTAACCAGGTGCTGGTGTGCAAAGCTTTTGGAATGGCACGTAGACCTTCTCTTCTCAGGGTGATGGAGCTCTCAGCCTTGCTTGTACAGTCTCAGAAGCAGAACGAGGAGAAGGAGAAGACCATGAAAACACTTAACGACACAGTGGAGATTCTAGTATGTTTTACCTTTACCTGGGAGATAGCCCAGTGTTTACTCTCCAGTCTGAACACAGAGGTCTGGCTTCCTCAGGAGAAACAGTAGTAAAGATGCCCAGTGTATGGGAACATCAGGCACCTTGCCAAAATCTTCCTTGTGTGTTCAGGAGATGTGGAGCCAGTCCAGATGCAGGCAGGGCCAGAGGAACTGCAGACAGTTCAGGTGTCTTCCTCTGAGGGGTGGCACCAATGCTCTTATGCCTGTGGCTTTAGGACTGTGGGGATCAGAGTTCCTTGGAACTGACTGTTCAATAGCAGTCTATAAAAACTAGCTTTTGGTCTTCCTTGTAGTTTTACTGGAGAAGAAATTGAATAGATATGGACAGGAATATACTGGAATCACTAGAGCTGAGACTTAGCAGTGTCACTGCCACTGAGGATGGGAATGCTGCAGATGGGAGCAGCTCTTCTGTGCCCACCCTTTCTTTATTCTGTTCTCAGGAATCCAGTTGGATAGAGAAAGAATTTGCAGCTTCATTGAGTAACAGTGCCAAAGAAGAGAATCTTTTCCTTCAAAAGCTCATTAAAAATATCACTGAGGTGAGTACAGACCTGGTACAGGGACCACATCACTGTAAATTACATTTTAAAGTATTTGAGGAAGGCAACAGACTGGCCTGGGGACTAGAGATATATCTTGTGTGTTACCTGTGTTAACTGCCATTGCCTGTTTAATTTTTAGACCACTTTTCTGACACGGAACCTGTTGTAACTTGTGAGTTGCTGTGCTGTGACAATTCAGTGAGTCATTAGAAGTTTCAGTACCTTTGCCTTCACCACTCCACTAAGGTCTCTTGGACTGTGTTTTCGGAGTGTGCTACTTGACATTTGTGTTCCCGTGTTTCTTGGGCAATTCACTCACCCTCTTTGAGCAGTGAGTCTGTTGTTCTTCAGATCTTTTTGAAAGGTCACTGACTCAGTCGATGCACTTGCCAGCTCTGCTCCTTCCCTCAGTGTTCACTTTCACTGACCACTATAATCTCCCCAGAATCACAACTTTCAGGGATAACCTTAACTTAGTACTGAAGCTCTCTTAATAGAGAAGGGTTTAGTTGTCAGCTCTTCTACACAGCTGCAAGAAAGTGAGTGTTCAGGCAGCCTCCAGCCACTTCACACTTGTGAAGAGTAGCTGTATTCAGAAATCCCAGGAGTACATGTAGCCACAGGGACAAACCTTTGTGGACTGAAGAAACGAGAAAATTGAATTTTGAATGACTCCAGGGTAAAGCGGGAGGAAAACAAGAACAAGACAAAGAAAACCAAGTAAAATGAGCAAAGACTAACAGGTGGATGTGGGCTTTCAGATGGTGTTAGACGACAGTGACAGCATGGTCAGCATTATCTGCACTGGCAGTTCCCAGCATGCAAACTCTGGGGACATCTTCTCAGCTCCGAGATCTGTTGATGCAGGGCATGCCTTTGGACTGGTTCTGGAAGCACTGGCAAGGATGCGAGGGGCAGCACGGGTGAGAGCTTTGTGTCTTCCCTGGTGGCCACAGGTTCCGTGCTGAGGCCTTGCTTAGGTCGATACCTTTCCATTTGCTCAGCCACTTGAGGCACTTCTTTGCACTTTCATATTCCTGCACTGCTTTGCTGGTCTTCCCAACTCTCTGTTCTACTGCTTTTCTCTCCTTGATGCCCACCCTCTCAGCACAGCTTCTGCCTTCAGGGGTGCTGTCTCTGCTAGCTGTTTCTTCCAGCTCTCTGGAGCCATCTTCCCTGCTCCTTATTGCTCATTTGTGCTCCTTCCCTGCCCGTTCCTGCAGGCCCTGAGAGAAGAGCTTTCTGCTAGGCAAGACTCAAACAAATTCCTGCTGCAGCAACAGAGACATCAGGAAGAGAAGTGCAGGGAGGTACAGCAAAGACTTGAGCAACTGGAGGAGAAATGCAAGGAGTCCAGCAGCCACCAACAGCACCTTCAGTCTTTAGTAGAAATACTCAGAAGGTGAGTGTCTCCTCCTCCTCCTGCGTTCCAGAGGCAATCTGCTTCCAAGCCTGGGAGGTCAGAGGTGTCCTGGGTGAAGAAATCACCTGCCTACCATGTGTAGGCCTCAGTGTGGCCCTTGAGCATCGTCCTGTGTGGGTTTTCATGTGACTCCCTAGGCTGTCTGGGAGATGCAGAGCCATGCTGGAATAGAAGACTCCTTCTTATCACCATGCTGCTTCCCTGAATTCTGTTCTTTGCATGCCCCTGCCCAGCCCCTGTTTCTAACAGAAGGAAGGCGAAATCCTGCCTTCCTTTCCCTTTGTCTCTGGAGGATTTCCTTGGGAGGGAAAGAGCAAGGTTTTCCTTAGCCCACTGCTCCCAGCTCCATCCTGGAGTGCTGAGAATGGCATTGCTGACTCTTCAGGCCTCTTGGTTCTTCTGACTGAGCCTTGTCTCTGCAGTGACTGTACAAACCTCGAGAAAACTAGGAAAGAGCTACAGGAACAGCTTGGATTAAGGGAGCAAGAAGCCTCATGTCTGCGTCAGAGTAATGCTGAGCTGCAGATGAAGGAAGAGTCAGCCCAGGCAGAAAAGGCAGAGCAACAGGACAGGATGGAGAGAGCGCGCCGTGAGCAGGAGCTCCTGTGAGTGTTAAAGGTTTCTCTGGCAGTGCTGGGCTTGGGGAGACCCAGTGTGAAGGAACGAATGGTGCCTGCTCCTCTCTTGTAGCATAGACTGTTTTTCTAGAATCTCTTTCACCTCCTCAGAGTGAAGGACTTGGCTGCACTTGAGGAAAAACACTCATTACTGCAGAGCCAGTTGGTAGTCAAGAGACAGACACTGGAGAAATTGCAGCTTCAGAAGGATCTGCTGGAGCAAGAGAAGGATGAGTTTGCCATGGCTCTGGAGAAGGTATGGACACCTTATTCCTAGGCAGCACTTATGGGAGTGGGAGCCGTGCCACCAAGATCACCTGAGATGCTGTTTCTGGCAGTAGAAGAGAGGGACACTGTTGTTCTTCTTGGAAAATGGTGATCCAACCAGACAGGCTCTTCAGGATCACTGGTCCCCGTGATCTTACTGGGAGCTCTGCCCTAGCAATAAGTCGAAGACGCCCAGGGAAGGTGGAGTGGTTGCCTGCAGTCCAGGATTTTGCTGCCCTTGTTGTCCCATTGTTCTTTTGCCTCTCCAGGCAGAGCGGTCAGTGGCAGAGCTGACAGGGGCTCAGAACAAGCTGAATGCTGAAAGAGCTGATCTACAGGCTGCAGCAGCGAAAATGAGCAGCATCAATGAAGCTCTCGCATTGGACAAAGTGCAGCTGAACAAATATGTGTGGCAGGTGAGCAGAGTTGCCAGAGATGTGCCAGGAATTTGTCTCCAGCTGCTGCTGCTTCTCAGCCTTCTTAGCTTGGCACAGTCTGCTCAACTGACTGTGGCAGTGGTCCTTTTGTGTTTGAGCCAATCTTTCATAGTAATCATTCTATTTTCTTCTATTTTCCTCTAACTTTATTTCCTCTATGTTTCTGTGACTCTAGCTGGAGCAAGAGAAGGAAGTTTTGTCTGCTAAAGTGGATGAGATGGAGAGAGCAAAGATCTGTGAGCAGGAGAAGCTGAACTTCTGTGAAAGAGCAAACAAAGAGCTCTGTGCAGAGAAAGCCCGGCTAGAGCAGCTGCTGAAGGAAGCAGAGGAGCAACGGGAGGAGCTGTGGCTGGAGCTTAGTACACTGGGAGAGGAGAAAGCAGAAACCCAGGAGAAATTCCATCAGGTGATCAAAAGTATGATGCATCCCTGTGGGCACTGGGCTGCTTGGATGAGGGAAGCTTTACCTGATGGATTCTGCAGTGGTTTTGTCAAGGGGACATGTGGTAGTGCTAGAGGTCACAAGGCTTTGCTTGCTCCTTTTTGGAAACATGTGGGTGGCTTGCAGAGCTGTTGCACAGTTCTTGGTGTTGTTCTCTGCTTCTACAGAGTGTTTTAGTCCACCTGTCTTTGTTGGCCTCTTTTTTGGCTCTTGATAAGCTGCAGAGAGTGAATTGTGTTTTCCATTCATCTGAGTGCGTGGCAAAAGAAACAAACTGGCAAAAGGATCAAACTCGGTAGTTCTGAATCCTTTTTCTGAAAAAAAAAACAAAAAACCAAAACACCAGGTCTGCATGTTTCTGTTGATACTTTTTGTCATGAAGTTGGAGCATGTCCAGAGAAGGGAACAGAGGTGGGGAAGGGTCTGGAGCACAGGTGTGACCAGGAGTGACTGAGGGAGTGGGGGGCCTCAGCCTGGAGAAAAGGAGGCCCAGGGGGAAACTTCTTGTTCTCTACAAGACAGGAAGCTGCAGCCAGGTGAGGGTCAGGCTGTGCTTCCAGGGAACAAGGGCCAGGAGAAGAGGAAACAGCCCCAAGCTGTGCCAGAGCAGGTTTGGATTGGGTGTTACAGGATAGCTGCAAGAGAAGGCTTTGTTTCTGACAGTCTCTCTCAGACAGTCTCAGGTCTGGGCCATTTGCTAGGTTTGGCACATGCACAGCAGAGGTTGTGCTTTGGCCACATCAGCCAGACACCCATCAGTCACTAAATGTCTGCCCAGCACAAGAGCTGTTTCCCTTGCAAACATCCTCTCCTTGCAGAGAGTGGCTTTGAATATGTGAGGAGGTGACACTTAGATGTGGGTTTTTTCTAGTAGGGGGAAATGCTGTATATTTTCCCTTGATTCAGAAAGCAAATTTGTTTTCCAAAAGCTTCCTGAAAATGTCCATCACTGAAATAGATCCAGATAGAAATTTTGTTAGCCAAGTGGCAGTTGTTGAAGATGCAGTGTTTTTGGGAGACAATACAGAGATTGCAGTAGGGATGTTTGTTGGGAAGGAGCTGTCTGGGTCCAGGCAAGGCAGCAGGGCCTGACACAGCCCTTCCAAGGTAACAGTGCCAGAGGCTTCTGGCAGCCCAGGCTACCAGAACTGCACAGGGCAGATGCTGTGAAACTTTGAGCCCAGAGCACTGGTGCTCCTTGTCCTCTGGCTGCCTGTGAGGTGGCACTGGCTGGCTCTGCACAGGGCTCCCGAGGAAGGGCTCGAGCTGTACCTTGTCCCACTTGCAGGTTTCCCAGGACCAAGAGTCGTTGAGCAGGGCTCTGGAGCAGCTGCGCCAGGAATCCTCTGACCAAGGGCATGAACTGGCCCAGGCATGCAGAGAGAAGGAGCTGCTGGGCCGGGAGAAGGCTGCCCTTGAGGGCCGACTGGCAGCCACAGAGCGCCACCAACATGACCTCTCCAGGCAGCTGGCAGAGACCAGGTGAAGGCAGGGAGGAGACCCTGCAGGGGCAGGACAGGGCTGAAGAGCTGTAATGATAAAGGTGATAAACACTACACAGTGGTTTATTTTATCCTCTGTGCTTTTCAGCTACAGATGTGGCCATTGAGGTCAAGTTGGGCTGGGCAGTGTGTGCTGTGCCAGGCCATCAGGAAGGCCTGGGCAGTCCCTCAGAGGGCCCTGCTCTGCTCTTGAAATGGCACAGATGTGCCTTCTCTGGACGAGTTTCCAGCTGAGCCATTTTCCATACTCAGGTGTGGGCATCTTGAGCCACGTCATCCTGGAATAACCGGCTGTGGGCGTCTGGAGCAAGCAACTCATGTCTCTCCACATTTGCAACTTGCAGGTCAGCAAAGGAGAGCCTGGAATCCAGGCTGTTTGCTGCCCAGCAGCAGATAGCTCAGCTGGAGATCACTGGGAACCATCTGGAAGCTCAAGTGCTCATAGTCACACAGGCCAAGGAGGTGATAGAAGGTGAGAACCTCATGTGCTTTGTTTGTAGTGCTGCTCCTGCCTAGAGAAGCTAAGCACCCTGTATAGCCACCTCTGTCCACAGAGCTTCTGAGGAGTGGTGGGGCTGGAGGCACTGAAAGGGCCTGAGGTCAGTAAAGTCAGTGACTCTGACTCTTGCTGTTGGTCTTGTTTGCAGGACAAGTGAAGTGCCTGCAACGTGAGCTGGAAGCAGAGAGAGCTCTCAGGAGGCAGGAACAGGAAGACACAGCTCAACAGCTCCTGCAGGCACAGCAGCATCATCATGAAAGCCTCAGGCTTCAGGAAACTGCTCAGCCAGTGAAAATAAAGAAGCTGCTGGAAGACCTGGTAGGGGACAATATGCTTCTGAATTGTCCAAGCCAGGCCTGTGCGTTAGTGTAGCACAAGCAGAGGCTGAGGGTGTGAAAGGGCAGCAATCCTCTGCCAGAGGCCTCCCACTGCTGGTCCAGACAGCAGAGCCAGCAGCTTGGACTTGGAGGTGTGTGAAGGCCCCCAGAATGGTGCTGGGACAGTAAATGCAGCCACGGCTTCAGTGAGGGTGTAAGAGCAGTTCCAGAGCAGGTTGGGCAGTGCCCACCCAAAGCGTGGCAGCCCAGGGCAGGGTCATCCCCGAGTCCCACCTGCCACTGAGCAGATGCCAGCATGGGGCAGATGCCAGCATTGGGCAGATGCCAACAGTGCTGCTGGCTGCAGGCGTGGCAACTCAGATCCTTTCTTGCTGTGCTGCCATGGTGGACAGAGGATTGGCTTTAGGCTGGAAGCAAATGGAACAGGCCTCTTGTCCCTGGTCCTCCAGTCCTTGTGACTGGGGCGTCAGAGAGGGCAAGGTGACACCTCCTTTTCTGAGTGCTTGGACTCAGTGCTTGGGAAGGTCTTTGCCAACAGAAGAGATTCCACAAGTCTGTGGTTCTTGCACCTGCTGAGCCTCCTTTTGAATCCCCTGGCAGGACACGGTTTCTGGAGTGCAGAAAGCCAGTGCTGTTGTCTTTTCCAGTTGGGGGATGTGGCAGGGATGAAGCTTCCCATTTTTCAGCAAGGAGCTTGCATGGGACATCATCTTGCAAATTTTTCCTCCCCTCTTCAGGCAAGTGAGCGTGAAAGGCACGGTACAGAGATGCAGGAGACACTGGAGCAATGGGAAAAAGAGAAGGCAGAGAGAGAGCAGGAGCACAAGAAGGTGCTGTTTGAGATGAGGCAGAAAGTTGCCACCCTGCTGGCCCAACAAGAAGAGGAGCAAAGTAGATTTGAAAATGCCAAGCGAGAGGTAATGATTGTGAGAGGAGAAGTGGTGTGATTTTTGCAAGGCTGGAGCTGTGGGAGATGGCAGGATATGGGGCAGTGTGGAGCAGGCCCTCCGTGTCTTCTACATTGAATTAGGGGAGGTGAAAGCTGAACGGGGCTGTCTTTGGCATCAGGAATGAGCCCTCTCTTAGGAAGCCAGGCAGAAACATCAGCTGTCAGCTGAGATTTTTGTGCTGCTCTTGTGCTCTGTTGTTCTAAGATGCACCTCAGGGTATCTTCACTGTTCTCTTTCTGCTCCCCTTTTGGTGTGTACTGGTAGGTGTTCCTAGCCAAAGTGAGTTTGGAGGACTTTTCTTTTGTGGGCACGGGGAGGGTGCAGCAGGAACTCTGACAAGAGCAAAATCTTTTTAAAGACGTGCCTGGAGTCTATCTGAGCAGTAACCCAGAGATGTCTTCTGGGCTGTGTGTTAAGTCACTTCCTGGGAAGCTGTGTCTCCCCCAGGGCAGGCAGTGGCCCAGGGGAGCAGCAGCCAAGTGCTCCGAGGGCACGTGAGCCCATCAGCCTTTGCCCCCTGACACACGGATGTTGCAGGAGAAGTGTGAAGCCCTCTGCTCCTTCCTTCTGTGCAGGTCCTGCTGGAAGAGCAGAAGGAGAAGAGTGCTTTATCAGAGGCACTGCTCCAAACTCAGGGAGAGCTCAGCCGAGCCCGCCAGCAGGTGCAGCAGCTCAGGCAGGAGGTGAAAGAGCAGCAAGAGAAGGGGCAGGTAAGTGTGAGTAGGCAGGCCAGAGGGGGCAGGGCAGTGACAAGGGCACAAAAGGCAGCTCCTGGACTGAGGAGGCAAGGGCTGCTTCAGGCCCTGGGAGGACAGAGCCTGGTAGGCTCCAGAGCTCAGCCCCACGAAGGAAGGCTTGCAGTGGAAGCACAGCTGGGTAGAGAAGCCAAAAGAAGCAGCTGAAGGAATGGGATTTGGAGGCAGCAAGTGGAAAAAGCTGAGCCTGAGGGCAGGTGCCAGGAAATTGCTCTGATTTTTGTTGTCAGACTATTAAGGCAAATCTGCAAGCTGAACTGCAGGAAGCTCACAGAGAAGTCCAGGCAGCACAGAGGATGCATGAGGAAGAGCTACAAGGCCTCAGAGAGGAAATGAATCTCCTCCTTGAGCAGAGGGAGGCTCTACAAAAGCAGGTGAGTGAAAGAGCAGTGGCACTGCAGTCATGCAGTGAGGGGTCTGTGGCCTTCTTGCTTTTCCACGGCAGAGCAGCAGCTGCAGGGGTGAGCCCTGGGGCTGTCTCGTGCTCTGGGGGCTCCATGGCAGCTGCTCTGAAGGACACTCAGTGCTCTGCTGAATGTCAGCTGCTGCTCTGGACAGCTGGGCTAGTCCTCTGCGCTGTTGGCCAGCAACCATCAGCATTGATTCCTGCTGGCCTCTTCTTGCTAGCCTTGGTTTGGCAGGTGCTTTTTCAGGTGGCCTTGGTGGTGGGCCACTTAGAGGCTGAAACAAGTTGTCCATATCCTTTGTGAATCTGGGGCTCTCAGGACAGGGAGAAATGGAAAGTTGTCCTTTCCCTTTGCTCAGAGCCTGTGCTGTGGCTGACAGTGACAAGCTGTGGCTGTAGCCTCTGACTGCTTTGTTCTGTTTGACTGGAGGTGGGAGAGTTGACATCTCAGCTGGCAGCCTCCCGAGAGTGCCAGGAAAAGACTGTGCAGAGAGCCCAGCAAGATGTGAGGGAGGCCCAGGAAGAGTCCAGGCAGAAGCTCTTGGAGGTTGAGCATGTCCAGAAGATGCTGGAGGAGGCAGAACATCGGAACAAGGAGCTGCAAGCGCATCTGGAGTACTTGGAGAGGGAAAAGAGTCGATGGGAAGAAGTGGCTCAGCAAAATTCAGAATTGCAGACTTCCATGAATGCACTGGAGGGGGAAAAAGCCAGGTAAATGAAAGCCTGTGGGACTCTGTATTGTGGTGAATGAATTCCCTCCTTGCCATCTTTGCACCTGCCAGGGGCTCTGGCAGCATTTCCTAAGTGGCAGATTCTGAATTCTCCATGCAGACACATCTCATTGTCTGAATGTTGTGATTAATTTTCATTTCTTCTAAGCCTTCAGATAGAGTTTTTCTGAAGACAAAGGCTTTTGGGGTAGCCCTTTCTCTCTGGGGGATATTGTGTTACTATGTGGGTGTGTTGACACTACCCAAGCTGCATTGTAAGGAGCTGGATACATCCATCAGCTCCACCTTGGGTCCAGTAACTTGAAGCCTTTGGGAGCTGAATCAGCCTGGCATCTGATGCCTTTTGTTGACATAAGACATGTTAAATCCTTGATTTTTTTTATCTAAACCAGATTGAGAGAATCACAGAAAGGATAAGGTTGGAGCCACCACAGTGGTGGTCCCACCTCCCTGCTCACTTAGGGTCATCCCAGAGTGCATGGAACAGGATTGCATCCAGTTCATTCTGGAATGTCTCCAGTGAGGGAGACTCTACACCCTCTCTGGACAATCTTTTTAGGGCTCAGTCACTGCACAGGAAAGAATTTCTTCCTCCTGTCCAGCTGGAACTTCCTGGGCATCAGTCCCTGCCCGTGGCTCTGGTGCCGTTGCTGGGCCCAGGGAGCAGAGCCTGGCTCCTGCTCTGCCCCTCCCTGCACACAGGGACACCCAGGGCTGAGGGCCCCTCTCAGCTGGGCTCCTCTCCAGGCTGAGCAGCCCCAGCTCCCTCGGCCTTTCCTGGGCACGGAGATGCTCCAGGCCCTTCCTCAGCTCCGCAGCCTCCGCTGGCCCCGCTCCAGGAGCTCCTGTCCCTGCTGTGCTGAGGAGCCAGAGCTGGACACAGCACTCCAGATGTGCCTGACAGGGCTGAGCAGAGGGGCTGGATCCCCTCCCTGACCTGCTGTTCCCAGTACTTTCCAGGATCCCAGTGGCCCCCTTGGCCACAAGGACACACTGCTGGCTCGTGGAGAGTTTCTTGTCCACCAGGACCCCCGGGTCCTTCTCCACAAAGCTGCTTCCCAGCAGGCTGGCCCCAGCCTGTGCAGGTGCCTGGGGCTGTTCCTCCCCAGGTGCAGGAGCCTGCCTTGGCCTTTGCTGGATTTAAGAAGGTTCCCCTCTGCCCATCCCTGGCCTGCTGAGATCCCTCTGAGGGGATGCCAACCCTGATGGGGAGGCATTGCCCGCCTCATCCAAGTCATTGATGAACAAGTTCAACAATAGTGGGCCTAGGAGTGAACCCCGGGAGACACCACTAATGACAGGCCTCTAACAAGACCCTGTGCCTCTAATTACAACCCTCTGGCTTCTGCTGTTCAGCCAGTACTCAGTCCAGCCTATTGTCCACTCCTCTAGCCCCCACTGCCTGAGTTTCCCAAGGAGGATGTTGTGAGTGACCATGTCAAAAGCCTCACTGAAATCAAGGTAAACAATATCCACTGCTCTCCCTTTGTCCACCCAGGTAGATGTTTCATTGTAGAAGGCAATCACGTTGGTCAGGCATGATTTATCTTCAGTGAATCCATGCTGACCATTCCTGATCACCTTGTCCTTCCATGTGGGGAAGAAGGGGCCTCCAGCATGAGGTACTCCATCACCTTTCCAGGGATTGAAGTGATTCTGACAGGCCCATAGTTCCCTGGCTCCTCATCCTTGCCCTTTCTGAAGACCAGAATGACATTTGCTTTTTTCCAGCCCCCAGGCACCTCTCGTGATCTCTATGACATTTCAAAGATAATGGGGAATGGCCTCACTCTGGTGTCTACAAGTTCCCTCAGCACTCACGATCACATCCTGTTAGGGCCTGAGGACTTGTGGATGTCGAGTTTGCCCAGGCATTCACTAACCCAATCCTCCTTGAAAGGGAAGTCTTGCTAAGGGATAGTCTTCCTTCCAACATTCCTTTAGCCTGCTCTCCTGAGGGCTGGTCTTGTTCAGTACAGACCAATGCAAAGAAAGGCACTCAGGAACTCTGCCTTCTCTGCATCCTCTGTTACCAGGGTCTCCCCTCCATTTAGGAACAGACAAAGACACATCATCCTTGGTTTTCCTTTTGTTACTGATGTGTTTAAAAAAGCCCTTCTTGATGTCCTTGACATCATTGCCCAGATTTAATTCCAAGGTGGTCCTTGGTCTTTGTCTCAGTTCTCCATACTCCAACAATGTCTCTATTCATTCCAAGTGGCCTCAGCCTGCTTCTATCTCCTGTGTACTTTCTGCTTGCACTTAAGGAATGACAGTTCTTTGCTTATCCACTCAGGTCTCTTGCCCCCTTTTCCCAGTTTCTTGCTCACTAGAATGCATTGTTGTTGAGTCTAGAGGAAGTGATCCTTGAATATCAGTTTGTACCCCTTTACCCTGCAGGGCCTGTTCCCATGTGCTGCTTTCAAGAAGGTCCCTGGAGAGGCTAAAGTTAGCTCTCATGAGGTCTGTGGTTGTAATCTTGCTTGCTGCCCTGCTTTTTCCTCATCCCCAGCTGAACTCCACAATCTCATTCATAGGCAGTGCAGCCAAGGCTGACCTCAGGCTTCACGTCTCCAGCAAGGCCTTCCCTGACTCTTAGAGTAAGGTTGAGCAGCATTCTGTTCCTTGTGGGATCCTCCACTGCCTGTGACAGCAAGTTGTCATCAGCTTTCCAGAAACATCCTGCCCTGTGTTGCTTCTCTAGCTGATGGCAGGAAGCTAAAATCCCCCACAAGAACCAGGGCCTGTGACTTTGAGATTGCTTTATGTTGCCTCTAGAAAGCCTCATCTACTTCTCCTCCTGTTCAGATGGCCTCTAGCAAACACCCAGTGTCATCCTTACATGTCTGTCCTTTTATTCTGACCGATAAGCTCTGGACTCACTCATCATCTACCCCAGAGAAAGCTTGATACATTCCAAGTGTTGCCTCACATAGTGGTCAACTCCACCACTCCCTCTGAGGCACCCAAGGGATATGAATGTCTCTCATGGCCATCTGTTGCCTTGTTCTACAGACTGGCTCTGTCTCTGGAAGAAAAGGATCTGAGCCTCAGAACCCTGGAAGAAGACAACCTGGCTCACATCAATCAGGTGTCTCAGCTTCGTTCTGCCCTTACCCAAGCTGAGGAGCTCCACTCAGAGCATAGAACAGAAATGCAGGAGCTCAGCACCCAGGTAAGCTGTGCAGTGGCATCCTCTTCTCCAGGGACACACAGCAGCACCTTTGGCTTGGAGGCCCCAACCTCTTTCCCCTCCCAGCAGCATCCACAGCTGCCCTGTTCTGCCGGGGCTGCTGCTGCACCCTGAGGTTGAGGCTGGATCTGGTGTCTGCTGCAGAAGTTTTTCCCCATCCTCTCCCGGGTCCCAGCAGGAAATCTGGGAGGAGAAGCAGCAGCAGACTCCTCTGGAGCTCCTCTGTCCCTCTCTTAGCAGTGTTGTCCCAGAGAGAGTTGGTGCCTGTGCTGGGCACTGAGCAATGTGGGGACACAGCCGTGGCTGTGGCAGGCTGGGCAGGGCACTTGCAGCGCAGCCAGTTCAGCCGCTGTTTAGAGCTGCAGCCCAAGGATGCCCATTGCCTCCCTTTCCTGGTTTTCTCTCCATTTATATCCATTGGAATCCTTGCTTTTGTTCCTTCAGATTTTGGCATGTTTTTTGCCTGAAA
Source organism: Onychostruthus taczanowskii (assembly GCF_017590055.1). Classification (NCBI taxonomy): domain Eukaryota; kingdom Metazoa; phylum Chordata; class Aves; order Passeriformes; family Passeridae; genus Onychostruthus; species Onychostruthus taczanowskii. Next base: position 186,933 of record NW_024499352.1, read on the forward strand.
TATTTTCTCCCTTGTTGCTCTCCCTCATGTGCACTCTGCTGCCTCAAGGAGCAGCCCTGTCCCTGAGGTTCTGTGCATCCATCTTCCAGATCCGGGCCCTGCAGGACGCAGTGCTGCAGATGGAGTCTTCCCAGGCAACTCGAGAGAAGCAGCTGCTGAAGGAGCTGGAGGAGTCTCGAGCAGGAGAACGCTGTTTGAGGGGCTCTGTGCACGTGCTGGAGGCTGAGGTGTCTGAGCTGCATGTGAAGCTCCAGAGCTCTGAGAACAGAGCAGAGGCCTTGGCCACACAGTGTCAGCAGGCCAGTGGTGCCCACCAGGAAACTCAATCCCAGCTGGACAAACTGCTCTTGGTTCTCCACAACATGATCAGGGACAGCAGAGAGTTGGTCACTTGGAGCTCAGGCAAGTGTGAGAGGCTGGGTGAGCAGGTGGAGGGAGGGAGTGTCACCCTGGTGTCACACATTTACCCTGTCAGTTTAGGCTGACTCAGGCCTTGGGAAGTCTTGACAGCTTGACTTCCCTGCGGAGACATAAGTCCATGTTTGTACGTAGGGAAATGATAAGAGTCAGAAGGGAGAAGGGACCAAGTCCTGTCAAGCCCATGCAAGGGCCAAGTCCGTGTCAAGCCCAGGGCCCATGCAGTTGTCTCTGGGGCAGTGTTGACATTGGTGGTCATCAGAATAATGACAGCCTGTGACACACATCCTGCTGCAAGGCGAGCTCTAAGACAATAACAAAGGCACCTCCTCCTAGGTAAAGAGACCTTGTTTGTTGGAGACCACTGGATTAAATCATGAAACAGAATGTCTTCTCTTTTCAGAAGAGGGTCATATCATGGGCCTAACTGCTTCTCAGGCTGGGGATGTCCCCACAGAGCTTACAGTGGACAGAGTGGCAGCAGCTCTGCAAGACCTGCAGCAGCACCTGGAGCATTCCCAGAAAGATCTGGTAATGTGTGCCCAGTGCACCCAGAAATCCTGTCTTGCTGTTGGGCTGCTGGACAAGCACTGTGCCAAGGCCAGGATGGGTGTCAGTCCTTGTAGGGGGGTGGCTCAGTGGCATGGGGAGGAAGGAGGATCACAATCACATCTACCAGTAGGGGTCCAGCTGCCCTCTCCCACATGGGCTATTTCTGCTTTAGTGTTTGTAGCCCTTTGTCTCCTGCCAGCAGTGACAATGACAGGTGATTGTGCTCCTCTTACCTCTTTCAGAATGATGCAAGGAAGAAGATACAGACCTTGGAGCTGGAGCTGGGCACGGGGCAGGATCAGATGGAAAATCTCAGAGCCTGCAATCAGGAGCTGCAGATACAGTTGGATGAAAGTCAGGCAGGTACAGCTTCTCCTCTCCCACCCACTGACCCATCCTGTCTCTCCAGTGGGGTTCTTTGATGCCACACAGAGGAAAAAAGGCAGTGCCCAGAGATGGCAAAGGGGAAAAACAACCAGCAGGAGATTTATCCATCCAAGTGCCAGTGAAAGCTCTCTCTTGAGAAAGATGCTGTGGCTGGCAGTGCCATCTGGCTGTGCTGGGGCTGATCCTGTGCACAGCTGGTGCCTTTCAGGTGCTGTGTCTGTGCTAAGGAGCTGTAGCTGGATGCCTCAGCTCGATAGCCCCAAACTCCAGGCCCTGCCAGAGCCTCCAGGCTATTGGCCTCCCTGGAGCAGGGCTGTACAGCTATCCCCTCTCCTTTGTCTCTCTTGGGTTGCTCACTCTGCATAAGGCCAAGAGCAAACACACTTTCCTATCCCTCTGAACCTTGCCCCTTTCATTCCTGCCTTTTTCTCTGCCGAGAAGTTTCCTTCATTTCTGTCAGCTTTGGAGCCTTTGTGGGCTTAGGGCCTGGCAAACACAGGGAGGTAGAGAAGACAGTGCTGTTGTCTCTGCAGGATGCACATCAGTTTGCCTTTGCTTTGCTTGTCCTCTTCTCCTTCCCTGCTTCAGCAATGTTGAGGGCAGAACACCAGAAGACCTCTCTGGAAACTGCCTTGAAGGAAGAGACCATTGCCCTGAAGGAAGAAGTTGTGACTCTTCATCAGGAGGTGGCATCTCTACAGAGCAAATTGGAAAACCTGGAGAAGGAAAGGAAGGATGCGCTGGTGAGATTGACAGATGTCACAAAGGGCTATTTCCTAGCTATGTTTGGACCTTGTATTAATAATTCTAAGGGGCACCTTCTTCCAGTTTACCTTTTCTAATTGCATTCTTCTGAAGAAGGAGGAAAAGATGTTGTAGTCGTGTAAAATCCAGTTCATGCTGAGGGTACTGAATTTCCTCCATGCTGGGCTTCTGTGCCCAAGAAGCTTTATTCTCAATGACCTCACTGTCTTTATTGACATTTTATGGTTTGGAGAATTCCTGGTGTCCAAAGCCATGTTTGGATTTCTAAATATCTGGAAGGGGACGTGAGAGTCCCAAGTATGCTGTTGATAGAGAGGTGTTTGGCCTTGGCCATCTGAGAGCAGCCAGTGGGGAGAGAAGAGAGGAAAGCCAAGTGCTGATCCACATCAGGACGTGTGCCTGCAAGGGGACAACTCGTCCTGAGTGGCAGCAGAGAATGACAGAGTGATCTGGCCCTTGCTGCACCAAGAGAGGGCAGTGGGGCTCTCGGGGATGGAGCCATGGAAACTCCACACAGGAGAGGTGGAAAACCACTCCTGTCAGTCCAAGCCCAGGGAATGAAAGGCTAGGGCAGTTTGCTCTTCCCTTCCTCCCTGATGGAGAGCACATCCTCGAGGCACTGCCTGAATCCTGCTTAGCATGCACTTGAAATCCTGGCTGCAGTTCTGGCAGCTCCTCCCCAAAGGAGCACTGGAGTGGAGCTGCAAGAGGTCGGGGAAGGGCAGAAAGGAATCTGGGACGGGCTGAGGGAGCTGGGAAAGATGCAGCATCACGGGGCGGGGGGGGCCCAGCAAAGGTGTGCAGCATCCCGAGGGGCAGAGAGAGAGAGGGGCAGCCTGTGCCTGCCCCTGCAGCAGGAGTCCAGATCTGGTATGAAAAGCAAACTGAGAGAGGGAATGAGTGACCCTTTTTCTCCCTATATTGCAGCATGAACAGGACAGGCTGCAGACAGATAAAGAAAAACTAGAGTATGAAATAAAACTTCTGGAGGAATCAGTCACAGTCTCTGAAACCCGAGCAAATACAGTAATAGACAAGAATCATTCCCTTGAACAAGAACTCCAAACTGCCCTGTCTATGTTAAAAATTAAAAATGAGGAAGTGCAAAACCAGGGGAAGAAAATGGAGATTCTTCAGAAAGAGGCAGCAGAGACCAAAGCTTTGCAGGAGCATCTCACTCACGTGACTGCCATCCTGTCAGAGAGGGAGGGAGAAATGAAATTGTACCAAGAGGAGATTAGAATGTTGGAAAAGCAGAAAGAAATGCATAAAACTGCTCTTAATCAGGTTATAAAGGACATAACAGAGAAAGAACAGAAGACAGAATCCCAGCAGGAACAGATACAGGAGCTGGAGAAGCAGCAAGAAAAGCAAAGGATTGTTTTTAACAAAATGAGCCAAGAGCTGGAAAAGAAGGACCAAGAGATCAGATCCCAGCAAGAACTGATAAGGGAGCTGGAGAAGCAGTTAGAATTGCAGAACTCTGCTGTCAGCAGGATGAGCAAAGAGCTGGAGGAGAAACACCTGGAGATCAAATTCCAGGAGGAAAAAATAATGATTCTAGAACAGCATGGTGCAGTACAAGTCAGAAATCTGCTTGTGGATCTTGATGACATGAAAGGAAACCTGAAGGAGAAAAGGTTGGAGCTTCTTTCTCTGACTCAGCAAATTCAAGAACTGGAAAAGGAGAGAGAAGATGTGAAATCTCTAAATGCTAGCCTTGAACACCTGAGAACTGTTCTTAAGGACAGAGAGAGTGAGTGTGACGCTCAAAGGGAAGAGTTAACAGTCTTGCAGCAGCACAAGGAACAGCAAGATAGGCATCTGCAAGAGGTTCTTGGTAAAGTAGAAATCATGACACTTTCTTTATCTAAAAAAGATCAAGAGCTTGAGTCACAACAAAAACAATTGCAGGAAGTTGAAGAAGTCATGGAAATGCAGTTAAAGACTATTCGTGACAAACTGGAGCAGACCTTAGCAGCCTTAAAAGAAAAAGACAGACTTATGGACATCCAAAAGCAACAAACAAGGAGCTATGAGGAAAAAAAAGAGGAACAGATTAATATCTTGCACAGAGACTTAGAATACTCTAGGACAGTATTGAAAGAAAAGGATTTAATGATTGAATCTCAGAAGGAACTGATTGAGACCTTCCAAAAACAAAAGCAGGACTCTGAACAGCAGAAGCAAATTCTGCAGTGTCTTCAAGTGGAACTAAAGGAAAAAGAGGAGGAAGTTTTTTCCCTTAGAAAGCAATGTGAGGCATGCAAGGAAAAGGAGGAAAAGCATGAAGCTGAGCAAAGAAATTGCCATGCAACAACACTGAAAGAAAAAGAAGACAAGATTTGTGTTCTGGAGGATGCCATCACAAAGCTTCAACAGCAGAAGGAAGAGACAGCGGTGCAGACTAAAGCCATACTGCAAAAACTAGAATATGCTGAATCTTCTCTTGAAGCTAGAGATCAAGAGATAGTGTCTTTGCAAGAGCATGTCCAGGAGCTTCGAGAGCAGAAGGATATGGCAGGCAAGCAGGTCAGAAATCTAGAGCAGGATCTAGACAAAGCAAACCAGATGTTGAATAAGAACCATTTGGAGTTCCTCAAGCAGACAGAGCAAATGAACACGTTCCATCTTTGTGAAGAAAGCATGAAAGTAGCACTAACATCATGCCAGAAGCAAGTGACTCTACTTGAGGAAGTGGTGAGGAAGAAAGATGAGGACAATGACGCTCTTAGGCAAAAACTTCAGCATGCAGAAGAAGAACTGAAGACTTTGCAGAATCTCCAGCTTAGGCTCACTGAGAAGAATGAAGAGGTTAGACATGATGGAGAGCAAGAGTTTCTGAAAGAAGCCTTCCCTGAGAGAGAAGGAGAGATCAAGGCTCAAAGTGAGCGAAAGCAGTTAGAAGTGGAAATAAGAGCTCTCCAGGAAGATCTCCAGCATGTTCAGCAGACCCTGACGAAGAAGGATAAAGAGATCAAGTACCAGACAGACAGAGTCAAGTATTTAAAGAAGATTCTGATAGAGAGAGAACAAGAGCTTAGGAGGCAGAGTGAACTCCTGAAAGAATTAACATTGGCTTTGCGATGGAAAGATGAAGGGGAAACCCTAAAGATACAAATCCAAAAACTCCAGAAATGGGAGGAAGAGGAATTAGAGAAGAGGAAAATTCTCCAGGACAGAGACCATCTCTTGCAAAGGCAGAAGGAAATTACCCAACAGTTAGAAGCTGTGAGTGAAGCCAGTGGTGAAGAGTTGGAGTGTGTGGCTGCTGCTTTGAAGCAGAGAGAAAGCAGAGAACATGAATGGAGAGAGAATGCTCAAGTCCTGAGTGCTGCACTGAGCAAGAGTGAAATGGCCAATGGGAATCTGAAGAAAGAAATAACCATCCTGCAGAGAATGATTTCAGAGAGAGACACAGACCGATTTCACCAACAGGTAGGCACTGGGATTGATCTTCAGTCCAATCCAGTGTCCCTGAATTATTCCAGAGATGTTTCCCATGAAGAGGTGGGTCTCTGTCCCTGTCAGTGCAGGCCTGCTGGGGTGAAGCAGCCCGGGCTGCAGCAGGCAGCCTTGTCTGTCTGCCTTGCTCCAGCCAGAGACCACTGACTGCCAGATTGTTTCCTGGTATGTCTGGAGTGACTGATCCAGCACTGGAGGTTGCTGTTCCAATCAGCTCCAGGCCAAAAGCTGGGCATGGGGAGCTGCTTCTCCTGTGCCCATGCAAGGGGCTGCAGCACATGGGGGCTTGGATTGGGTGTGGGAAGGAATGGAGCAGGTGATCGGAGTGATGGACTAAACTGAGCTGAGTTGTGTATAGAGAGGCTGAACAGCAGCTGCACTGCTGGTGCTTCGAGGATGCTTCCTGAGATGGAAATTTCTGAGGGACAGCTTTTTCAGTGTGTTAAAAGAATGGGATTTCTTTTGATTGCCTGGTCAGATTAAATGCTTAATTATGCATTCAGGACATGTTTGTACTGCAATCCAAAAATCACAGAGGCAGACTTGTGTGTATTTTTCCAAAGTGAACTTATTCAGGTCCTGCTAGTGGAACAGTTGCAATAGCCTGTGCTACAGCTGTGCCAAGAATTTACCTATATTCTAGTGTCCATTAGTATATTGGCATGTAAAAAGTGCTACTAAGAAAACACTGTATTTATGCATTATACATTTACTTATGACTTGAGAAACATTACTGAAGCCTGATCTAGGATGCTGACAAGTATTGAGATCTGTTGATGGGAAGTAAAGGTGTGACAAGGGCAAGAAATGTGAAAAGAGCATGACATTTCAGTTACATCCATGTAGGTCAGGTATGCAAGAGCATTCAGTCAGGTAATGCAGTGGCATCCACACAGATTGGTTTACTGCTGATACCAAGACTGCATTTATAGGTGCTCCAAGGAGCAGTTCATGGAGAAAGGCACAAAGGAGGAGGAGGAGGTGGCTCCTGACTAAGTTCCAAGTAATGCTTATGGCCTGATTGATAACATGGTATTTTCAAAGAGCAGTTCTGTATGAGGATGTAACAGGTCAAGAGAATAGAGAAAAAAAACTGTAGTGTTTTATCATTCCAGAAATGCATGTTTCACCCACATCTTGCACATTTGGTTGTCTAAGGACAGAGAGTAGAACTGTGGGTAAGAGAATTTACAGTGATGATCAAAGAGGATGACTACAGATGGTAATTAACTTCCCCAAGGGGAGTAAACGTTTAAGTATTCACAAGTGACAAGAAATTCCTGAGAGAGACAGAGGTGGAGATGCTACAGAGCTTTGTAAAACCATGAAGTGTCTGGATAGGAAATTAATGCTTCCAGTCTCTGAAATCCAGAATGGGGAACACTGAAAAAACTAGCAGGAAGCAGATACAGAACAAAGTACTCAATTCTCCAAGGGGATTTGGAGGAGGGTGCCTAGAAGAGAGGGTGTGTTGTTTTGGCCAGTGGACAAGGAGAAAAAGGGCCTTAGCACTGTCCATTCATGCTGTGGTCACTCTCCCCAGTGTATTGATTCTGACACCTTTCTAATCATTATGTTGCACCAGCTCATGGAATCTCCTCTCTGAATGCCCAGCAGGCTGTTGCTGAAGGGGAGCAGTTGTCATGGCTGTCAGAGAAGAGACTCATGTTGCAGAGCCTGGAATGTCTGCAGCGAGCAGTTGCAAAGCTGGAAGATGAAAAGGTGGAGCTCAGGCAACAAAATACTGAACTCAGGAGGACTCTCGAGCAGGTAAACTGGGCTTTGCTGCCTCTGCAGAGCCTCAGGCTCCTCTGGAACTTGGCACATTAGCCCAGGCAGTGCTTTGGAGACCTCTGCTTGTTCCCTTGCCTCTCCCTGTCCCTGCTGTGGCACACCCTTTTGTTTGTCCTCTCTCTCGGGGCAGCCCATGGCTTTCACCTTCACTCCTCTGCCTCCCTCCCTGGCCCCGTGTGCCTGCACACACACACTGGCCTCTCTTGCACAGCCCCAAGCAAGAGCTTTTTGCCCCCAGTGTTGTCTGGTGCAGTTCAGGGTCTCAGAGTAGGGATCTCCTTGCCTTGATGTCCAGAGGTCCTTTTGCTCCATGTTTGCTGACAGGTTTCTGTCACCCTCTCTCCCATCCAATCTGCAGGTGGAACATGAACGGAGGAGAATGAAGAGATGTTTTAGGGGTCGGTTACTCCCAGATGCCTCTGGATTTTCTCTCTCTAAGTCTGACCAGTGCAAGTTGCCCGCTTCTAGAAAGGTGAGAACATTTTCCATGGTATGAGGAGGCTTTGGTTGTACAGAGGAATGATGGGAAATCCCAGTGGCAGCAGCCCTCCATAGAGACCTAATAGAAGTTGAATATTGCCTGTGGCTATGACCAAACAGAATGAAATAACATCCTTTCATTTTCTTCACAGGAGGAGTCTCATGCTCACTGTAGTCAGCGCTTAGCTGAGTTACAGAACCAGGTGAGGAGTAGGAAGACTTTCATCCAAAGGCTGCTGTGGGTGTACTCATGGGCACAGCTATGCATGCTGTTACAGCCTGAGTTATGTTTGGCTCTCAGGAAGTGAGTACAGCAGGTGTTGTCAGTTGTGCCCCTGTTGGCAACAACCAAACATCCTTTACCTTGGTCTTATCTCTGACCTGTCTAAGATCAGGCAGTGGGGGAGAGAGATGGGATGAAATTCAGAACACTGGAAGTTACCTGAAAATATCAGAATCATAGAATCATAAAATGCTTAAGGTTGAAAAAGCCCTCTCAGATAATCTAATCCCACTATTAAGCCAGCATTGTCAATCCCAACACTAAACCATGGCCCGAAGTGACACAGCCACATTTTCTGAACACTTCCAGGGACAGTGATTCCACTACTTCCCTGGGCAGTCTGTACCAGGATGTTCTCCTTTGTTGCCTGTTTCCATTTTCCCTTGACTCTGTAACAGTGGAGCTTGCATTATAGCAGAAATCCAGGGACCTGAGGCAATACCATAGGCTCATTATTCCACTGGGCTTAGTTGTCCACATTGTGCTCTGCTCCTGTGTAGAACGCTCTGAAGTTTGGAAGAGTTTGGTTTCTGTCCCTCAGCTGCCTGCCCAGCAGCTCAAGCAGAAGAGTCCTGCAGGAGCTCAGGGGAGCAGCAGCTCTCCTGCTGATGCACAGCCTGTGGAGAAAGGGGTCAGTGGCCCAAATATGTGCCTTGGAAAGCAGAGCTGGCTTCCTAAATCCCATTGGAAGTCTCTCCGATAGACCAGCGGTGGCTGAGGGGTGGGCGTGGGAAGGGTTTGCCAGCCTTGAAGTGGACTTGTTGCTCATCTGAGCTCTGTTGTGCCTGGGAGCCTGTTCCTTTCGCCTTGCCCAAGGGCAGAGTGTTGGTGAGGGCTGGAGTTGGAGGCTGTGTCTGCCCCGAGAGCCGGTGCCGTGGGGCTGCAGGTGCTCCTGCCAGCGTGGGCTTGTCTGAGCCGGGCCTTGTGCCTCTTTCAGGTGTCCCTGCTGCAGTCACAGCTGGCCCAAGACCGACAGCACCGGCAGAACTACATTGAGAGTTGTGCAAGGACCAGCCAGGAGCTGTCAAACCTTCACCAGGAGCTGTCCTGCTCCTTTGCAGCTGTGCTCAAGGAGCCCAAAGCTGCTGTTCTGGAAGAAGAGACTCGGAAGCTGGATCGGTCTCTGAACCTTAACTCGGCACTGACATCCCTGAGCCATCTGTCTCTGGAGAGACAGCCCGAGCATCCAAGAGCCAGACCTGCCAGAAGCAATGATGACCTGAGGTAACAGCACCTCTGGTCTCCATTTGAATGGAACGATTTCTCCTAAGACAAAGAGCTCATGGATGCGAGAAATGGGATCAGCTCCTCAGGACAGGGCTACTCCGTGCCTTAAACATCTGTTGGTCTCACATTCAGCTGGTGTCAAACCTCACCTTATGTTGAGGATTAGGATCTATGAAACATTATTTCAATGAAGTAGATGATTTCTGGAACCAAAATGTGAATATGTGAAAAAAAACAACACAGGTAAGGAGAGAGAATGATGTATGGAGAATGAAGCCTGAACAAAAAATGAATAATCCTTGAACAGTAAGACTTGTGGGTGACATCTGTCCGAGGACAGCGACTCTACAAACAATTAAAGGGACATAATAGTTTGTGTTGTTTGCATTTGCAAGCATCTCCTAGGGACAGGCATTTAATTTTTTTTTTAATAAAATGTTTTTCAGAAGAAAATTATACTCATTTTCAGTGGCACAGTGAGGCTACTGCAACCTCTTACACAATTTCCCTTCTTGAGGGCAGAGGTGTTCCCTACAACAAGTAATGGGAATTTGAGGTGTTATCAAACAAAGGGGTGAACATTGCACAGTAGGGATCAAAGTTCAGTGAGACGTGGGGCTGTCATTCCTTCTCCCTTTTCTTCCCTTTTTCCCTCCAAAGCACTGGTGTCTTTGCCCTAACAGCCAGCCTGAGGGACAGCTCAGCTGCTCACCATAGGCTGTCAGTGCCCAGCTCCAGCCCTGCCACAGCCTGAGGCCACAGACGCATGAGGAGGGTGTCCTGGTGAATGGTTAAAGCCAAAAATCACAGACAAAGACTCTCTAACTTGTCAAAGTTAGACAGTGGTATGTTTATTATGCTGGCGGGTGGCACAGTGGGGATCGTCCCCAAAGCACATGACTGCGCTGCATGAGGATTTTTGCCTTCCATTTATTTCCCAAAATAATACATATGCATAATCCCAGCACCTCCCATCCCCACTTTGTATTAAAATTAGTTTATTGGTCTTTTACATGTGCGCAGTTCTTTTCTCGAATTGGGTCAGTGATTTCAAACGAGGTCAGTGGTTCCAGGGATGAAGTCTGGAAAGTCTTCATCAGGTCTCTGTGACCCCCTGGCACAATCCAAGCCCCCCTGCCTCATGATGGATTAACATAGAGTGCAGGTGCTGGGCATTGTTCTACTGGTTTCAGTAGGTTCCTATAATAGTTTGCTTGCTCCACTTCCTTCTATAAATTAGCTCATTGTGGCCACCGCTCTCTTCACAGAGAGTAGCAGGCACAACTTCCCATGGATTTTTTCTGGGGAAGGCAAAGAAAAGCTCAGAGAAGAAGAGAAAATAATTCTTACCTCTATTCACTGCTCCTGTTGTTTTTGCACATGTGGAATGTGTTATGGAGATTGTTTACCAAAAGTGATTTGGTTAATTGGACACCGGTGAAAGTTATTTTGAGTGATTAGCCAGTCACTCAAAGCTGTGTCCTGGCTGTCTCAGACAGTCATAGGCTTTTCTTTAGTAGTATAGTATAGTATCTTTTTAGTATGTAATTTAATATAGTATTGGTGTAATATAGTATAGCTTAATAAAGCAGTTGTTCAGCATTCTGAATCATGGAGTCAGAGCATGTCACTCCCTGCCAGGGGGTCGCCTTTCTACAATAGCGCATAATATAACAATTAGCTTTAGCTTAAGCATCTAATAATCATTAACCTGTTGGTGTATCTAAATTCAATATGAATTGGTTCTAACCCTCAGCTAAAATCTTAACCCTTTTAAAATCATGATTCACTGGGCAGGGGGAGCTGCTCTCCACCAGTGGCTGAATCCCCTTCTTTCCTGTGCTGCCCACACTGCTGGGAGTGCAGCCCAGGACATGGGTACTTTCTGGGCCAGTGCAGGGAGAGGTGTCCTCTGATTCTTACCCTGTCAGAGTCTTATCTTATCCTCTTAGCTTACTTGTCAGCCCAGCAACCCTGTAGGGTCTCTAGGTATTCTCTAGGGTCTCTGAGGAGCTGGCCAGGCTCAAACACAGGTGAAGGAAGCTGGAACCCCTCGCTTGGTCACTTCATACAGCTGCTTTCCTGCCCTAAATATTTTTTCTAGCTCCCCCAGGGTGTGACAGATTGCTGGGAGGAAGAGTGGAGCAGGATGTGGCTGGGGGGATTCTCACCTCTCACCACAAAGTCCAGGGTGTTGCTGACAGCAGACCATTCTCTCGAAGCGTTGAAGGTGTAGCACTGGCAGCTGTAGCGGCCGCTGTCACCTTTCTGCACCAGGGAGAGGTTGTAGTCACCTCGTTCCCTGGGGAGCAGCTGGGCTCGGATCTGGCCCTCCAGGTACAGGAAACAGCCGGTGATGGGGTGTGTGGGCGTGCAGCGGAACATCACGTCAGCTCCCGCAGTCACCTCGTGCCCAGGCAGGACAGAGAGGTCGGGTCTGGGCAGACGGAGTTCTGTGGGGACAGGAGAGGGCATGAGAAGGTGCAGAGGGCTTTGATGTGGTGCCAGCAGCACCAGGGTCTCTGTGAAGCCACCAGCTGGCTCAGGCAGAGGTGAAGATGGTCCCCAACTCTCCAAGCCAGGGAAGAGGAGGAAGAACCGTGCTGATCACGTAGACATGGAAGCCAAGTGGCTGTGTACATCCCGGTGTGCCCCTGGGGTGTGTGACCCCATAAGAGGGGAAACAGCACATCCCTCACCTGCATCACTATGGTCATACTCCTATTGCCAGGTAGCCCCCACAGCTGCATCCCCGTGGCTATGGCCTGATGCCCCTGGACCTGTATAACTGTATCCCCATGTCCCTGCCCCATAGCCATGGTCCCCTCACCACCCATGAATGTGTTCCTGCTCCTCTGCATCTGCTATTTCTGAGACAAAAAGCCACATTCCTGTGTGTGCAGCAGGGAATCAAAACTGTTGGGCCAAGAGGAGGTGCCAGGGCTTTAGTGCAGGGGCGAGAGCAGAGCGCTGGGCGCCAGGCACCGGGCAGCAGCAGCAGCTCCAGGAGTGGGCAGGGGTTCCCCGCAGTGCCCATCATGGCCCTCAAGCAGCCAAAGGCATGAGTGGGTCTGGGGGTGTCACTGGGGGTTTGTGGGGGGACACAGGGCGTGGCTGGAGTGTCCTGGAGGTCAAGGGGGGCTGTTGGTGGGGCAGGGGGCTCAAGGGGTGCTGGGGAGAACTGAAGGGTGACTGAGGGAGGTGGAGACTGCAGCAGTCAGGGCTCACAGGGAGGGGTTTTCAGGGGCTGTTGGATGTCTTGGTTTTGATTGGGAGAGAGATAAGTTTCTCCCCAGAAGCTGTGTTTGGGATTTGAAGTGAGAACAACATTGGTATCACACTGAATTGCAGCCCCGTTGAGCTCACTCTAAGTCAAGGACTTTTCAGTGTCTCATGCTCTGCCAGCAAGGGGGAGCATGGCCAGGAGACTCGACCCCAACTGGCCAGAGGGATATTCCAGACCACAGAACCTCTTGCCCAGTACAGAAACTGGGAGGGGGCTGGCCAGGAGCCACTGACTGCTACTGGGGAACAGGCTGAGCATTGGTCAGTGGGTGATGAGCGTCTACTGGGCACTGCTGGTTTCTACTGCATTCTCTCTCCTTTTCACTGGTCAAAGTAGAAGTAGAAATAGCAGCAATAAAAATATGTTTAGTTTTGTTTCAATTCTTAAACTATTCTTGTGTCAATCTATGTGTTTTATCTCTTCCTAATTTCCCCCATCTCACCAGAGCAGCGAGCAGCTGTGTGGGACTGCGTTTCTGGCTGGGGTTAAACCACGACAGTCCTTATTGGTGCTCAACTGGGGCACAAAGAGTTGAGATAACAACAGATCTGAGGAGAGAGTGTTAAAACAAAGTTGTTGGGAGCATCTCTCGTATTTATTTAATAGCTGTGGGTCACAGTTTGCTCTTGGAGTTCCTGCCCGTGCGCTCACATGTGCATTTAATAAAACCCTTCCTGGTGTGTGTGGTCCCGTGGGAATGCTCATCCTCCCTGGCTCTGGGCTAAGATTATCATTCTGTTGTGGTTGGTAACACGGGGCTGTGGTACGAGAGGGCGGCTGGAGCTGAATCGAAGCTGCCGGCGGTGCTCAGCACTGCCGCTCCCGCTGGGCTTCGGGAGCCATCCGGTGGGAACTGTCAATAATTGCACCTTTAGGCTTTTCTCCTGCGAGAGCCAAGCCATGAGACAAACCTTCCAGAGTGGTCTTGCCTTTGCCTTTCCCTGCCTTCCCTGTCCCAACGCTCTGTGCCTACTCAAACGCTGAACCCCTGGGCTGTTACACCTTCACAGTCCGAGCACAGCAAAGTCTCAGCTCTTCCTCCCCAGGCCTGGCATCTGCCCTGTCTCTGAGTGGCCACTGACCTGGCTGTGCCACAGGTCTTCAGGCTCTTTGTCCTGCCCAGAGTCAGCAGGTCATGGGCTTTTTCCTCGGGCTCCGGCCAGCCAGGCCTCAGCCTGGAGCCCCTGGAGCTGGCAGTGCAGCTGCACCCTGAGCTGCCTGCACCAGGTGTATTCCTCAGCACCTGTGCTTTGCAGCTGCAGAGGAGTTGCACGCAGGGTCTCCTACTCGGCCTCCGGGACTGCACGCTGGAGCTGCCGGCGCTGCCCAAGCGCTGCCCCAGGTGCGGGTGCGTGTGGACGCGCCGTGGGGCTCACGGCCCTCGTGGCTGAGCAGGACATGTGGCACAGGGAAGCTGGGGCACAGCCGATGCTGCTCCTCCCCTGGCCGAGACGGAGAAGAGCTGCAGCTGGAGCGTGTGCCAGAAACGGCTTTGGGAGCAGAGGAACACCGTCCCTGGGCTGCGCCTCTCGCTGTTCCCCAGAGCCCCGTGGTGATCAATCACTGCACCTGCAACAGATTGCTCTGCCTGTCTCTTGCCTTTGTGCAAAAAGCGAGGCTGCCAGGGCTCTGCAGTGTAAAAGCTGCCCCAAGGAACCAGACAGGCTGGAGGAACGGGCACCAGAGACCTCACCAAATCCAGCCAAGAAGGGCTAGGAAGTGAGAGTGTCACCAAACAGGAAAAAAGCAACTTATCCAATACCAATTTGATGTGAATAAGCAGACACTTCTTTATTCAGGCACTAGGAAGACAGGGATAACTCCTCTGGAAATGTGTTACACTTAACAAACAAAACCCATCCATTTTATATACTTTTTCTGCTGAATCCTCATTATGTGCGTTCTTTTACATACTGCGCATAATATGCCCACTCTTAAATTTAACCTTTACATTGATTGCTTCTAATAGTTAATAACTTCATCAATATTCTTATTCTAAAACAATCATTGGTCATCTCTCCTGAGGTCTACTGACAGGAATCCTTAATATTAAAATCAAGACGGGAAGGATAGTGGGTTTCCAAGCAGTGTTACTGGTAAGCATGATTGCAACAGAAGGAGCCAGTAACTTCCTGGGGAGGTTTCTACAGTTACATTCCAAACACAGCACTCCTGATATTTCTATTCCTTGTATTTTACAATTGTCTACTTATAATCATAGCTAACCCTTTTATATTATCTGACTGTTTGATCAAAACATTCATAACAAAAGCAGACAGGAGCAGCAGAAGCCAGGGCAGGGGAGACTGGGAAGGTGGCAGAGGGATGTCTGGGCTGAAGGGGATCCTGAGGAAAGGGGAGGAGAGGGCTTTCCCTCAGCCCGTGCTTCTCTTCTGTTTCTCAAAACCTGACCAAGGAATCTCATGTTGCCAGGGATGGGCCAAATATCCAGTTCGCTGCAATTTCCCCAGTTGTGGCTGCTTCGCTATGACAGAGAAGAAGGTATAAAAAGGCAAATGGGGAAAAGCAGCCCCCAGACTGGGCATCTTTGGAGTGGCAATTCCTCCTGTTCCTTCCTGTTGGTGAGGAAGCTTTGCCTGACAGAATGACATGACAGGGAGGGGGGAAGGGGCCTGTGGACAGGAGCTCTTGTTATGGACAAACGAGGCCAGACACCCCACATAACAAGCCAAAAAAATAACAGTGTGTCTACCCAACAAACACACTGGACTCTCCAGGAAGCAAATTCCTCAAAAGAGCCCCGAAATCAACTGAACTTCCATTTTTATAACTCCCCTTTGGGTCCAGGATTGGTGGGTTTTGGATCCATGTGGTGATTGGCTTGTTTCTGGTGTTCCTATTGGTCTTTACCATCATTCATTTCTGAGCAATCATTTCCGTGGGGCGTCAAATGATTGGTTAGGTCTTTCATCCAATCTCCTTCTGCAGCGCTGGTTTTATTGCGCTGACTCTGTTTCTGGATGTTATTCTGCCCCTTTGGACCATCCCCCGCTGTATCCTGGACCCTTTAGAACTTGGAAAGAACAGTGACTAACCCCCTTAAAACAGTAACTCCCCTTCCCAAGGTTACAATAATCAACTCAACCTTCATTCAATACAAACTGACTCTCACTTACGGCCTCCAGGTGGGCCCCCCTCCCCCAGGTGTGGTGGGCAGTTTCTGTGTGACACAATGTCAGCGCCGTGATGTAACAATGCGGTGATGTGACATCACCATGATGTAACAATGCCCCATCACTGGGAAACCTCTGGAGCTCACGTGGGATTGCAGCACCACGAGAGCTCTTGGAAGGAGCTGTGGAGCACTGCTCAGCATCACAGCACCACAAGAGCCCTTGGAAGGAGCTGTGGAGCTCCATCTCACTGCTGGTGTCCTGCCAAAAAGCAGAGGCACTGCTGAGTGCACTGGGAATTACAGGGAGGAGAGCAGTGGGCTGATAGAAACAGCTTAGCCGGTGAGCCTGGGGCTTGGGGGTCTGCTCTAGTGACTCAGGACCCTCAAGACCCTCAGCTCCTTCTCTTGCACCTCCTGTGCAGGAGGCTTATTGAGCTACTGCCCAAGTGTCTGTGTCTTCCCAGCTCAGCCCCAGAACTCCTGGGACACTGAGCGACCAGGCTGATGGATTACCTGCTGGACCTCCCACTCGGAGTCAAGATCTATGTGAAGCCCACGTCCAAGTCTGTCTTCTGCAGGGGAAAGCTGGGGGAAAAGGTAAAGGAAGTAAAAGAGTGCAGAAAAGCTCTCCTCTTTCATGGGGCCCCCATCATGCACAGAAGTTCTTGTGGCCACCTCCTCTAAAGCAGGAGCTGCAGCCCTACAGTCAGACAGGGCTGGGCAGCAGGGGGAAGCTCCAGGCTCCCTGGAACACAGAGAAGCACTTGTCAGTCTCCTCACTGATTTCGGGCACTGTGCATGTGTGTGGCTGGATCCCTGCTGACAGCAGGCAGCTGTGTTTGTCCTGGTGCCAGGGCAATGACCCCCTCCAGCTCATCCTGCCATGTCGAGCCAGGCTCTGGTGCACCTTTGAGGGAAACTCCCACCTTCTCCTGCTGATTCTGTTGGCATATTTGGAAGAGCTTGGGTTTCTCTGTTTGGGGAATGCACACACTGTCCTCCCCCTCCTCCTCTTCCAGCTTGCACTGTACCTTCCCAAGGCAGAGACTTGCCAGAGGCCAAGGCAGAAGCAGCTGACACAGCCCTGGAGCCTGCCTAACCCAAGGAGACGGATTTCATCCACTCTCCACTGGCTGCATTTGAAGCATGGGGCCTGACCTTTTCAGTTGGAAGGTTCACTTGTGGGTGGGTCAGCAGTTCTTCCTGATGGCCTAAGGTGTCCATTTGCTGCTGGGGTTGGTCTTCTCTCCCTCAGCCCATCCCATCACAGCCCAGCCTGGCCCAGCACGGCCCTGCAGTCTTTCTGTGAGGGTCTCCGTGTCTTCAGAAGGATGGAGAAGAGTACTGGTCTTCAAAGTACCTTGCTCTTCTCACAAGTACCACATGGCATCTCTCTGCTGTTCTCCTGCCTCCTTCATGGGAAATGTCTCTTACAGCTTCATGGGCCATGTCCTTCTTACAATCTGGACGATCCCTACAGCCACCACCTGAACCTGCAATACAACTGCCTGCATGACCCCCACCTTCGGGACTACCACAAGCGCAAGGACATCCTGCGGATGCTGAAGAAACAGGGCTGCATCACCAGTGAAAATAAGGTAGGTTTGGACATCAGGCTAATCAAGAACAGCCCTCTTCAAGCGGGGCTCCCACAGCCCTTGCTGCAGCCCTGCTGCTGCCAGAGGACAGGGCCGTGCGCTGGTGTCCCTGGGAGCAGAAGCAGTGCCAACATCCCCCTGGCAAGCCCCAGTCCTGCCCTTCTCAGCCTGCCCCACACTGCCTGTTCAGCCCCAGCTGGGGGGACAGCAGTGGCCCCAACACCAGGGTATGGGGGGAGGGCTTGGAGGCAGCTCCTCTCCCGCTGGGGTCAGGCTGATTTAGGGAAGGCTGACTCATAGCCTGACAGTTTTTGGGGGATTTTGCCCTTGTCTCTCCATAGGTGATTTGCACTGTGAAGGAGTTCAACGAGTACAGGCAGTACCTGACCAGGATCAAGCTGGAGTTAGAGCAGATCTTGAGGCAAGAGGTAGGCAAAGCGTTGTGTTCAGAGGCATGGGACTGTGCAGGGCTGTACTGCTGGGCCAGGCACTGTGGCAGGGAAAGGACTCCAGGCTGGGAGCTGAGCCAGCGCAGGGCACTGAGCTGGGCACGGGCAGCAGGGCCATGTGCAGGCACACACCGCACTGAGGGAAGCCCTTCTCTCCTGCCCTCGTGGCCTGGCTGAAGCCTGGGCCCACGGGAATCCTCAGCATGCAGGGGCTGAATGCTTGTCCAGGCACCATGACACACAACCTGGTGTCACCTTTCAGGAAGGGCTTCTGCCGTTTCTGGCCAAATTAAAGGCTGGTCCCAAACTGCTGAGAGCCACTGACACTTCCTGCCAGGCAGAGCGGCAGCTGCAGCCTCAGAAACCTTCTTGCCCACCTCCACAGAAGAGCAAAGAGACCTCCCTGAAATCAGGGAGATTTAGAAGAGGGAAAGTAGCTTTAGACAAGAGCCAAACCTACTCCACAACTGAGCTGGGTCAGGAAGATGCCAGCAGAGCCACTGACTCCCAGAGGAAGCCGGACAACACTGCTGACGGCCTCTTTAAAGCTGTCTTTGAGCAGCTGACCGCAGCAGAAGCCCAGAAGGTCCAAGACATGGTTGAGACTATTGTGCACAAAGTCTTTGGCAGGCTCAGGGTCCCTCAGGATCACTATGTCGACCTTTTAAGGAGGGTTGTGCAGAGAATCAGAGGAATAGATTTTGGTGACTATGTGAGAACAGAGACACCTCTAGACCACCGTCAAGAAATGGAAATGGTGGCCAAGGAACTTGTAGCAACAGTGTTGGAGATCTTGGGGGACCATCTGGAGTCCAAAGCTTCTAAGCCAGGGAGGGCAGCCAGGAGGAAGGAGAAGCCTGTTGATGGAGAAACCACCCAAGCCGACAAATCCAAGGAAGCCGAAGCAGACAGAGCACGTTTACACACTTGCCTTGACAATCTCACCATCCAAGTTGTTAAGAATGTTCACTGCCTCTTAAAATCCATGGTAGCTTCTCAGTTTGGAGGAGACTCCAGCTGTGAGTACACCGAAATCCTGAAGCTTCCCAAGGGTAAAGTCTCCAACAGACAGATGCAGCCAGGATTCCCTGGGGTATCCAAAGAACAGAGCCAGGAAGCAAGCACAGGAGTAAAGCTGCCTGCCTTAGGACCACAGCTCCATGCAGAAGGGACTGACTACGCCAAAACTTCAGGCAACACTTTGGACATAAGGACCATGGCAAATCAGATTGTTCAGTCCCTGTTGGACCAGATTGGCCAGCATGGGCCTTCACCAACCCCTAGACAGAATTCTCAAGGATCTGTCCCAAACCCAGCCACATCCAAAGGTGGAGAGGAGAGCTGTGCTTCTGGGGACACTCTCCCCTCTTTGGACCCACAGTTTTCCCGACAGCCCACCCCTCCAGAGGGTCCGAAGCCCCCTGCCCAGGCCAGAGCACGGCGCAGATCAGTGCACATAAAATTCACCTGAAGCAAGCAAGGTGTGTGGCAGGAGAGCTGAAGGGCATCTAGACAGCAAATCTCACACTCTTGTTGTGTCAATAAAGTGTTTACTCCTAAGGCCTTGCTTGTGCTTCCTCCAAACCAGGCCAAAGTACATCTGCTCATTTTCCCTGCTGTAACCTGTCCCATCCTCTTCCCTACTTACAGCTTCAGCCCCACTGCAAACCAATTTTACTGAGCTAGGGAGGTCAGGAGTAGCCAGCATTTTTGTCTTGTACAGCAAGCTTTGCTATCAGGTGAGTGGAGGGATGCGTCCCATTGGCAGCAGCCTGGCTTTCACCTTTTGTGAAGGACAATGATGTCTTTGCCTTGCGATCCTTTTTGTGGGGCCCTTTCTCCTCAGACCAAGCTGCCCCAGAAGCTCTGCAGGAACACTTGCTGTTGGGGATCAACAGCAGCATCTGCATCTGGACACTGCTCTGCCACCTCTGGGTCTCGCTTGCCCCAAGGAGGGAGGCAGGGAAAAGGTGGTGGCCCGAAGTTACTTCTGAGTTTTCTCCTTTTTTCACATCCTGTCCTGGGTGGAACGGCTGGCGGCACAGTGCCACTGTAGGGGGATTAAACGGGCTGGAAGCCGGGATGCCAGAGCACAGCTGCCATCAGGGGCCTGTCCTTTCCCTATGTGATGAGATACGAAACAGCTGGGAACCCAGAGAAGCCAGCGGCTCCCACCACTTCCCCCGCCATGGGGCTCGGCCTGCCCCGAAGGAAGGGCTTGGAGCCCACCCAGCAGCCCCGGTCTGACTCGTTCCATCTCCTGCCTCAGGCTGCGGGCAGCGGCCCCGCGGCAGTCGAAGCAGCCCCAGCCCTGCGCAGCTGCGGAGCGCAGAGGCCGAGGAGCCCCTGCAGGCGCTGCTCCCCTCAGGGCTGGGCAGGCCTCGCACAGGTCCCGCTCCTCCCGAGGCTGCCTCGCCTCGTCTCTGGCTGCAGCCTGGGGTCCCTCAATGTTGTGGTGCACCGTTCCTTCACCTCAGGGCACGCGTGTCCCACATTTACATCACCAATGTGTGTGAATATCTAAAGAGGGGGCGCCAAGAGGCTGGAGCCAGGCCCTGCTCGGCAGTGCTCAGCAATGGGATGAGAGGCAATGGGCAGAAACTCTTAACCAGGAAGTTCTACCTGAACATGAGAAATAAATTCTTTCCTCTTTGGAGACTGAGCACAGGAACAGATTGCCCAGAGAGAGTGTGGAGTCTTCCTCACCGGAGATATTCCAGAACTGTCTGGACACAATCCTGTACCACCTGCTCTGGGATGACCCCTGTTGAGCAGGGAAGTTGGACCAGATGAGCCACTGTGATCCTTTCCAGCCTGACCCATCCTGGGATTCTGCGGGAGCAGGAGCCCGGTGGTATCATCAGCCTGTCATCCCAGCCTAGGGAGCTGTGGGACCCTCAGGCCAGTGTGGCTGCTTGCTCTGCCCTGAAGATAGGTTACAGGAAAGATGTTGCCAAGCAAGCAAAATTAGGTAAAGAAATACTCACTTGCTAAGTTTGCACAGTTTTGCTGCAATTTTGCGTCTTTCAGACAATTTAATGTGTTTTGTTCTGTGAAAAATACACAGTCACTGATAAAACTGAGCAAGGACATCAAAGCAAAACTATTTATTAATATAAATGGGTGAGCTGAGCTGGGTATGTCTCACTGAGGAGGCACACCTCCCCCTAAAATGCACACACTTTTACACCCTTCCCCAGCCAGTGGGGGTGCCTGTCCCCCTTCCCACTGGCTTGGTTCTCAATAACTCACATTCTTTCCAACCACCTACCGTGCTCAAACCACCTCCTTTGCTCTCTCCTTTCTCTCCCTAGTGATAAGCTAAATCTTTGCTTATGTGACATAAGCGTACATTCTTATGGCTGAAGCAAAACATTATTTTATCTCTCACAATCCACACCCTTTTTATTTATCACTTTTTTGCTGAAGCCCTTGGTTTGGTTATCTGTCTGGCCGCTGCAGGCCAGTCCCTGTTTGCAAAGAAGTTATATTAAAATTGTAACAGTTACACTCCAGTCTTAATATTTTGCAAACTCTTGTTTGTGCTGAGCTACACTTATTCCAAAGTTTTACATTTGCATTTCATGCTGAGGCCCATAGCTTTGTTCTAATATGTGTAAAATAAGCTGTAGGTCCTCTTGTTTCTCTCTTTTTTGATCTTGCCTCCTTAGAACCATAATCTTCTGGATTTCTACTCTTTGACTAGCACCATTTGTTTCAGGAACTGGCAACCCTTTCTCCCTTCCCAGATAAATTAATCCAAATAGTATTTCCTAAGGAGATACTCCCATATCTTTCCTGGGAGTGGTTCTAATTCTTAGTAATGCTAAAGGTAAACATTTGGTCGATGGTAGTTTGGTTTCTATCATTAATTTACTTCCATGGGTTTTAATTGTAGCATTCATCCTTTCAACACATCCCGAACTTTGGGGATGCCAAGAAGTGTTTATATCTAAGAAATTTATATCTGAAACCACACACAGAGTCTGTGAGATTTCTGAGGTGAAGTAAGTCCCCTTATTGGAGTATATCCTCTTGATTACTCCATATCCAGGAATGATCAGTTCTAACAGAATTTTAGCCACCTTACAGGTGGTAGCAGTTGCAATGGGAAACGCCTCTACCCCGTGGGTAAGATGATTGACTATTAGCAGTAGGTATCTTCATTGCTGTTCCTTAGGGAGTTCAGTACAATTTACCTGTATATTCTGAAAGGTCTAAGAGCCAAGGTCGTTCCCCCACTATGGGTTTTTCTCATCATTTTCTTATTTATCTTTTAACAAATCAAGCATTGTTCAGTCACGTGTTTGGCTACCGTGTAAACTCTCACACAGCAGTAAATTCTTAAAAATTGATCACGTAGTCCTTGAGTTTTCCAGTGTGTTCCTTGGTATAGCTTAATTAATTTCTCTAGTAGTGGCTTTATTCAATATTAGCCTCCCATCTGGTAATAGCCATGTTCCTTCCTGAGTCTTTACACCTCCCATCTTCTGTAAGAACTGCTCTTCCACCTTAGTAAACAATGGGAATTTTAGATCCTTTTTTTTACTTTGCTGCTCGGTATTAAAGCAAGCATTTTGGTTTTTTTCCATGGTGGCTTCCTTAGCTAGTCCATCAGCCAACTGATTTCCCCTTATTTCCAGAGTCCCTTCTTTCTGATGTCCCTTTACATGAACTACAACAATCTCCTCTGGCAAATCAAGAGCTTCCAGAACTTCTAAGACTACCTGCTCATGTAATAATTCCTTCCCTCCAGAGAAAATGAATCTATGCTCTTTCTGAAATTCCAAAAATTTTTATTTAGTTCACCACAGGGAGAAGGAATCCTTCCCCTTTAACTCCAGTTATTTTGGTCTGGTCAGTTCCTGCTTCACATCCTTGTGGGATTTTAATTATACTCAATCTCTCAGCCCCCAAATCTACCATAAATATATATTCTTCTTCCTGGAATCCTAATTTTAAATTTATCAAGGGCTCTTAATGGTATTTGGACCCCAGGAAGTAGACCCCTTGACATCCCTAATCCTAGGAGTAATTTTCTGACTCCATCATTTGAAAAACATTAACTTTTTTGTGCAACACAGGACATTACTTTTTAAAGTGCCCCCCTTTCCCACAACGGAAACACTTCCTTGGACCAGTCTGCCATGCAACTAACTCTCATCCTCTTTCTTGGAGTGTCGTAAAATTGTTACGTCCACTCCCCTGCACAACTCTCCTTCCCCTGTCCGCTAATCTTCCTCTCCCAGCCTCATCCTCAGGCTGTCGTTTGACCACTTGGTCTACCATTGCCACCATTAGCCCAGCTTTAGTTTTCTGCTTTTCATAATCTCTCCTAACATATACCCTCTGGGCTTCCTGTAGCAATTTGTTCAATCCTCTATCATGCTAACCCTCCACCTCCTCTAACTTATTTGTATCAGGCCAGGCCTTAGTGAAAAAATTAATTTTTAACAATTCCTGATCAGTATCACTCTCAGGATCAACTCCTGAATATTGCTGCAAGTTCTTACTAAGCCTCTGTAGCCACACAGTAGGTGATTCATCTTTTTGCTGCTTATTTTCAAACACCTTCTCAAAATTCTGCCCCTTTGGCACTGTTTCCTTTATTCCTCTGATTACTAGCCTCCTGTAAAAACTCAAAAAAAAACCACCTTCCTTCAACCTATATTTTGGTCCCAGTTAGGTCTTACTATGGGAAACTTCTGCTGGCCAGGTACATCTCTCTGTATGTTAATCTCGGGATCTCCTCTGGTCAAGATGACCCTGAGATGTATTAAAAGTCTCTTTTCCCCAAGCCAGCTGTTGAAGAAGGAGTCAGAAGTCTTTGGCTCGTGTTCTCAAGGTTGTTTATTATTTCTTATCTAAAACATTTTCTGTCTGGCCAGCCAAGGTCTGTTCAGCAGGTCAGTCTGAGGCACACTGCCCTCCCATGGGGCCGGCATTGTCTTCTATACTATAAACTACATATTCGATATTTACAGTCATGTTCCAATACCTATCACCTATGTTAGACAGTCACTTTCTACTTTACACCAATCCCAGAGTGCCACCATCACTAAGAGAATGGAGGCCAGGAAGAAGAAGGAGGAAGAAGAACAGGACAATGCCCAAATCCCTCCATCTTGCTTCCTAGACCCCTATAGTAAAACCCCCAAAATTTCTCTTTTCATGCTATAACTACTACTGTTACGCTATCTAAACTATTGTGACCTTTAATTCTTCATACAAAGGTGGTAATTTGCTCCATGGGTCAAACTCAAAGCTGCAGGGGTCTTAGGCCGCATGCCATGGTCTCCAACCCCTCTGCCAGGGCTTCAAAGCCCCCTGGCTGGGGCTCGGATCACCCAGGACTATCAGAGAGACATCCTGGGTTCTGACATGTTAAGTGGGTTTTCTCTCTCCCAAATACTTACTCCTGCAATCTGTATCATTTGCCTTTTCTCTGGTGTGAACAAGCTCCCAAAAACAGACTGCATTTCATCCCAGGTATAGATACTAGGACCCAGAAATTGATCTAATTGTTCTGCCAATCCCAAGGGGTCATATGACATCTTACTCATTTCCCTCTTAAATTCTCAAACTTTGGCACTTGTGCATTAAAAAAACCTACCACCCCCCGCCTTGTACTCTATACATACACACTTCTCACAAGGGAACCATTATCGGTGTTGGTTCCTCACAAAAACAAGTTTCCTCTTGGAAACTTGCATAACTGCATCAACTTGCTCTGCAAGCTGCTCCATCTGATAGTGTGTCAAAACAGGCTCAGGTTGTGGACAATATCTGCCAGCAGCTTCTGCCTGTGGGGAGGCTATTGGTCCGTCAGCAGCCTCCGTGCAGCCTCCACCCCAGCGCCCTGCTGGCTGCAGAGCGCAGCCTGATGATGGAAGCACAGCTCAGCTAGCTCTCCCTGGAGCCCAGCAGCACCAGCTCCATCTGCGGCGGCAGCATTTGGAAGGAGCTCTCGGTCAGCTCTGCACAGCCCTTGTAGAGACGGAGGCGGCTGCCTGCCAAGAGAAGCTGCAGCAGCCAGCAGCCCTTCCTCAACCACCCATGCGGGCTCCCGGCCGCCACCCCTAACCTCTGCAGGTCACCACGCCTGCACAGAAGGAAGGGCCACAGCAGCTCTGCCATGGCTGGGCCAGTGCTGCTTCCTGAGACACTGGAATGTCATCATCAATATTCAGGGGAAGAGAGCAACTTTCAGGTGATACTGGCAGGATAGGACTCTTCAGACAAGGAGCAGTCACAAAGGCAGGAGGAGACAAAGGGGACACGGCCACAGCAGGAGGGTTGGCTGCTGGAACAGTGACTGCGGCCAGAACTGGGGGACCAGCAGCAGCAACAATGGTAGCAATGAGTCCCAAACTAAACGCCATGTCGTAGGTGACTCTGTAGCTATTTCATCCCCCCTCATAGCTGCCTTCCACAACGTGTGCCCTGCTTCTTCCCAAGTTTCAAAAAAGGCCATCTGTTCATTCGCTCTTACACCATTCTGTTTGCGCCAAATGAACAAGGAGCATAACGCCCATTCCTCACACTTGAGACCTTCCTCACACTCGATACCTCTCTTCTGTAATATTCACAAGAGAATGTTCAAGATGGATTTTTCTTCTGCTGATATTTGAACCCCTTGTCTATGTTCCCAGTCACTCACTTGGGGCCCAGTGTCTCTGTCCAGACGTTCAGGCTCTCGCTGCCTTTTTGCTAGACTGGGCTCCACCGTTACCGCTCTCTCCACAGTTTTCTACCCATATCATGTTGCGGTCACCATTTATCCGTTGTTAGTTCCTCACACGGGGCACCAACTGACAGTGGACTCAAAACTGCTGCAAGTGTCAGTCCCTTATTATCTAAAAACTCTCATACCTTTCACCTGATTGACAGTGAGCTCAAATGACTGATGCCAAAGATGGTGGTAAGTATCAGCCCTTTATTATCCTACAGTAAAACTTTCATACCTTCTCTCTGTAAACTCCTCAAGGGCAGCCTCATGCAACACTGACTCTTTCTCTCCTTCCCACTTCCTTCTTCCTCCACATGACCGGCCAACCCACTCTTTTATAATACACATCCTTATTGGACATAGCTGAGACCTATTTAGGGCAAGGCTGTTTCCACTCTTTGGTAGTTAGTATAGCTGTGACTCTGGGGTGAGATTGCCTGCAGCACTATCTCTATTCATTCTCCCACAAACCATCAGTGTTCCTGTACTAGAAATGGGGGTCATATCTGAAGAGGGAAGTGGAAAGTTTTGAATATTCCTTCTTAATTGCTCTAATTCAGCAGTCCAAGTTCTCTGTATCATTTAAATCAAAGGAGCATGAGGACCTGACATCTCATTTCCTCCCTCTATGTGATCCCCCCTCCCCCCCCACCATCAGCCTCTCCTTCTAAAGCTACAGCATTCAGTTCTCCATCTGGTACATAGGGAGGGGGTGAATGATTTAAAGGGTTCCACTTTTCCCTTTTTCTCTCCTCCTTACTCTCCTTAAGATTCCTAGCCACAAAGAGAGAAGAGCTCCCATTCCAACAGGAGGCATAATCACATTTCTCCTGATTGCAGTTTTTCTTGGCATTCATATACTAATTTAAAGCTTTGCAAATCTAATCCTGTGATGAACCCTGTTTTGGTCAAGGGGTCGGACCTAACACGTCCCCTAGTACATTCAAGCATACTGTATTGTATCATTTTCTTCTCTTTTCCCTGGCTGCAAGACACATACATTTGCCCCCAGCCCCTGAGCATCATCCCCAAACACCTGCCGGGAGGTATGCTTGGACTGAAGTCTTTTGACATCCTCTCCTCTCTTTCCATTCTTATTAGTAAGCTTATTTCCCATCTCCTAAGATCCCACAGGACACCTTCCATCTGGAACCGTCTCACTTTGTCCCTTCACTGCCGGTCTCCTCGCAGAGGGACAGACCTGCAGTTAGGACTGCCATCGCTTCACAGATAAATCTGCGACTCAGACACACACACTCAGTCCTGCTATCCCAGCTGCCCAAGTAGTGCTTCACAGTCACTTTTCTTACCTGGGCTCTGCACACAGATATTATCACCTGTGGCATGTATACTCTCGTATTTTCTCCTTTCCTCCCTTCTCTTCCCCTGTTTGTCTTGGGAGTCCTCCATCCAAGCTTCACCTGCAGCCCTCACAGGGCATGACAACAGGTCTAGGGCTGCTGAAATCCGCAGGGCTCTCATGACTCTAAGGCCACTTCTTTGGGTGTCTGATCAGCTAGTTGGTTCCCCTTTACTTCAAGAGTATCCCCTTTCTGGTGTGCCTTTTTATGTGTACTACTGCTACCTCTATTGGCTTCTGTAGGGATTTCAGTACTAGTTTTATTAACTCTGTATGTACGAAGTTTTTCTCTTTAGAGTTTAGGTATCCATGCCCCTCCCAGATCTTTCCAAATGTGCAGACTATACTGAAAGCAAATTCTGAATCAGTATAAATGGTACCTTGGTCTTTCTCAAGTAAATCTAATCCCCTTTTTAAAGTGTATACGTCACAACACTGGGCTGACCAGTTTGAAGGTAAGTTTCCTTTTTCTACGATTTTCATGCTTTTTCCATCTACTATAGCATATCCTGAGGCTCTCTTCCCTGCTATTACCCTTGAGGACCCATCAGTGAATAACACTTTCCCGTAAGGCAGGGGTGTATCCTCTAGATCTTCATTTACTTTTGTTTGCAGATTTATTAGTTCTAAGCAATCATGTTCTAAATCAGTTACAGGTTCCCCAGAGAGGAACTGTGCAGGATTTAAACATTTTGAGGTGGCTCGCTCTAAGTTACTTGTATCCATCAGGATGATTTCATATTTTAAAATCCTGGAGTCTGTTAACCACTGTTGAGCCCTTTGGCTTAGGAATGTCCTGAGGTCATGTAGTATATGTATTTTAACTCTTTCTTGTAATGTTAACTTTTGGGCTTCCTCTATCAAGATGGCTGCAGCAGTGATTGCCTGTAGACAAGTTGGCCACCCCCTGGCCACTGGGCCTCGTAGTTTCGAGAGCTAGCCTACTGGTTTTCTACATCCTCCCCATTCTTGGGTTAACACCCCATATGCAACTCCCTCTTCTGTGCTCATGAATAAATCAAACTCTTTTCTAAGGTTGGGCAGGCTTAGAACCGGAGCTGAGGATAACTTATCCTTTAGGTCCTGTAACTGTTTGTCATCATCTTCCATCAATTTTACTGGTTCCTGATCTACAAATTTATTACAGAGAAACTTTACACTTTGTGTGTACTGGTCTATCCATAATTTACAATATCCAAATAGGTCTAGGAGTTTTCTTACATCTCTTTTGGTTTTAGGAACTGAGATAGACAGAATTCCTGAAATTCAGGGTTTTGGTTTTTTATACCCTTCCCTGATTACATAACCAAGATAGGTAATCTCTGGTTCCACAAATTGTAGTTTATCTCAGGATACCTTTAGGCCCTTTGTTCCTAAAAAATTTAGAAGGTGGATGCTGACAGCTTTAACCTTACTCTTCTCTTTTTCTGATATGAGCAGGTCATCAATGTATTGTAGGATCTGTGCCTCTTTCCCAGGGGTGAACTGATCTAACAACTCTTCTAACACTTGCCGAAAAAGATTGGGGGACTCAGTAAAACCCTAAGGTAAACGTGTCCACCTCAGTTGCTCTTTTTATCGGGGTGTTCCCACTCGAAGGTTAACCAGTCTTGACACCCTTGCTAAAGGACATGCCCAGAGAGCATCTTTTACATCTATTATTGTGAACCAGGCATGCTCTCCTGGGATTTGACTTAATTATGTGTAAGGGTTAGGCACTACAGGATGCCTAGTAATAGTCCTTTTATTTACCTCTCTCAGATCTTGAACTAATCTGTACTTTCCTTCGGCCTTCTTAATCACTAGTATGGGGGTGTTATGTGGGGACATGCAAGGTTCTAAAATGCCCTCTTCTAAGAGATGTTCAACTACTGGTACTAATCCTCTCTTACCTTCTAGGGATATTGGCTATTGTCTCACCCAGATGGGAGGGATGTCTCTTTGCATTTCTATTTTTATTGGTGAAATATCTAAGTACCCATATTTCCCTTCCTCCACCCACACTTCAGGGTTAATCTCTTCTGTGTCTCCTTGGGTTAATCTCATTACCTGGACTACCATTCTTCAATTCTCTGGGATAATTCCCACCCCTAATTGGACCTGAAGGTCCCTTCCCAACAAGATGGACTCTAATTTGGGCAGATAAATAATGTCTACTAGATATTGTTTTAAATTTTCTCTTATTTCCACATTTTCAATGGTTGATGCCCTAAAAGGCTTTCCCTCCACTCCTAACACTTCACAAGTCTTTCTGCCAATCATCAACCCCATTGGGAGTCTGTTGACACTGGACTGGTCTGGTCCTGTGTCTACTAGGAACTCAAATTCTTTGCTTTGGGGACCCACACTAAAATTTACCAAGGGCTCTTCTTGATGTTTCATTGGGTCCCCTAACACATAAAGCCCTTGACACCCCTAATCATCGCCCCTTAAGACTCTCTCTAGGGCCTCCTGTTCCCAAGCAATTGCCTCATCGAACTGCAGCTTTTCACAGTGACTTCCCCGCAGTAGTAATAAGTCTTGTCATTTTATGCCCCTTCTGGCTTTTTCAGTGTATCGTTATTTTTTCTGGATTCTGATCTATCTCAATACTGCCCCAGTGGGGGTATCGGCTTATCCTAACTTAGTCTGGGGGGCATGGCTGGTCGGTCTTTATCAGCCCCTACACTCTCTCAGAATACCGCTACCATGATTCTAGCTTTTGTCTTTGCTTTCTCCTCTTCCCTTCTTAAGTATACTCTCAGGGCTTCTTTTAATAGATAATTTATAATTCTCTCGTGCCAGTCCTCCATCTTTTCTAACTTTCTTCTAATATCTGGCCAGGATTTGGTGACGAATTGTACTATTAGAAGTACCTGGCCCTCTGGACTGTCTGGGTCAGTGTTGGAGTATAACTGAAAGTTTTTTCTTAATCTGTTAAGCCAGTTTGCTGGTGTTTCATCTTTTTGTTTGGTGCCCTCAAAAGCCAATCTAGTATTATTACCTCAGGGGATGGATTCTTTTATACCTCTGATTATCAGGGACTGATAGTCCCTCATATTTCACCTGCCTTCTTCTCGGATCGGGTTCCAACCAGGGTCTACCAGGGGCATTTTGTGGTCCCCAGCAGGCCCTAACCTGTACCACGGCAAAAAGGATGGTTCACTCTGTGCTCCTGCAGTTCTGCTCCGTAAACTTCAGGGTGATATGTGGAAAGGCGTTAAACTCAAAGTGAGTTATAAAGTAGGTATGTATTTTCAGCAGGGCTCATGTGGGATACCTCCACAAAGACATGCCCATCTACCTGCTCTCAGCATTCCATTCTTCTTTATCTTCTAAAATGTTATATATACATTAGGCTTTGCAATACATCAATGCATATTTATTTCCTGGCTGCACCTTGTCCCACTTCATATGTTAATTATCTTATCAGTCCCTTGCACTTGCACACTTGTCTCTGGTGGTCATCCTGGGGGTCCTTGGGGGTCACAGGGGGATGAAGTAAGTAGTCTTCATCAGAGCTGACCTTTTCACCCCATCTTCTTGCACATGCTTACTGATCCTTTGGTCACAGTCCAAACCATGAGGATGGTTTGATCTGCTTGGGGGTCCAGAGGAGCCTTGTTATCTTGTTAGCCTTGTAATTTTCTCCTGTTTGATGAATATCATCCTTCCCTTATCACACATCCCTGCATTCTTTCATGTTGCTTTGTCACATATACCCTGTCCCCCACATATCCTTGTCTTCCCTTTACAGGGAGTTGGCATAGTAAAATGCAGCAAATATTAAACAATATTTCATCTAAATATGTATTTCTAATCAATACCCCTCTAATTCCTAACCCCATGTCTCAAGTGCATTTCCCAGCATGGATATCCACACACTCACAAAATCACAGTTTATTCCAGCTGACATAGAGATGTCAGATCCATCTTGGAATCCTTACTGCAACCCCAACACACTACAAGGATAAGCTAGTGGGGAAGAGAGCTGAAGGAGGACTTTCGGTAACAGTGTGCAGGTCTTTCTCTGGCTCCAATGAAATATTTTCATTGAAAGCCTTGAAGGACTGACACTTAACAGCTCTAGAGAGTTCCCTTAAATGAAGCTCCAGGCCAAAAGCTGGGCTTGGGGAGCTGCTTCTCCTGTGCCAAGGCAAAGGGAGGCAACATGGGCTGGTTGGGATTTGTTGTGCAAAGGAATGGTGCAGGTGAGCAGAGTGATGAACTGAACTGAACAGAGTTTTGTATCAAGGGCTGAATAGCAGCTGCACTGCTGGTGCTCTGAGGATGCTTCTCAAGATGGAGATTTCTGAAGGACAGCTTTTGTGGTGTTTGAAATAAAGGAATCATCTCCTCTCTCAATACCCAGCAGGCTGTTGGAGCAGAAGAGGGGCAGTTGTCAACTGGCTCAGAGACCATCCTGGAATTTCAGCAACTGTTTGGCAGACCAGAACATGAGAAAACACAGAGGCCCAAAGTCAATGCTAAGCCCAGACCAACTCATGAGCAGGTTAAGTGGTGTTATTAATAAGATGTACTGATTGGCTCATGCAAATGAGGAGGAGTTATTAAATATGGTCGGAAGAAGTTCTGTTGAGTTTTACAATTCTTTTGAAATGTACTTTTGTTGTTTCAGTTTCATTTTGAACCCCTTTTCTGTTCTTCCTCCAATCCTCCCCTCCCCCTTTGTGGTTGCAGCCTGGTAACTCTGTCACACAGAGCTGTCAGAACATGTGGGGCAGGGTGTATGCTGGCCCCAGGCAAGAGGCAGCAGGGAGTGGGGAACACTTGCTGCAGGGAGGTTTGGCAGGGCAACACCTCACCAACAGTCAAGATCCCCGAGGGGCTGCACCAACGAAAAAGCACAGAGGACTGGCTGACAGACCTCGGGAGGAGCCAAATCTACTTATAAGGATGAAGCCACAGACCCTAGGAGGAGCCAAGTATACATATAGGGGAAAAGCCACAGATTATGGGAGGTGCCAGGAGGACATCTAAGGACTGCTTATGAATATTAATGTAGCTGATGCAACCTTTGACTGTTTATAAAAGAGGAAGATACCATTTTGTGAGGTGAGGCTCTGGTGAGCAGAGAGTGTTTAACTGTGTTCCCAGTGCTGTGCCCCTTTGTTTTGTAACTTTAATGGGTTCTAATTAAATTTTATTTACACATTCCTACTCAGGGTCTGAGTTGTCTGTAACACCATCTCAGGGCTCCCAATCAGCAGCTCCAGACACAGCTGGATGAAAGTCAGGCAGGTACAGCTTCTCCTCTCCCCCCCACTGACCCATCCTGTCTCTCCAGTGGGGTTCTTTGATGCCACTCAAGAGAAAAAAGGCAGTGCCCAGAGATGGCAGAGGGGAAAAACAACCAGTGGGAGATTTATCCATCCAAGTGCCAGTGAAAGCTTTCTCTTGAGAAAGATGCTGTGGCTGGCAGTGCCATCTGGCTGTGCTGGGGCTGATCCTGTGCACAGCTGGTGCCTTTCAGGTGCTGTGTCTGTGCTAAGGAGCTGTAGCTGGATGCCTCAGCTCGATAGCCCCAAACTCCAGGCCCTGCCAGAGCCTCCAGGCTATTGGCCTCCCTGGAGCAGGGCTGCCTCAGCAGCTGCTCCCGTTCTGTAAATACTGCCAATATGTAAATACTGTAAATATATATCAATAATACCATACATGCAGGAATTTTAATTGTTGGGGCTGGTTCAGCAGAAGAAGAAGAAGAAAAAAAACCCTCAGCTTAAATCCATTGGAAAACCCTTTGTAATTATGGTGAGCAAAAGGCTCACTGCCAAGATCCCCCTGTTCACTTATGTAAATTGTTGCTAGAAAGTTCTGGCTTCTCCTTGTTACTATTGGTTACTTTTTGCTGCAGAAATTATAATATTCCTAATCATCTTCTCCCATTGGATTCTTCCCTCAGATCCCATCTTAACTCCTCCCATACTCAAGTGTATAAATATTTCTGCTTTACTTTGAACCCTGCTTTTTTTCTGGTTTGTTCCTAATAGAGGGCACACTACCGTGTTTGTTGTTTTCACCTGATTAAAGTTCTGTTTCAAAACAGTCAGATCAGAGTAGTCTCTCTCCATAAATTCACCAGAGCCAATTTTTGAGGAAGCCACCGGTCAGACTGTCCAGAAAAGGGCCAGGGGGTTTCATCTGTCACCCAAAGAGGGACCCCTGCTATCCAGGGGACCTGACGGGACTCAGCTCTGTCCTTCAAGAGCTAAGCATAGGCCACAGCCCTTCTCATCGGAGTGCCAGCAGTGAGTCGAAGAAAGAACTTCAACACCCAAGGAGCCAGAAGTAGGCTACCCTGGCAACGACCTTTGGAGGAAGGTAGGAAGAGGGCAACATCTGCCTCTTTTGTTATTTTCCCCTCAGTTACTATTCTAAAATTTGCTTTAAAATGGGAGCACGGATGTCTGTAGTTGAGAGAGACACCTACAAAGCCTTTAAGTTAAAACTGGCAAACCGAGGAAACAAATTTGATAAAAAAGAGCGCCGAGTTTTCATCTGGTGGGTCTTTAAAGATACCCCAAATACCACTGAATCCAAGTTATATTCAGTTGACTATTGGGACTCAATAGGAAGAAAGCTTTATCATTCAGCTTCCAATTGGAATCACTCCGTACAGAAGTTCATTCCTATATTTCAGAAGGTATATGACATGGTAAAATTAGAAGAAAAGGAGAAAAATATGAATTTAAAATTGTTCGGATAGAAGCAAAAATCAAATTAATTCAGACAAGCCTGGGAATGCCAACCCTGCTTTTTTCTTCAAAGTCTATCCACTGACCATCCCAGAGGACAGACATGGGGCTGAGATGGCAAACGCCTGTGCCCGTGGCTGGCCCGGGGAGAAATGATGCTTAGCCAGTGACCCCACTGCCCTGCGTCCATCATCATCAAACCCTCCACCTGAGATCCACAGTGGAAGTGTGCAGGCCATTTTGGACTCTCCCAGCAGTTCCCTCACGTTCCATCCCAGCAGTTCCCTCATGTTCTCCTTGTCCCTCCAGCTGAACTAACATCAAGCGGTCCAACTCTGTCATAATCACCAATGGCCATAACATCACTGACCATCCTTTTAAGCATGTCAGCCATTTTGAAGAGCCAACATGGTGTGTTGGGAGTCTCCACCTTCACCCCCACGCATGCAGACCACCTTACCATGCCTATACAAACCACCCTCCCAAACTTTTTTGATCAAGCCTGTTTAAGTCACTCCTTTTTTCATCAAAATGCCCCATCCCTAATGAGATCATTCAGTTTGACTAAAGATCAAGCACAAATGATTATTAGTTCCTGTCCCGATTGCCAGCTTGAACCAATCCTTCAGTAGAAAGTGGAATTAATCCCAGAGGACTAAACAGTTTACAGATCTGGCAATCTGATGTATCGCATTATCCGTCTTTTGGTCAACTTAAATATATACATGTTTCCATCGACACTTTTTCAGGGGCCATATTTACTACTGTGGACACTGGGGAAAAGGCCCGAGACATTATTAAACACTTTCTACAAGATCTTCATCCCTAGGCATTCCCCAAAGAGTGAAAACAGATAATGGGCACAGGTATATTTCACAGAAAATACAACAGTTTATTAATTTGTGGGGAGTAAAACACACTACAAGTATTCTCCATTCCTCCACAGGTGTATCAGTAATTGAAAGAACACACAGATCTTTAAAAGACCTTTTAGAAAAACAAAAAGGGGGAATGGAGACCCTGTCAATGGTAGAAAGGTTATCTAAGGCCATGTATGTTTTTAACTTTCTCAATAATTTATTTATGGCGCCTTTACCACCTATTTTCAGGCATTTCAGTAATACTACTCAAACTAAATTAAAGGAGAGACCACCAGTATTAATAAAAGATCCAGAGACCTCACAAATCTCTGGTCCCTTTCCACTAATCACATGGGGCAGGGGATACGCTTGTGTGTTCACAGGTGCAGGACCCAGGTGGATCCCCACCAGGAACATCAAACCACACCCACAACCTCTGCTGGAATCTGTAAGAGCATTAGAAGACCAGACTAAAGAAGAGGAGAAAAAACAAGAAAAGGAGGAGTTGTTGACAGAAGATTCTACAAAAACACGATGACCTGGATCTCCTTGCTCATTTGTTGCAACTTCCTCCTTGGTAACACCTGGATGCTCCCACAGCCAAAGAAAAATATATTATATTAGTAAATATTACCAAACAAAGAACAATGTGCCTCTCAGTTGCCAGCCCTAGTAACCCCTTTTCCAGCTGTTTAGTGGGGTTAACTATGGATGTGTGACTGATACCCATGGATATCATTTCTACTCTGCAAATTTTGGGACAAAATACTAAAATTTTAAAACCTAACCCCGTAGATGATTGGGACCACTGAATCAGGAACTACCTCATGCACCAACTGAGCCCCAAGAATAGAACTGTTTGGGTCAGTAAAAATGGATTATTGTATTAAATTTTGGCTTCTAGAATCATGGAAAGATGTTTTGTCAAACAATAAATTATACCAAAACCAAATTTTATGGTGCAATTACAGTGCTTCACCTGTCTGGTCCATATTGTATCCAGCCCAATTCCCACCAGGTATATTTTTTATTTGCAGACATAAGGCTTGGCCAGCAATACCATCAGAGGTTGGGGGTGGTCCATGTATTTTGAGGCACCTTATATGCTAGCACCCAACATCACCATGGCACACAGATTGGCACAAATGGAAAGATCAACTCACTATTTTGAAAAAGACTGTAATGATAAAATCATATGTTGGACTAGAACTACTAAAATTATAATGTCTTCCCTGTTGCTATGGGTGGCCGCTGCAAAAGCCCTAAAACAACTTGATGGAATTGGGTGCTGGCTTAGTAGGCAAACCAATGCTACATCAATCGCCTTCAATGATTATTTACAGACGTCAATGCCATAAGACATGCTACCTTACAAAACAGAGCTGCAATTGATTTTCTTCTTCTGGCATATGGTCATGGCTGTGAGGACTGTGAAGGCTTATGCTGCATGAATTTATCAGATCATAGTGAATCCATCCACCACAGACTAAGTCTTCTAAGGGAGGGAGTTAGAAAATTTCAAATTGAGCAAGTGACTAGATCAGCAACTTATTCAAAGGCTAGAATCTATCATTATGCAATTTCAGTAGTTAAAACTGGACTATTAATTTTATTAATACTTATATTAACAGTAATTATTTCCTCTTGTATATTCAAGTTCATGTTCAAAACTTTAGAAAAAACAGTTTATCTTTCTCTTTTAGGAAAACAAAAAAAAGGGGGATACGTTTGGGTTGGTTCAGCAGCAGAAGAAGAAAACCTCAGCTCAAAGCTTTGGGAAAACCCTTTGTAATCATTGTGAGCAAAAGGCTCACTCCCAAAATCTCCCTGTTCACTTATGTAAATTGTTGCTAGAAAGTTCTGGCTTCTCCTTGTTACTATTGGTTACTTTTTGCTGCAGAAATTGTAATATTCCTAATTGTCCTCTCCCATTGGATTCTTCCCTCAGATCCCATCTTAACTCCTCCCATACTCAAGTGTATAAATATTTCTGCTTTACTTTGAACCCTGCTTTTTTCTGGTTTGTTCCTAATACAGTGCACACTGTCATGGTTGTTGTTTTCACCTGATTAAAGTTCTGTTTCAAACAATTGGATCAGAGTAGTTTCTCTCCATAAAGTCACCAGAGCTGATTCCCGAGGAAGCCACCAGTCAGACCATCCAGGCAAGGGCTGGGGAGTTTCATTTAATAATACTATAAATGCAGTACTTTGCAAATTTTTTTTAGCTGTAAATATATCAATACTTGGTAATAAATTTTCTTTTCTTGGAAAGATAAGACTCGCTTTTCACTGGGCCAATGAAGCTCTTGCCAGGTCTTTTGCCATTTCCTCTCCAGAGGCCAGAGCTGTTCCCTGTAAGAAATGGGAAATTGGGGGTGTATTTAACCAAGGGATACAGAGAGCAGGGATGGTAGATGGCTGAGAGACTGAGCATTTCTTCCTTTGCCTTTTGTGTTTTTTCTCCCCTCTTCCCTTTCCTTTTTCTTTTTCCCTCCAAGGCCCTGGCACTCTGCTGGGATGGCTGCCTTGCCACGCTGCTGCTGCCACAGCTGGCCCCAGGGACAGCTCAGCTGCTCTCCACAGGCTGTCAGTGCCTGGCTCCAGCCCTGCCACAGCCCAAGGCCACGGACATCTGGGGAGGGTGTCCTGGGCAGGGGGAGCTACTCTCCACCCACCCGGCTGCACCGGGGCCGGGCCCATGATCTCTGCCACCTACAAGTCTGTAGCATTGAGAGTCTTGACTGGGCTAAACAGATCCTGAAAATAAAGTAGCTCCAGACTGTTGAGGGCCTGGATTTTTTGTTCCTTCTTTGGGCTGGCATTGCATTTTTCCTTTCTTTCTCTTTTTTTGTTTGAAAATCCCCCTTGAATCAGTAAAGGCCGTGAGCAGTGTGCTGATTTTTCTTGTCTTTTCTTGTCTTGTCTCTTTTTTCTCATCTTTCCTTTTGTTTTCTTTTCTTCAGTCTCTATTTTCTCTTTTATTCTCTTTTTTCCCTTTCCCTTTTTTCCTCTACTTGTGCATACTGGTACGTAGTGGCAGCAGGCTGGTTTTAGGGCTGGAAAGGGGCATGGTTGCTGGGCCATCTTGGTGTGTATGGGTTTATACTGGGCCATACTTGTAGGTATTCCAGCTTTTGAGCTGGAAGGGAGATGGTTACTGATCTATTCTAGTCAATATAGGTTTATATGGGTCCATACTGGTAGATGCAGGGGGATGTTAGGGCTGGAAGGGAGGTGGTTCCCGGTTTATACTGGTGCCTACTGGTGGCTGCAGGGCCAGTATCAAAGGGCCGTTGGCAGGAGCAGTGTCCAAATGCCAACATCCATTGGCCCCCTGGATATAAGGGCTTGGACAGCCAGGATCAACAGCATGAATTTCTGCTGACTTGTTCAGCTAGCCTAGGTTGTGAGGTGCTTTTTCTGATGCCCTTAGTGAGACACTTGAGACTGAAACAAGTTGTCCATATCCTTTGTGAATCTGCTGCTCTCAGGACAGGGAGAAATGGAAAGTTGTCCTTTCCCTTTGCTCACACCCTGTGCTGTGGCTGACAGTGACAAGCTGTGGCTGTAGCCTCTGACTGCTTTGTTCTGTTTGACTGGAGGTGGGAGAGTTGGCATCTCAGCTGGCAGCCTCCCGAGAGTGCCAGGAAAAGACTGTGCAGAGAGCCCAGCAAGATGTGAGGGAGGCCCAGGAAGAGTCCAGGCAGAAGCTCTCGGAGGCTGAGCATGTCCAGAAGATGCTGGAGGAGGCAGAACATCGGAACAAGGAAGTGCAATTGGACAGGAAAGAGACCCAACAGGAAGAAGTGGCACAGCAAAATTCAGAATTGCAGGCTTCCTTGAAGGACCTAGAGTGGAAAAATGCCCTGCAGAGGTTTGATTAAACCTTCTTGGGGGTTTAACTTACTCCTTTTCCTTTCCTGCCTGCCTGGGGCACTCTCCTGCACCTTGCCTGGTCTCTTATGGGCAGAGCCCAGCAGGTGCACAGCCTGGGCTCTGCTCCAGCTCTCAGGCAGCCCTGTTGTTAAGGAAACTTGCCTGTCTGAGCATCCCCGAGGCACTCTGGCTGTCACACTCCACCACCAGACTGTTCCTGATGGGACCAAATCCCCTTTGCAGTGGATGGCTCAGGTGAGCTGAAGAGTGCCCCCATTGACTCCCCACACTCCCCCCACTCTCACACAGTCAGACCGGGTT
Organism: Onychostruthus taczanowskii; assembly: GCF_017590055.1. Classification (NCBI taxonomy): domain Eukaryota; kingdom Metazoa; phylum Chordata; class Aves; order Passeriformes; family Passeridae; genus Onychostruthus; species Onychostruthus taczanowskii. Next base: position 225,615 of record NW_024499352.1, read on the forward strand.
TCCCACAGCAGAGTCTCACGTGTCTTGTTCCACAAAACAATTTATTTCCAGCGCAGGAACACAGATACAGCTTAAGCCGGTGCCTCCAGGGAGGGACCTTGAACCCCTGGGCTGTTACACCTTCACAGTCCGAGCACAGCAAAGTCTCAGCTCTTCCTCCCCAGGCCTGGCATCTGCCCTGTCTCTGAGTGGCCACTGACCTGGCTGTGCCACAGGTCTTCAGGCTCTTTGTCCTGCCCAGAGTCAGCAGGTCATGGGCTTTTTCCTCGGGCTCCGGCCAGCCAGGCCTCAGCCTGGAGCCCCTGGAGCTGGCAGTGCAGCTGCACCCTGAGCTGCCTGCACCAGGTGTATTCCTCAGCACCTGTGCTTTGCAGCTGCAGAGGAGTTGCACGCAGGGTCTCCTACTCGGCCTCCGGGACTGCACGCTGGAGCTGCCGGCGCTGCCCAAGCGCTGCCCCAGGTGCGGGTGCGTGTGGACGCGCCGTGGGGCTCACGGCCCTCGTGGCTGAGCAGGACATGTGGCACAGGGAAGCTGGGGCACAGCCGATGCTGCTCCTCCCCTGGCCGAGACGGAGAAGAGCTGCAGCTGGAGCGTGTGCCAGAAACGGCTTTGGGAGCAGAGGAACACCGTCCCTGGGCTGCGCCTCTCGCTGTTCCCCAGAGCCCCGTGGTGATCAATCACTGCACCTGCAACAGATTGCTCTGCCTGTCTCTTGCCTTTGTGCAAAAAGCGAGGCTGCCAGGGCTCTGCAGTGTAAAAGCTGCCCCAAGGAACCAGACAGGCTGGAGGAACGGGCACCAGAGACCTCACCAAATCCAGCCAAGAAGGGCTAGGAAGTGAGAGTAGATGAGAATACAAAAATCAGGACAGGGTTTACTGGGAAGGCAGCAGAGAGGTGTGAAGCCGCATCTATCTGCTTGTCCCTTCAGAACAGCCCTGGCCAGCTCCAGCATGGGCTTCAGTGGAGGGGCATTCTCTCCACTCCACGTTAGCAGAGAGGGTGCCTGAACACTCTGAGCCTTCCTTGATGCAGAGATGCTGGACAGCAAGTGGCAGAAGGAGAGAGCTGGACTCCAACTGTGGGTGCAAACCAGGTTTGTTGGACAGCAATAAGTTCAGAGGAACCAGACCGTCAAAGACCCTGGGGCAGAGCTTACAAGGGTTTTTGAAAGGAAGTTGAAATAAAGATGCAGCCTGTCTCCAGCCAATTGAGGCACAGGTGGGAGTGGGGAAAGGGAGAATGACACCACTGGACTGCCAATAGGGGACACTTAGGGAAGGGCTCCGCCACTGAACCAATCACTCGATGCCCTGGAGAGAAGATTCTAGAGGGAAGGGACGGATTGCCAAGTGATGGACAGGGCACTGGGGAGGGACATAAAAGGGGATACAAAGGTTGCTAGGGCAACTGGGGAGGAGGTAAGGTAACAGACAGAAGCTGGGGAGGAGGAGACAACCCAGTCAGAACCATTACACAGAAAGGAGAGGAGAACAGAACATTCCAAACACAGAGTACAACTTAGCGTAACTAAAATGTACAGAAACACAACACAACATTGGTGTCTGGGCTGAAGAGGATCCTGAGGAAAGGGGAGGAGAGGGCTTTCTGGGCTTTCCCTCAGCCCGTGCTTCTCTTCTGTTTCTCAAAACCTGACCAAGGAATCTCATGTTGCCAGGGATGGGCCAAATATCCAGTTCGCTGCAATTTCCCCAGTTGTGGCTGCTTCGCCATGACAGGGAAGAAGGTCTAAAAAGGGAAATGGGGAAAAGCAGCCCCCAGACTGGGCATCTTTGGAGTGGCAATTCCTCCTGTTCCTTCCTGTTGGTGAGGAAGCTTTGCCTGACAGAATGACATGACAGGGAGGGGGGAAGGGGCCTGTGGACAGGAGCTCTTGTTATGGACAAACGAGGCCAGACACTCTTCAGAGGAAAAGGATCTCGTTTATTTAAAAAGAGCTACAGGAGACAGAAGGCCCGGGATAGGCTCAGACCCCCACATGACAAGCCAAAAAAATAACAGTGTGTCTACCCAACAAACACACTGGACTCTCCAGGAAGCAAATTCCTCAAAAGAGCCCCGAAATCAACTGAACTTCCATTTTTATAACTCCCCTTTGGGTCCAGGATTGGTGGGTTTTGGATCCATGTGGTGATTGGCTTGTTTCTGGTGTTCCTATTGGTCTTTACCATCATTCATTTCTGAGCAATCATTTCCGTGGGGCGTCAAATGATTGGTTAGGTCTTTCATCCAATCTCCTTCTGCAGCGCTGGTTTTATTGCGCTGACTCTGTTTCTGGATGTTATTCTGCCCCTTTGGACCATCCCCCGCTGTATCCTGGACCCTTTAGAACTTGGAAAGAACAGTGACTAACCCCCTTAAAACAGTAACTCCCCTTCCCAAGGTTACAATAATCAACTCAACCTTCATTCAATACAAACTGACTCTCACTTACAACACTCTCACAGCTGGGTCACACGGATGGGGTGGCCCACAGGGCTGTCCAAAGAGGCCTCCAGGTGGGCCCCCCTCCCCCAGGTGTGGTGGGCAGTTTCTGTGTGACACAATGTCAGTGCGGTGATGTAACAATGCGGTGATGTGACATCACCATGATGTAACAATGCCCCATCACTGGGAAACCTCTGGAGCTCACGTGGGATCGCAGCACCACGAGAGCACTTGGAAGGAGCTGTGGAGCACTGCTCAGCATCACAGCACCACGAGAGCCCTTGGAAGGAGCTGTGGAGCTCCATCTCACTGCTGGTGTCCTGCCAAAAAGCAGAGGCACTGCTGAGTGCACTGGGAATTACAGGGAGGAGAGCAGTGGGCTGATAGAAACAGCTTAGCCGGTGAGCCTGGGGCTTGGGGGTCTGCTCTAGCGCCTCAGGACCTGTGTTCTCTTGCACCCGCTGTGAAGGATATTGAGCTACTGCCCAAGTGTCTGTGTCGTCAAAGATTGGCCACAGAAGACCACACCTGGGAGAACGAGATGCAGGTGAAATGGATTCTGACCTGCTCCACCTCCCACTCAGAGTCAAGATCCCTGTAAAACCCAGATCCAAGCCTGTCTTCTGCAGGGGAATCCTGGGGGAAAAGGTAGGGGAAAAAGAGAAAGGTAGAAAAGCTCTCCTCTTTTATGTGGTCCGCATCATGCAGAGTTCTTTAGGCCACCTACAGCAGGAACTGTAGCCCTTCAATCAGAAAGGGCTGGGCAGCAGGGGGAAGCTCCAGGCTCCCTGGAACACACAGAAGAACCACTTGCTTGATCTCTTCATTGGTTGCTCGCAGCTTTTCACAAGTACTATGTGGCACCACTTTGCTGCTCTCTCCTGTCTCCTTCATACTCTGGGAAATGTCTTTTGCAGCTCTACCAGCCATTTCCTTATTTCACCTGAACCTGCAATACAACTGCCTGCATGACCCCCACCTTCGGGACTACCACAAGCGCAAGGACATCCTGCAGATGCTGAAGAAACAGGGCTGCATCACCAGTGAAAATAAGGTAGGTTTGGACATCAGGCTAATCAAGAACAGCCCTCTTCAAGCGGGGCTCCCACAGCCCTTGCTGCAGCCGCCTGCTGCTGCCAGAGGACAGGGCCGTGCGCTGGTGTCCCTGGGAGCAGAAGCAGTGCCAACATCCCCCTGGCAAGCCCCAGTCCTGCCCTTCTCAGCCTGCCCCACACTGCCTGTTCAGCCCCAGCTGGGGGGACAGCAGTGGCCCCAACACCAGGGTATGGGGGGAGGGCTTGGAGGCAGCTCCTCTCCCGCTGGGGTCAGGCTGATTTAGGGAAGGCTGACTCATAGCCTGACAGTTTTTGGGGGATTTTGCCCTTGTCTCTCCATAGGTGATTTGCACTGTGAAGGAGTTCAACGAGTACAGGCAGTACCTGACCAGGATCAAGCTGGAGTTAGAGCAGATCTTGAGGCAAGAGGTAGGCAAAGCGTTGTGTTCAGAGGCATGGGACTGTGCAGGGCTGTGCTGCTGGGCCAGGCACTGTGGCAGGGAAAGGACTCCAGGCTGGGAGCTGAGCCAGCGCAGGGCACTGAGCTGGGCACGGGCAGCAGGGCCATGTGCAGGCACACACCGCACTGAGGGAAGCCCTTCTCTCCTGCCCTCGTGGCCTGGCTGAAGCCTGGGCCCACGGGAATCTTCAGCATGCAGGGGCTGAGTGCTTGTCCAGGCACCATGACACACAACCTGGTGTCACCTTTCAGGAAGGGCTTCTGCCGTTTCTGGCCAAATTAAAGGCTGGTCCCAAACTGCTGAGAGCCACTGACACTTCCTGCCAGGCAGAGCGGCAGCTGCAGCCTCAGAAACCTTCTTGCCCACCTCCACAGAAGAGCAAAGAGACCTCCCTGAAATCAGGGAGATTTAGAAGAGGGAAAGTAGCTTTAGACAAGAGCCAAACCTACTCCACAACTGAGCTGGGTCAGGAAGATGCCAGCAGAGCCACTGACTCCCAGAGGAAGCCGGACAACACTGCTGATGGCCTCTTTAAAGCTGTCTTTGAGCAGCTGACCGCAGCAGAAGCCCAGAAGGTCCAAGACATGGTTGAGACTGTTATGTACAAAGTGTTTGCGAGGCTGAAGGTTCCTGAGGACCAGCGTGTCAGCTTTTTAAGGAAAACTGCTCAGAGGATCAGAGGAAGTGTTTTCAGCAGCTCTGTGAGAACAGAGCCTGCAGAGACACCTCTAGACCACCAACAAGAAATAGAACTGGTGGCCAAGGAGCTTCTAGCAATGGTGTTGGAGATCTTGGGGGACCATCTGGAGTCCAAAGCTTCTAAGCCAGGGAGGGCAGCCAGGAGGAAGGAGAAGCCTGTTGACGGAGAAACCACCCAAGCCGACAAATCCAAGGAAGCCAAAGCAGACAGAGCACGTTTACACGCTTGCCTTGACAATCTCACCATCCAAGTTGTTAAGAATGTTCACTGCCTCTTGAAATCCATGAATCAGGTTGGAGGAGACTCCAGCTGTGAGTACACCGAAATCCTGAAGCTTCCCAAGGGTAAGGTCTCCAACAGACAGATGCAGCCAGGATTCCCTGGAGCATCCAGGAAGCAAGTGTGAGACTAAAGTTACCTCAGAAGGGACTGGCTATTCCAAAGGTGTGATGCCTGGGCATCCTGCAATGGTGAAGGGGAGCTTGGTGAGAGAAAGGAATCCAGCAAGCTCAGGCAACACTTTGGTTACAAGGACCACAGCAGAACAGATCATTCAGTCTGCATTAGGGTGGATTTGTAAATGTCTGCCTGTATCTCCCCCTGAAGAGAATTTCCATTGGCTTGTCCCAAACCCAGCCACATCCAAAGGCATAGAGGAGAGCTGTGCTGCTGAGGACACTCTCAACTCCATGGACCCACAGTTTTCCTGACAGCCCATCTCTCTGGAGGGTCCGAAGCCCCCTGCCCAGGCCAGAGCATGGTGCAGATCAGTGCACCTAAAGTTCATCTGAATAGAGCAAAGTGTGTGGCAGGAGAGCTAAAGACCTCCTCAGATGGCAAACCTCACACCCTTGTTCTATTAATAAAGTGTTTACTCCTAAGGCCTTGCTTGTGCTTCCTCCAAACCAGGCCAAACTGCATCTGCTTATCTTCCATGCTGTAACCTGTCCCATCCTCTTCCTTTCTGCATCTTCAGCCACCACTGCAAGCCAATTTTAAATGTGTCTTATGTTGGAAATGAAAGATGTGGCTGGGGGTGTATATTTTATTGCCATGTGTTAGAGTGGGGCAGTTATCTTCTGTTAATTGGGCAGTTTTCTTTATCTCTTCCACAACCAATCCTTCCTCCAGAAAATATCTTCTGTTAATGGGCCATTGAGTCTCACTGCATGACTGATAAAATTACATCATCCCCTTTTGAGATGCTCTGCCCAGAGGGAGGACCCAAGCATTCCTACCTGGATATAATCTGAGGGTTTGGAACACCACAGCCAGCCGTTTCCCACTGGATTCCAGAGGAGCAGCTTTCTTTTCTGTTGGATTCCCAGAAAAAGCAGGCCCATCTGCACCACCACTGGACCTTCAGAGCAAAACTCCATCTTTGTCCAGGATCCCTGTTCCAACAGAACCACACCTGTCACTGCAGGAGGACTGCAGCCACCATTTAATCAGACTACTGCCAACAGGGTGTCAGGATGTATTCTGACTGTCAGGGTGAAAAACACGTTTCACTCTCCTGTGTAAATTTGAAAAGTTTAATAAAGGACAATAGGAGACAAAGACAATAAAGCAAAGAATATGGCCCAGTGTGTCTTGGCACTCAACCAAGAGTACACCTATTTTGGAAACACCTTTTATATATCATTTGTATTGCATCAGCCAGTTACATATTCATAAACAATTGTGCATAGTAAACTTTTCCCAAAATGAGTTTACATATTCCAAGAACTGTTTAGCATGGCTTCTCCTCAGGTCTGCCTTTTTAGTGTGGTAATCACATATCCTCTGAACAGAGAGAGACATAGTTCTCCCCAGGATTTTTCTGGGGAGCTGTGAGAAGCTGTGAGAAAGTTCAGAGAAGAGAATGAGAAACAATTTTTATCTCCATTTGCTACACGTGTTGTTGTGTACATGTGGAATGTGTTATGGAGATTGTTTACCAAAGAGTGGTTTCTTAATTGGACATTGCATGGTGTTTGGATTGATTGACCAATTAGGTTAAAGCTGTATCAGATAGTCTGTAAAGGTTACAAGTTTCTTAATAGTATAGTATAATACAGTATAGCTTAATAAAGCAATTGATCAGCCTTCTGCAGTCATGGAGTCAATGCTAATTATTCCCCGTTCAGGGGACTGTTGCCATGGTATTTTAGAGCATGCGTATTCCTTGGTTGTGGTTTTAGTCCATTCTTATTGTAACCTTCAGTTTTTGGGCCTTAGACCACAGTCTTCAGACAGTGAGCACTGATAGTTGGCACATCTGTAGCACATGTCCTCATCATATGTTCATTGGATGTTATCCCATTCAAGCAGGCATTTTAACACAAGCATACTTATATCAGCTATTTCACTACTATGTCTAAGCTTAATTAACAACAGAAATAAAAACTGTATTTTTTCTGTGAGAAACAACTGCTCACTTTAAAAATTTTAAAGGGTTTATTAAACCTTAACAAAAAATACAACAGAAGGACTAAATAAGGAAAAACAGGCCTGGGAGCCCTGCCCCATGACTGCCTACCTAGTGGCTCATTAATAAAATGGCTGCTCTACTTTTTATAGCTTTGGTGTTGCATCAGGTAACCCTAGCCCCTCCCAAAGTCTGTTGGTTAACTCTTCATCACCATCCATTGGTGGGGAATGTGGGAGCTGGGCTTACCCATCCCGGAGACAAGGGGGCTCAGGTGGCCGTGGCAGCAGGATTGCGTGGGCGGCTGTCACACCAGTCACAGCCTGTGTTAGCAGTCACCAGGTGACATGTTACAGTGTCATGGCTCTGGTTGCAGTGTAACTGTAGGCACACAGTTTGTGGTAATTGGGAACTGCCGAGCTTCATCCCTAATGGACTACAGCTGTGCAGGACGGGTGACCAGTATTGAAGGTAATGGGACATGGAGTGCCGAGGTGCACTGACCAGTCACAAAAGGGTAGAGAGAGCACACAGGTGCAATGTGTGTGAGATGAAGGGTAGAAAAGGTTGTAGTGAGGAATAAAAAAGGGCTGATGCTTGAAGCCTTCTTTGGTATCGGTTGTACCCTCTACAGCAACATGTAGCATAATGTCCTAGGGTGACTTTATGATGCTGAATTGTATCCTCTTTTGTCTGTTTAGCCCAGCAATAAGTTTTGCACCTTTAAAATTAGATCTGAGAGTGAAGGGGGGAGAAGGATAAGCAGTGGAGAATGTCTGAGGTGGCTGTATTCAGGAACATAGAGACAAGAGCTTCAGCTTTTCTTCTCACAGACTGTGTTGTCTGCAGCACGGACAGCAGGAGAGAGCTCTCCTTTGCTTTTTAGTTAGATTTTCTTAGCTGTTTTAGGTATTTAGTTTATTTATTTTAGTTATTTTAATTATTTTTTCTTAGCTGAGGCAGAGAAGTTCCTCAGACTGTGGCTTTTCTTTTTCTTGGAACTGACTGTACCTGTTCTGGACTGAAAACCCAGGAAAAATACCTGGAGCTTACACCTGTGGCCCACCAGGGCCCAGGATGTGGCATTTTCTAGTGCAGGAGGGACTGATAAGAGACTGAGCAAGCCAAGCTATACCCTGTGAAAAGGACTTTCTGAATTTGCCATCTCTTCAGAACAGCAAGAGGTTTTATTAAATTTATTAATTTGTTATGCTTGTGAATACTTTGCTTGTTATATAAACAGTTTTTTCCCAGTTTCTCCAAGGAAATCTTTTACTGAACCAGTAGGGAGAGGGGCCGCTTGAATCTGCTTTCTAGAGGGACCCCTTTGGACGTTTCCTCCCAAATTTACCCTAAACCAGGACACATGCAGAGGCTTGGCTGAGGTAACTGAGTGATGCTGCGAGGCACAGCCCCAGTGCAGTGCAGCTTCACCCCAGGCTCTTGCACAGCATCACTGTGGGTGGCCTCAAGATGAACAGACCAGCATCAGGATGTGCAGCTCTGTGCTGAGACAGATAAGGGACTGAAAGTGCCCTCTGAAACTGTCACGCTCATCCTCAGGTCTTCACCCTCTTCTCTGTCATGAGGCAAATGATCAGCATTGCATTTGTATCTTTCCTTGCTAGTGCTCTGCCCTACCTACCCTTGTCCCAGGCTCTCCTGCATTCCACTGTTCCCAGAGGAAGCTCGGCTTCCTCCTACCCTCGTGGTTCCATCGTTTGGCATCAGTCATACACCTGTCCCACAAAAGCTGCATGGCTCAGCTCTGGGTCAGGCTGGCTGGCTCCATCAGCTTTGGTCAGTCCTTGGAGCCAGTCTGGCACGTGTAACATCCACTGGTCAAGCAATGCCTAGAGCAGCGCCCAGGGGCATTACCCTACAGAAAGCCCAAGCAGTTGGTTGTGTTAAAACACACAGCACTTCCTGAAGGTTGCACATGAAAGGACAGCAGAGTGGGGGAGGATAAGGAAAGGGCCTGCTTTCATCTCCCACATGGAGAGGAGCACACAAGACAGCAGCATCCCCCTTCAGAGACCTTGGAGAACCTGCAGGCGTGAGAAGCCAGGCCATGCAGATCCCGGTTGAATGGATAAACACAGCTGTGTAAGAATGAGCAGGGCTGTTGGGTGCCCCTGAGGAGAGACTCCAGGTCTTACTCACCTTTATTTACAACTCACTGGGAGCTAAGGGCAGAGTGGACCAACAGAGAACAGCAAAGAACTGCCTGGAAAAGAGTAAGAGGAGAGATCCTGGAAGTGGTCAAACCTCAAAGACAATATCACATGGGAAGCAGCCCGGTGCAGCTGAGTGAAGGACTTGGGGCTGCTGGTGGATGAGAAGGTGGACATGTCCTGGCCATGTGTGCTGGCATCCAGAGTCCTCTCCGTGTCCTGGGCTGATCCCCCAGTGTGGGCAGCAGGAGTGGGGGGCGGATTCTGCCCCTCTACCCACCTCAGGGGAGACCCCACCTGCAGAGTGGCCTCCAGCCCTGGGGCCCAGCACAGGACAGATGTGGGGCTGTTGGAGCACATCTGCATCTCCTTTAGCACCTCCCCCTGGGGCCGCTGCTGTTCAGCCCCGTCAGTTGCAGCACCCATCCCGCAGGGAGGTGGATGGGAGAGGACCCTCCCTCAGGGACTGGAGTTTAAATATCATGAGGCTGGTGCAAGGGGCAACATCCACAGCTGCTCCAGCTGCCAGGACCAGCAGGGCAGCTGTTCTCACCTACACTCTGCTGGGAGCTGTGCTCCAGCTGGCTTCCAACATCTTCCTCCAGCGCTCTGTTGGATCTGTCTCTCACACCAGCTCCTTTCCTGGACAGAGGATTCCCTGCAGGTGTAGGACAAGAACAACACAGTGAGCTGCCCTAAGTCAGGCAAGCCCTAAGTTTTTTCAGTGCCTTAACCCTTTTCTGCTGTGCAGTGCAAAGGAAGTAAAGTGAGCTGAGGAGCAAGAAGACACCAGCCAAAGGACCATCAGCTCCTGCCTTTGCCTGGAGAATAAGTCTGATGGAATGCTCATGGTAAGGCACAATTTCCTGCACTGCTCAAAGCTTCCCTTAAAAACAAACTTTACAAATGCCTCCACCTCAAGTTTTTCTTCCCAGATGAGGAAGTTTAATCAAAGAACAAGAGATTCTACACAGGTAGGGCAAGGACAACCATGTTTCCTGTGTCACTAGCCAGTGCTCTGTTCTCTAAACCAATCTTCCCCCTTTGTCCAGCCCCTCAGTCCCAACCAGCTGGTCTTCCACAGCTTGGATTAACCAGCTCAGAAGCCTGGGCAGGTACAAACACACCAGTAAACATGGGGAACACACATCACATTTGATACACCAGAGACATTAACATGGACAAATGAGATGGGAACAGAACATTCCTACAAGACACAACTTGAATTTATGTTTATTTTATATATATATTTATATATATATATATATATATATATACCTTTGTATAGATTAAACTGGGGGGGATTTTATCATATACATTTTTTTGGTATAATACATGAGAAACAGGGACAGGAACATAGCAAATATAAATCAGTACATTCCTTGAGTGAACTCCTTGACACACTGAGACTGAAAAATTGCATGCAATGGGGAGACAGAGAGAAAGAAAATCAATTTTATTAGGAAAAAAAAAAAGCCAAGATAATCTAGGTACAATCGTCAACAGAGGAGCAGCACTATAGATGGCAAACCTGTATAAATTAAAAGAAAATTCCACTCTGACATCTACTATGCTTTAAAGTGCAATGAAGCCTGATTTATTTACCTACAGAATACAGGAAAGTTTCCCCCTCTCCCCATTCCAATCTATCCCTAAAAAAAACACAACCAACCAAACCCAAACAAACAAACCAATAAAACAAATCTAAAGGATATACATTATCCACAGTCCTACAGAGACGCCTACATCTACTCAGTAGCACCAAGAATCTGATATGGGTGTAATTAAAATCAATTAAAACTCGGGAGCAATGGTAACATCTGTTAGCTGCTTCTGCAGACCTCCTGCCCTTTATGAGTGCCTGGGGGAGAGGTGGCTCTCCCTGTGCTGGGGTGACCGTGGCCCAGCGGGTCTGGCAGCAGCAGAGCACACACAGCACAGCAAGAGCAGCGCGGGGACACGGGGACAGGGGGCCAGGCCCCACGTGGGGTCTGCACGGCTGGCTGGGGTTGTCACACACCTGGGCTGGCGCCTGGGGGCAGCGGGACTGACCTACACAGAGGGGAAGGGTTGTGCGAGTCCAACACGCGCCACGAGCCTCTTTGGTGACAGGGTGATGGGGAGGGAGGGAGAGGAAGGGGGTCAGCACAGCCCCCATCTTGTGAGCCTCTGGCTGTGTTGTCTTCCGAGGCCAGGGGCCTCTGTGCCACAGTTCATCTGTCTCCACATGCCAACTCTCAGCAGCCCTCAGAAGCCAAAGGTCTCCTGGGAAGCATAGACCATGTAGAGGAAGCCATCCTCATCCTTCTCCTGCTCATAGATCTCTGAGATGGGGGTGGACACGCTGACCATGCTGTGCTGGTTCACCAGCAGGAAGAACGCCTGGGTGGGATTCAGCTGCAAGCGGCGCCTGTGGGGGAAAGGGCAGGAGAGGCAGGGTCAGCCCAGCTGGGCTGGGTGCCCTGACAGCCAGTTCCTCCTCCCCAGCAATGCTATTCCCTCGGGTCAGGCCTGCACAGCCAGGGCCTCCTCCCACCACTCCGGACATGGTATCCATGAGTCCAGCTGAGCGCCTCCAGGGCCTCCTGAGCCAGGATTCTGCAAAGCCCTCTTTTTCCAAGTGCTACTGGCAAGGGCAAAGCAGAGGGGCCTCTTCCCTCTGAGCAGGAGAATAAAAAGAGGGGATGGGACCCCTTCACTGCTCATGAGTGTCCCCTTGAGGGAGAGACCCCAGCCCTTCACAAGGTGCTAAGAACCTGCCCTCCCCTGCCCCCCACAATAGTTTGTACCACACACAAGGATGCTGCTGCTGCCACATCCCCATCCCTGCCCTCAGCAGCTGCCTCTGCCTCACCCTCACCCCACCACCCTGCAGTGAGTGGCCTGTGGGTGAGCACAGGCTCTCAACATGCCAGCTGAGACCACCCCACTCACCGGATTATTTTGACCAATTCACTCATGTTGACATGGTCTGGTACAAGGAACTTGGTCTTATCCAGCACTGGCAGCTGTTTCTCCCCTTTGTAGCGTTCAATGATGACCTGGGGGGAAAGCCAAGGGTAAGGTTAGTCACGTTCATAGCGCCCCACACACTGGTCCCAAGGTCAGGTACAAATCCAACTAGCATCAGTAGAAAAGCTGAGGTACAGCCTCACTTTGCTTCACCCCCACAGGAAACAAAACAAAAAAAGGACAGGAGCAGTGACCACCAGGCTGGCTGCAGGTGGCTCTTCATCAGTCATCTGTGCTTGAGCCAGGCAATGAACAGTGTCCAAAACAATGAACTAAAGCACCAAGTGCTCTGGCTGGCAGAGAAACAATGGGCACCCCTGGACTGATATAGATTCTTGTCCTCCGGCGTGCAGGACATCTGAACAGGAGTGAAGTATTTTAACAACACTTTCTGACTGACCAAACCCACAGGTTTTGCTGGCTTGAGCTACAGACAGCTCATGATGGAGTTTCCTTCCTGTTCCCTTTCCTTCCTGCTGCCATTCAGCATCCCTCTGCCTGCTCAGGAACAGCTGTGGATATTCCCAAGCAAGCAGTTTTCAGAAGTCCCAGTGAAGCCACCCAGGCATTCCTTCAGAAAGGGGGCGTTTGGATTTCACCAGTCCCACTCCTTATGTTAAGAGGCAGACACACTGACTCTGAGAAGGATCAGAAACCCAGGGCCACTCCAGCTGTCACTGAGCTTCCCAGGCACTCCTGCATGGTGTCACCACACGGATAACCCAGCCCGTCCTCCTCTGCCAGACATCTTGCTTGGAAAAGTTCTTACCATCCCTACATTCTGAAATGGCTGAATGATGATTTCTGATCCATTTTCCTGCTATTACAGTTAATGATTTTCTTCCGTGAAGCTGTTTGCTGACAGCTACAATTGCTGTTCTAAACCAGCCTGGAAATGCACCTTTTGTATTCTGAGAAACAAAGTGGCAGGAAGTTAAAGTATGGAATGTACTTTTAAGAAAAATGAAAATAAGTGAAAAATATACAGCTTAGTATGTTCCCATTGCAGTGATGCTCTCTCACATCTCTCCAGCAACCTGCTGATTTCCCCACAGAGAGACTCCTGGATACTCAACAGCCCATTATCCTCTCCCACCTGAGACTGAACACTATTTTTCACTGTAAGGGAAGGAATTGCCATAATTTTTATTTTCCCAAGTCCTTTCCAAAAACACTCGAGACTGCAAGTGGCTTTTGGCAGCAGAGCGATGGAGCAGCGTGCAGAGAGCAGGATCCCCAGGAGATGGCTCTGTGGAGCCAGAAGGACCAGGGAACCTCTGGGAACTCGGATTTCCCTTCCCTTTGATCCTTCCTTGACACATCAGGCCTCTGGCAGCAGCAACAGTGGAACTCCTGCCAGCCTCCCCCAGACGTGGATCAGACACACGGCTGGAACACTGTGGAGTCACCAGTGAGCTGGGAATGTCTGAGGAGCACCCCAGGCCGTGGGGCTGATCTGACAGGCACTTCCCAGAGGAGCAGGGGGTGAGGTGCCTTGCTGGGGGCTCTGCACCAAAATGGCCTCTGCAGAGCCCACCCTGGAAAAATCACACCCAAGGGGAGCCCAACACCTGGGCAAGCAGCATGCGAACACTAGGTAGCTCTCTTTGGCAAAGGAGAACCTGATTAAAGAACCACTTTCTGCAACAGACTAAATAATGCATTGGGACATCCCCCACCAACATGTTAATGGCCCTTCATCCCTCCAAGGAGGGCACAGGGAGGACAAGATGAGCAGAACCATCCTACTGCTTTTAACTTGAATCTTACAAGGAGATGTGAGTATTTTGGCTCTGGGGAGAGGAGTAGTCTTGAGGGGCTGAGCACTCACAGCAGCCCCATACAAGGATGCTGCTGGGAAACACACAGGCAACAGTGGCCCTTCAGCTTTTTGGTTTGCACGGAGAAGCAGCAACACAGCTGGTGTTTGTACCTTTACCTGCAGAGAGGGCCCTGCACACCTGGATGATGCCTCAGTTTTCACAAGAGCAGGACCAGAGGCCGGCGTCTCTCATTACCAGCCAGGTCCATCCCAAGAAGAACCACTTTTAGATTAATCCAAGAATGGGATACAATGGCTGTGCTGGCTCTTGGAGCAGCAGCTGCCTTGTGCCCTGAGCAGACACAGAGCCTCTCATGTAGAACAACTCCAAGAGTTTCTGTTCCCAGAACATGAGCTGCTATTTGGGTAACCCAGCTATGAGAACAGGTGGCCAGTGGACAAAACGTTCTTGTGTAGCTCTGGAGGGAAAAGCATGATCAAATGCTAAAGTTACATCCCTGCAGCCACAGGGCGGGTGTACACAGCCACCTCCCACTCCATATCCTCTTCCAAGCTGCTGCCTTGAGCCAGGGGCTCCTCAGCATGGGACACCTGCTCTTGCAGAGAGAACCCACCACAGATCTCCGCAGAAATCATGAGTGGGCACAGGTGGGGAGGGGAAACACTCAGGGCGGAGCCTGAAATCCCAGTCCCGCTGCAAAGGGGGCTTGGACAGCGCTTATGAATACAGCCTTTGTTCTGGGGCCAGTCTGGAGAGATGGAAAGGGAGTTTGGTAGGGAATATGGCCAGATGTGGTGGTCAACAGAGGCAAGGAGTGAGGTTGGGAACCAGGAGTGAGGTTGGGAATGTATTCCTAGCAGGCACAGAGGCTCAAATGTGTGTATGTAACACCTCCCTGACATCCATGGCCAGGCACAGAGACACAGACCTCACACGAGCACAGACTGCACCAGCCTCACCCTGTCCCCCTCTGGCAGAGCAGGGTGCAGGTGCTTTGGTCGCAGCAGACACAGGAGCCCCCAGTCAAAAAGGTGCTCTGGGGTTGACCCATCCAGAGTCATGTCAGTGCTGGACACTGGATCTGCAACTCCCCAGAAGAGCCCTCCCAGGAGCCCAGAGATGGCTGTCCCTTCCTCTGAATCCGTAATTTGGGTTTCCATCCACGCCTGTGCCAGGGCTGGGCATTATGTGGGATCTCCCACCTGCCACTGTCTCTCCATGCTCCTCTGGGGGTGCTCAGATGAACCCAGCAGAGCCCTCTCTGCATAGCCCAAATAGCCCCTCAGCCCTCCCTGCCAGCACCAGGGGTGGCCCTGCCTTCAGCCCCCTCTACAGCCCACAGCTCACCACGCCTGCCTGAATTTAGCACTGCAGGGCTTTGGGAAGTGGTTTGCTTTCATTGCTGCCCAGCACAAGCTGCTCCCCAGCAATTTCAGACTCGAGGGTTCAGTCATCTCCAGAAAGGTCCCTGGGGCTGAGAGCAGGCAGGGACAGTGCAGGGGGGACAGCTCCCTGTCCTCTAACAGGACAGAAGATGATTTTGAAAACATGTATTGAGGGTGTGGATGGGGGTCCCAGTGAAAAGGCTGGAAGTTCTCTGCTTGCTCTGACTGCCCAAAGAGGAACTGCCCGGCGAGGAGCAGCTGGGGATTTCTTCCCAACACAGCTGAGCATGAGCAGCCCCTGCTACCAGCACAACCATCTCACCTTCTCAGCAGGTGTGCCTGTGGTCAGCATCTTCTGCCAGAGCAGGCAGCTCAGGGAAATGCAGAGACAGCAAAGGAGCCCCTGGCATGAAGTGGACAGGGGACCTGGCTCCTGCCTGTGTCCTTATTACATGTGCCACGGGGGCAACCTGGGATGTGACATCCCATGAAACAGAAGCCAAGAACTCCACATCAGTCCCTTCCTCAGCTTTCCCTGCAAGTACACTCATGGAAACAGGAGAGACGTGCTCTTCCCTGGGCACACAGCCAGGCCATGCCCTCTGCAAATCCTCCTGGCCCCCTCTCAAGGCAAAAGGGACTCGCCCAAGGACTCTGGCTGGAAACTGGAGATGCAGGAGGGCAGCAGGTGCTGCACAGCTTTGCCGTGGTTTCCGTCAGCAGTAAGGGTGTGACCTTGGATCTCCCTAACTCCCCTGGGCTGGCCACTCAAACCCCTCTTCTGATTCCAAGTGCCTCTCCAGGGAAGCCAGTCACTTGGAAAACACAGCTCCTGTCTTTCACAGATGACCAGGACCTTCCTGCAGCCGATGAGCCTATAGTGCTTGGACCCATGACAGTGCCCACACCACACTCCTGCACGAGGCTCTGGTCGCTGCCCAGCACTGAAACCTGCCCTGGGAGAGAAGAGGGACAGCACCAAGCTGCTCTTGGGGTCTAATAGGAGCCAGGCCTTTAGAGACAGCAGTGACACAAACACAGCTGGACCCCACAAGCCTTCATGACCCTTCTCACCTCCTGATTATTTTTACCCCTCCAGCAAAACTTGCAAAACTTGTGGTGTTGACTCCAACACAAAGAGCACTCCAGCCATGGGAGCTCTCCCACCATGTCTCAGTAATGCCATAGAACTCTGCCTGTGGATGCACAGCTCTGGCTCCTTCTGTCCATTCCCCAAGCAGCACACATTTGTATGCAGGCACCTGATACATGCACATGTGAGCATTTTATGTACAACTTACTCTGAGCCTGGCCTTACTGCCAGAGCCTGAATGCACTGCAATTAGCTCTGCCACAGCTCTGGAGAAATGCAGAGCTAGTCTAAGCCATTAATACCACATTAAAAGCAGAGGTCTATCAAGGTGTTGACGAGCTGGAGGACTGGTACCCAGAGTGCTGTGAGGGGCAGGCCCTGCTCTGCTGAGCTGGAAACACGTGAACATCACATGAACACCACAGTGGTGGTGGGAGGAGAGGAGAAGAAAGAATTCTTCTGGCTAGAAGACACTGTGCTAAAAACTAAACAAGAGTGAGGCAGAAGTGGAGTAAGATGGGCCAACAGCAGTTTGAGACATTCAGTCTTGAAGGCCAAATGCTGATAGCCTACAATTTTAAGACAAGGTTGATGTTCATCCAACACTGAGAGGGAGCTGAACTAGGAATCCTTTTTGGTCACAGATTCTGTGATACAGCAAATAGTAAGAGGAGCAAGCCCCAAGTACATAATTTCATAGAATCATGGAATGGTTTGGGTTGGAAGGGACCTTAAAGGTGAGCAGGGACACCTTCCACTAGACAAGGCTGCTCCAAGCCCTGTCCAACCTGGTCTTGAACACTTCCAGAGATGGGATGTTCCTCCAAGTTCTCCAACTTCTCAGGAAGAGCAGCAAATACTAAGGTAGGAACTCAAAAGCACACTCATAAGCAAAGAGCAACTCAGCATATTAGGTGTGACAGGGCAGGAAGAACTGCAAGTTCATGGTGTCTTACCTGTGCCTGTCAACTACAGATGCTGGGACAGCACAGAATGGGTATGAATGATCCTGAAAGAGACTCCGTGCTTTCAGTGCAGCAAAGATCAGCCCACACATCTTTCTCTGGGCACAGAAATCCTTACCAGGCTATCCAAGAAAAATTAGGTAGCTACTACAGCCAAAACAAAGCCATTTCAGAGTTTTCTGCTACTGCACTCACTTGGAAATACATTTGAGATTAAATCAGTCCCCTCCCTCCAGGGCAGCATGGAGCTTTAGAGCCAGACTGTCCTTTGCACTGCAGAGAACACGTCTGCTATTGAGCAGCTGGCACACACAAGGCACTGGAGGCTCATGGGGACCATCCTGTGTTGATTCCAGGTAGCAAAGTTTTGCAAACTCTATGGAGGCCACCCCGGAGCACAGAGGGGTCCTGAGAACAAAGCCTGACACAGAAGAGTGAGAACAATTCACTTACTGGGATTTTGTTTGGATGCTGCTCTCGGATCTGCTGCACTTCTTTACAACGATCCGCTGCAGAGAAAGAAGTAAAGAAATCAAGTTAGAAACACCTGTGTGTGGTAGGGCAGGCAGAACTGGGGTACCCATCCTTCAAGCCACAGCCTGACCCAGAGAGAGGGACATTTCCCAAGGAATGCACATTGTGCTCACCATGCCTTTTCTGAGCATGGTCTGCCAGATGTCACCTCCAGTGACCAGCCCTTCACGGCTTCCTACTGCCCCAGCCACCCCCCAGGATGGGACACGCCACTCTGCCTGGTGAAACTGGGCAGCACACCTGGAAATCAGGACAGCGAAGGAGACCATAAAGCTAACAAAATTAACTTTATTCCACCCTAAGCACATGCAGCTCCTGGCAATGGGTGCAGGGCAGCAGCACAGCTTTGGGGGCTGTGCTCTGCAAGTTCAGGCTCAATGTGTCTCCTGGATGCTTCCCTCAGGGAGACAATTCTCCAGCTGGGGTGGGTTTTAGCCTTTTCCTCCTGCCTGTTGCGCACTTCCAGGCACACTCTGGCACAGTGCCTGGTTCCACAAGAGCTGCATCTCGCCAAGGAGGACTCCTTTCCTAGCACAGAGCTATGGAGCAGCTACAACAGCTCTTGGCCTGACAGAAAGCATTTCTAGGCCTGCAGGCAGGAAGGAAACCTTAAGCAAGGAGATGACCCACATACAGATGGACTTTTCCTGCAGTTGTTCTCACACTTTCTACTTCTATTCCATTTTCCTCCAGAGTTTACTGACACACACAACAGGCAGCACAAAGCTTGTGCACTCTTCCAGTTTACAGGAGAATTCCTATAGCCCTCACTGCTTTACTAGAGGGCTCTCCTCTTTCTGCCACCCAAAGAAGCAGAAAGCAGAGGCAGAAGCAGCGCCAGGGAGGGCTCTGTGTTTGCTCTTCCAGGGACATACAGACCTGCCCTCCTCCTGGAACTGCCACTACTCTGGGAAGTGCTTCTCACAGCCTACAGCTGAAATGCCCAAAAACTACCCCGGGGGGTGAAGGTTAGTGACTACGCACTGCCTAGAAAAGAGAACTGGGTGTTGAAGGATCTTCACGGGATCATCACAGCAATAGCTCCAGCCCGACTCCCCTCATCCAGCTGACACAGCCCCAGCTCCCCATGGCCCACTGGGATAATGGAGGGCAGGATAAATGCATGTGGCTGAGTGTTTTCTCCTCAGAAACACTGATAATTTCTCCTCTGAGCACTCAATAAAACCCTATTGCTTATACGCTAGATATGACTTCGGGAGGAAACTGGAGTTTCTTTAAAAGCCACAAGACTACAAAATCACCAGATCACAGAAAGTTTTGAGCACCATTTCTGCTTCCTCTGAGAGGAAAATATCGCTCTGCTAGGAACTGTTGGATCTTTTATTCTGTAGGACTCCATAGGCGAGCAACACAGAGCAAGATTATTTGGATTTCATGAAAAATTCAGGCATGTTTGTTTTGGGTTTTGTGACTGAAGATGCAGCTTCTCATGTTTCCTTTTTATCCAGTCCAGTGCTCCAGGGATCCAGAGTCATTCTTGTGATACAAACTATTTTCCCCTGAGGTACCTACCACTCAGCCAGGGAGCCACACAGACATCAGCAGCACGCGTGACGCTGGTACAGAGACACCTCCCTGGTAATGCTGAAGGACATGGCTCCAGCAGCACCCAGCCCACATCACCCAGCTGGAGCAGAAGCAGCTGCCCCCTCCCACAGAGCCCCATTCCCACTGGTGTCCAGGACGGAGTATCCAAAAGACTGGAGATCCAGAGCTCAACTGGACAACACTGATCACCATGGAAATTCCAGCAGCTTGCTCAGACTTCTGGGTGTTAACAGAGCCTGCAGAGCTGTGTCCTCATGTTCGGCCACTCATCCTGGCTTCAGTGTCCACCCTAGCCTGCTTCTCTCTCCATGTAACAGATGGCCATGTGGGTGAGCTTCCCAAACACCATGTGCTGCCCTGCAAGGTCACAGGACTCTTTGTACAGGAAGCCCCAACAATGCAGGTAATTGTGAGAAGGGTCAGAGAAGGAATTTGCTGAAGGCATGTTATGAAGGCTAGTAAATGAAGATAATCTTGGAGCATCCAGCTAGGCCAGGCTGCGTGTGCCAAAGGGCAGCCACATGCCAGACATCCCTTCCTGCTCCCTGGAAGCATCACCAGCTACAGCACAAGATGACACAAGCCATCACCACCTCCATTTACACAGTGGGAACAGAGGTGCCTCCTGCTCATTACACTGAAAAAGGTGCCACACAGAGAGGAAAGAGGTCCATCATGACTCCAGGTGCACATCAGTGCCTCAGGATCCCACCCCTGGGACCACAGTCCTCTGTCCTCCACAGGGAACAGATGGGTGCCTTGGACAGAGGTGGCTGCTGCAGAAAGATCCTTCCAGGTCTTGCTGTCTCCATGCTCAGGAGGAATCAAGGGCACAAGACACCAGTGACAGAGCTCCCAGCAACTCTCAAGTCTGGTGGGCCACAGTGGAAGCTCCCCTGTCCCACCCTTTAAAACCTGCCACATGCCCAGGACCTGTTCCCTCTGGCCAGCCGGATCCAGGGCATTCGCAGCCTTCCTGACCTCAGGGGACCCTGTGGCAGGAGGCTGATCTGCAGGTGACCACAGGGGAATGGCAGCAGGTGCTGCTTTACTCCAGGGGCTGCTGGATCTCTCCAGAACATCCATGGATTGCAACTACAAACACCTCAAGCACTGCACTTCTTCCTCTGGCCTGGAATCACTCACTTCAGAAACTCCATTCAGGAAGGCAGTTGGCAGCAATCCCACCGAAGGTGCTCAGGCTCCTGAACCTACAGGCAGAAGTCTCCAGGACACCTGAAGCACTGCTAAAGAGCACACTCTGTCCCATCCTAGCCTTGGAGAGCCAAGGAAGCAGGCTTGGCAATCAGGAAAAGCTGCATCAATCCCTGGGCGATTTCTGTGCACACAGGAGTTCAGGCACAAGAGATCTCCAGCACGAGATAGTGATGGTCCCCCACACCCTCCTCAGCCTGGGGTGGGAGCCAGAGGCTGAGCCTGTGACTCATGAAAGCATCAACATCACACAGCAGGAACAGGTATAAATACCAGCCTTAATTCAGTGTCTATACAGTCTAATCTAAGTCACAGGAAAACAGAAAAAGGGGTTAAAGGGCACTGCAGAGAAACCTGGCTGGAGGTGCCAGCCCAGCACCCGAGCCCCCACGGTGCTGACGACAGGCAGGTTGCCCCCACCTCAGCAGTGTTTGCACACTCACATTCATACACCACAGGCCTGATCTTACAAGCTTTGTTCTCCTCCCGCAGCTCTCCCAAACTGTGCTGAAGTTGAGACTTCCCCCATCCCTGCAGCACCTGGCCACAGTCAATGCTTAGCCAATGTGCAGAGCAAACCAGAACTGTTCACACAGTCCTGTCCCCATCCAGGTTCTCCTCCTCTGCTCCCTCCTCGCTGCCAGGGCAGCAGAACAGCACACCTGACTGTAGCAGCTCAGAGGGGCTAGAGGGGCTCCAGCCTCCTGCTGCTCCAAGGAGCTGAGCAAAGAGTGATGACCTGCATGAGAGGGAAGAGCCCCACCCATGCTCCAGCTGTGGGCACCACATCTCTGCCTTGAGGGAAGCCAGACTTCTCCCTAGTGCCAAGATGTCAGGCCTCAAGATGGCAGCAAGACAAAAAACACACAATTTTATTGGTTATTCCCAGGGAAACTTCTCTGCTAGGGCCTACTGAAAGACAGGAGTATTTTTGTAACATTGCATATGCCGGGAAATTGCCTATTTCTCCTCCAACTGCTGTTTCAACTGTTAAGTACCAACAGCAAGGCTTGCAATTGCCCAAAACATCAGAATCTTGGCCCTTCCCAAGCTGTGCTCCAAAAGATGCGAGCACACAGTGTATCCCATGGCAATGCAGGATGAGATCATTATGGCAGTTGAGAAGAGTGGAAAATTTTAAGCCACACTTTGCAAACATTAACCTTTTTTATCAGCTGTGCCCAGGAGCTCTGGCCATGGGAGCCAGGTCCCTGCTGTGCTGGGCGCTGTGCAGACACAGGATGAAAGGACAGTCCTGGATGCAAAAGAGCCTCAGCAGACAAAAGATACAGATGGTGGGACAGAAGGAAAACACATGGCAAGTCCTCCAACAGTGCTGTTGCATAAGGGGCACCATTTTTCAGGAGATTCTAGACAAGCACTGCTCAGGCACTGGTGCTGCCCCAAGGCAGCAGATGGGCGATAGGGAGAGGCCCTGCTGCCTGTGACCAGCAGGAATGCTGCTAGGAAAACACCAGTAAGAACAAATACCACCTGGAAACCTCATCAGCTACCAGATCAACAGCTCCTGAGCTGGGCAAGGGCTGTGTGCGGAGAGCAGAGACCAGAAATGCAGCTGTGAGCTACTGCCTCTCCTGTGTCCCACAGCTCCGGAGTGTACAGACGTCCCTGGCACCTCCAGCAGGCTGCTGGCCCTGTGGCTTCTCTCTGCCATCCACACAACACCCTGCCAGCCAGCCCGGAGAGGGATCTGCCTAAGATTTGAAGCAGATGCAAAAATGAACGTGTTTCTTCAAGAAGCTGCTGTGGTCAGTCCCAGGGCAGAGTGCTGCTAAAGCATGGACTTCTCTCCAAGAGATTTTCTGCCAGGAGAGGAGGAATTGGATGGTTTGAAATCAGGATGTATGTGGGATGAGCTGGCAAGTGCTGGAGACACAGGCCAGTTATGCAGGTCATTCCACATGAACATCAATGACTATTTCTGTAATATCACACCATGCTAAGGCCAGACACCTCTAACCACCAGGAAACACCCAAATTTGTGTGTGTGTCATGGCTCACCCAGCGCCTGACCCGACCTGTCTTTGCCCAGTACTCCTTCTCGGGCCAGTGGTGCTGCAGGAGGAGTGTCTGCCACATGCAGGAAGGAAGGAGGTTGTGCCCAGGCCAGGTGTCCTCAGCACCCCAGAGGGTGCTTGTCCCAGGCTCCACAGGACAGCAGCACTGCAGAGACCTGACAGTGCTTCTGATTGTCAGGTTTATTTTATTTGACTGTCTGCGAAGCTGGGTGCTCCGGACGGGACAAATTACTCAGGACCAAACCCACACTGCCCTGAACCTAAAAACTTTGAACTGATAAAAACATATCTCTGCATCATGGAATAGGTGGAGCCTAAAGCTCCACTGTCCCTGGAAGTTATAACCAGCATAAGCAAGGAGCAGTGGATGCTCTGTCTTCATGACTCTCCATCCCACCACTACAGCTGCAATACCAGATGTGCAGTGTCTGGGAGGAGTTTGGAATGCCAGGTTCATGGAGCCCTGTCACTGCAGAAGGATCTTAGCAGCTTTATTCATTTGCAAAAATTCCCAATCTTCCTGACTCCAGAACAGAGCTTGAAAATGGATTGTAAAACACAAACAGGAAATACCTTCATTTTTCTTAGCAGTTTAAAAATGTAGCAGGAGTATGATTTTGAGCCTGGCTCCAGGAATGAGCATTTGCATATGGCAAATCATGATAAGGGCTCAGCTTGTGATCAAGCAGAGCCACACCACAACTGTGAACTCTAAATACATGTCAGGACACTTGTCCTCTGGTTGTACAGTATCACTGGAGTGACAGGACAAGGCAGAATGGCATTAAACTGCCAGAGGGCAGGGATGGATGGATACTGGGAAGGAATTCTTCCCTATGAGGGTGGGCAGGCCCTGGCACAGGGTGCCCAGAGCAGCTGTGGCTGCCCCTGGATCCCTGGCAGTGTCCAAGGCCAGGTTGGATGGGGCTTGGAGGAGCCTGGGAAAGTAAAAGGGGTCCCTGCCATAGCAGGGGGTGGGATGGGATGGACTTTAAGGCCCCTTCGAAACAAAACCATTCTGGGATTCTGTGATCCACCCCTGCCATGGGCTGTGTAGGATGAGCACTGGACCTCCAATCATACAAACAACTTAAAACTCACTGCACCCTCTGGGCATGAGAGGGAAACAGGCGACACCTTCTGTGTCATGTCAGGATGGCAAAGGGAGTATTTACATCACAGTTTCAGATAAGGAACTGTTTTTTTGCTCAATATTCAATCACAGTTTCACTATCCTTGGTAAAGGAACAGCAAGTTCCCTCTGTATCCTTGGGAGGCTGCCATGCCAGGGTTTCCCTCTGCCTGCTGCGTGACCTTCGACCTGGACAACCTTCCCATCCATCTCCATCCATCTCCAAGACAGCACATTTCTCAGAACTACTCAGGACACTTCAAACTGCTCAAAGAAAGACCTGGCACTGCTGGCAGGACTATATTTTGGTGCAGCCCACCGTGCATCTGCATGCACCAAGAGCCTTTGCCCAGCACAGTTCACGGCTATTTGTGCACCAACAGGCCTGGACATGCACAGATGCTTTGAGGACACATGCCAGACACCAGTCTTGAATTCATTCCTGCATTTTCTCTCACAGCCTTAAACCACCTTCTGAGGACAAAAGGCAGCAAACAAGAGCATGACAGAGCTGGTAGTGTTTACACACTGCCAGTCAACCACAGAATGTCACCCGAGCAGGTGACACACTGTGAGACCTCCCAAGTGACTCTCCTGGCTGTGATCCCTGCTGGGACTGACCACAGAAGGAACACCAAAGCCAAGGAACATGACTTATCCAGGGCTCATGGCTACTCAATGACAGAGGTGGCAAGGGCCTAGCACGCTGACAGCCCCTGGATTCACCAGTCTTCACCCTTCTGGCTCAAAGGAAGATCTGAAGTTTTCATAGTGGAAAAAGAAAAAATTAAGTCATGAACAAAACACACAAGTTTTATTATCCCTGGCTGCCAGTCAGGACCTTGTGTTATATAAAAGAATAATGATAAAAAAAAAAAATCAAAATTTGTGGTCTACATGTCAGTCTGGCTTTTGTTCTGGAAGCCTGTTCAGTTCTTCAACGCTGATAATTACCCCCCCCATCCAGTCAAGTCACAGAATGTCCTCAGTAATTAATCCAAGACACAGACAGCTAAGCAGCAGCTTGGAGCAGCATCCTCCTCTCAAGGAATCCCAGCTCTCAAAGCACAACTGCCAGAACAGACACCCAAGGACCAGCCAAGGGCCAGCAAGGGCTCATGGAGAGACCTCACATCAATATCCAGATGTTTTTCCAAGCCACCAATGAGCAGAACTGTTGTGATAAGCACAGGATGGTGTGTGAGGCAGACAATTCAGCCACTGCTGGTCTCTCAGTGGGTACAGGCAGGCTGGCTCGCACTGGATGAGTCCCCAGGGATGTCGTTCCCCAGAGCCAGCAGGGGTTTGCTCCACACCCACTACTGCCTTTCCTCTGAAGAGGAGTGGCTTCCCACAACCAAAGGCAGATCTCCCAGATGATGGAACCTGGGATAGGAACACTCTGTCCACAGAGGCTGAGGTCAAACCTCTGTGTTTGTCACCAAGCCAGGGGCTCCAGCTGAGCCACCAGACACATGCAGGTGTGTTCCTGCCTCTGTTCCTGCCGGACACGGGAGCACGGGACCGAGGTGCTCTGGGTCATCCAGGCCGTGTCCATCACCACGCTGGTTTTGTGCTGCACTGAAAACACAGCTGGCAGCTGCTGCCAGCCCAATGCAAACCCCGCTTCAGGAGCAGTGGGACAATGCTCCCAAGGACTCGTGTTCCTTTCAGGAAGTGCAACGGTGTCGTCAGGCTGCTGCACGCTCTCACTACTGCCAGGACAGCCTGTTCCTCTGACACAGACCACAGCTTTGTTCTGGGAATTGTTTTGGACTCCTGCAACAGATCTGAACATGCCTCAGCCTCTGGGTTCAGTAGATGGATGCAGAGGGTGGTGCCACATTTTGCCCCCTGCACCCACAGCAAGGACATCCTGCTGCCAAGGACCTGCTCTCAGAGCTCAGCTGCCAGCAGGGACAGCACCTGAGCTCACGGGACAAGTCACTGCTCCGTGCCCTCCACGCAGCTCGGATCAAAGCCCTGGTGTTTCCCAGCAGTCCCCTTCTCAAGTCCTCAACAATGATGAAGAGAAATCAGGAAATTTTACTCAGGAGAGACACAAGACCAAGCAGATGAACAAACATAAGGAATTCACAGAAAAATTCCAAAAATACAAGAAGGGGGAACACAAGCATTGAGGAAAGCAGAATCTTCGCAGAGGAGCAGCAGTCCAAGACCTAAGGCAGCCACTTGCCATGAAACTGGAGCCTGGGTGCCTTTTGTAAACAGCCATAGCACTGACTCTGTCTTTTCACTGCTTTTTTGGAACTGTTCCATTTCTGTAAAGTTTTGAAGCCTTAAAAATTAAGCCATTCTGAGGGTACAGAATCGCTGGAGATGTTTTCCACCAGCCCTCTCCAACTGCATTGTAAACAATCGCTTCCTGCTCCTGTTGTGTAATGATTCAAAGACAAAAACAAGCCGTATTTACTTTCTCCAACAGAGTAATTCCAGCCCTGACCCAAAGCAACTGCGGGGGCTGCCAGGCCTCCTCCTCCTCCTGGCTCAGCTCTGCAGCCCAGTCAGCTGAGAGAGCAAAAGGGCAGAGGAAAGTACAGAGAAACAAGGAGCACTTGCAGTTGCCGGCACCAAACTCCCTCACCCCCTCTGTCCCTCCTGGGCTATTTTAATCCTGCTTTCTTTCAACTGCTCTGAGCCTCAGATTTTGTTTTCCTTCTGGCTCAAAGAAAGTCTGAGCAATCCACAAAGGCAAACCAGCTTCCTCTTAACCATAATAAGCTGATTCTCACCAGTGTAACACTAGGTAGTTACTAAGGGGCTGATTTAGGACTTTACTGGTTTTAAGACATAGCTTAGGAGAACACAGCAGGGTCCCAGCAAGGATCCCAAGCTCCCTGGCTTCGGCTGGTTCTTGTTTGTGCGTGTTCCCTTGGCTCGGTCCTGTGGCAGGTGAGGGCTGGGTAAGCATTCAAGGCCAGAAAGGTTGTGCCAATGAAATACCAAATATTTACAGTTTCCAAGAGAGCAGCAAGGGGCTGGATCAGCAGTTTTCAGCAGGCAAAAGCTCCAATTTTAAAACTCACGTAGGAAACGCCCTCACCTGCGTTTGGACAGTCTCTGGCACAATATGAGGGTTTTTTTATGCCACGAAAACACTGCTTTCAGCATTACACAGCGAGTAAAGCTCAAATGCTATCCCCTCCCCAGGAATTTAACCTGCCAGAAACACACACCTCTCTGCGCCAGCTAGCAAAGGTCAAGGGAAACAGAAGCTGGTGTTTCCTCGGATTCCGCTGTCGGGTCTGGAGATAAAAATATGGGACTTTCTACAGTCACCTCCTCACCTTTTGAGCGTCCCCACCAAGCACCTCGGACAAAGGGGTGGGGAGGATGTGAGCACTGACTGCTCTGTCTCCACAATCGTCACTCAGGGCGTGCGACACCCTGGGACAACAACCGCCCCAACGCCGCCGAGAAGGGGAGCGCGGAAGGCGATTTTTGGGGAGGTCTTTGTGTTCTGACAGTGAAAAGGGACAGCCGGCCACCGCCCTCGTCCCGGGCATTCCACGGCCCCTTGCGGCCGCCACCGCGCCCCAGCGACCCCGGTGCCCGGGCGAAGCGGCGACAGAGCGGGGATGGCCCGGGGACACCGCCGCGCTCGGGCCGGGCGCGGTGCCGCCCCCCCGGTGCGGGGCCGGCCGGGATGACATCACCGCGCGGCGGCTGCGGCACCGGCCGAGCCCCGGCCCGGGCGGGGCCGCCCCGCAGGGCAGCACGGCGGGGGCGGCGCAGGGCAGATCCCCACGTCCGTCCCTCCCTCCTTCCCTCCCTCCCGCGCGGCCACTCCCGGCCGGTCCCGCCTCACCGAAGGTGCGGCGCTGCTTGAAGGGCCGGTCCGAGGGCATCGCGGCGGGACCGGGACGGCACCGGGACCGGGCGGCTCCGTCTGCGCTGGGGCTGCGGCGGAGCGGCGGTGACGTCATCGGGCACCGCCCATAGGGGGCGGGGATTGGCCCGGCCGGGGCCCCTCCCACCCCCGCGGCCCCGGAGCTGCGCCCCGGCGGGCCCTGCAATGGCCCGGGGGCTGCGGAGAGCGCGGAGCCACCCCCGGGTTTGGGCTGGAAGGGGCAGTACGGCTCAGCCCGTGCCACCCCCTGCCGTGGCAGGGACACCTTCCGCTATCCCAGAGTGCTCCAAACCGTGTCCCAGCCGGCCTGGGATACTTAAAGGATGGGCCAGCCACAGCTTCTCTTGGCACCCTGTGCCAAGCCTCACCACCCTCGCAGGGAAGAATGCCTTCCCAACATCCAATCGAAATCTCACCTCTTTTAGTTTAATTCCCTCTTGTCCTATTACTATCTGCCCCTCTCTTTTTTATAAGCCCCAACACGGGAGAGAGCAGCTGCTGACACGAGGATGGCTGTGCCATACGAACACTGTGGCAGAGCATCCCCATTTCCCGATGGGACATAACGGTTTATTCAGAGGTGACCCCAAACACGAGCATTTTTTCCAGTTCTGATGGAGCAGAGTACCTGAGGGCCTTACTTAAGGCAGCAGAAGTACACCACTGTGGCAGAGCATCCCCATTTCCCGATGGGACATAACGGTTTATTCAGAGGTGACCCCAAACACGAGCATTTTTTCCAGTTCCGATGGAGCAGAGAGTACGTGAGGGCCTTGCTTAAGGCAGCAGAAGTACACTTGGGCTGGGATTTCCAGAGGTGCTCAAAGCACAGAGGTGTCCATGACTCTGGCCTGCAGTGGCGTCTTCTGGACATCTTGACTCAAACGTCTTCCAAGTGTCACTGCCAGCTTTGGGCAGCAAACGTGGCTGTTGTGAGCAGGGTGGAGAAGGAAGGATTGTGGGGATGAAGCCACAACAGCTCAGACCACAGATTCCAGCCAACAAACCTGGGCATAAACTACTCTCTCACAGATGCTCCGACATTTGCAATTCGCACATCTACCCCAATCATCTCCCCGCTAATGGGCCCGTTGTTTTCCCTGCTGCATTCACAGCCATGGCTATGCTGAATATATTAAAGCCTGCAGCACGACTACAAATAGGGCAGCTATTTCTGGAGCTGGTAAATGAATCAAAAACAACTGCAAACAGAGCATCAGTGTTTCACCAGGTCTAATCTCCCTCCTCACTGCACGCCACAACAGGAGCTGTATCGTGCAGAGCAGTGTCTCATTGTTACAGTGAATTGGCACAAAACAGGAATGAACACAAAATGTTAAAGGATTAAGTACAACCTTGGTAAAAAAAAAAATACATTAGAGATGCAGTTTTGAAAGAACTGCTCCAATTATTATGTCACCAATTTAAACAAATAGATATTTAATGAGAATTGAAGAATTTCTTGTTTCCTTGTTGAGTTTACCCAAGAAAGAAAACATTTTCATGGCCAATATAATGGATTTTCCTTGACCAAGCAGTAGATAAACAAGCACATACTGGTAAGGAAGTATAAACTCTTCAGATTCACTTTCATAATTAAGATACAAGTAGAGATATTAATCTCTGATATAGGTCCTGTTTGTCAGAGAATACTGAAGGGAAAGCAGTAATGTTGAATCAGACATGGCAAGTGATGACCCTTACAGACTTCATCTTCATCAATGGGACTTGCTACTATTGCTATAAAGCATGAACCTTTTTTCAATGAGAGGAATGTGAAAGTCTTTCCAATTTAGTGATGTGACCCCTGGTTTTATCCATGCAGACCTCCTTGCAGGACTGGGGCCATAATTCCACAGAATATTATTCAGACACCTGGAAAGGGAGAAAAAACTCCATTTCATAGGAGTCCTGAAGCTTCTCAGCATGTTAGTGTACTTCCAGAAATGGGATGTGGATCAAATAAGTTTATTCTTTCTTCAACCCTCAGCTTCCTGAACAATTCTGCACACATAAATGCCTCTCTTGCCTGGTCTTACTGATGCCACTGGCAAAACTAACTCCTCATTGAAGGAGGTGCATTTCAGATCCAGCCCCCCTCTCCCCTGATCAGTCAAAGGCTTAAGGCACCAGCAAGCTGTCCTAACATGACCTGGAATCAGCAAGGAGCTTCCCTTGCTGATTCATGTCAGCATTCCACAGTGTAGCACCACTGATAATGAGCTCTCCTGGGTCTCGTGAAACCACGGCAGTGAGGGAGATCTCTCTGAAGGAATTCTGTAATCCTGGTAAAGGAAGTGTATTTTTGCCAACAGAACTGCATTGATGCTCAGGCTCCTGCTGACTAGGGCAATGTCCGAGCTCCTGCCCCTGCAGTCCCAGCTGCTTCGGCTTCTCCTGCAGCTGGTGGGTCCCAGGAGCTGCTGCAGCCTCTGCTCACTTCAGCCCAGCCTCTCTTGGTGTGAGATCTTTGCCTTTGTCCCCTAGAGAAGTAGCCAAAACAAGATCAAACATAAATCACAGACTGGTTTGTCTTGGAAGGGACCTTAAATCAGTTTGGGAAGGGTGTTGAGACACTTGAGTGCGTCCAGAGGAGGCAACGAGGCTGGAGAGGGGCTGGGAACACCAACCCTGAGAGGAACCCCTGAGGGAGCTGGGGGTGCTCACCTGGAGAAAAGGAGACTCAGGGTGCCCTCATCACTCTGCACAGCTCCTGAAAGGTGCCTGTGCTCAGCTGGGGCTGGGCTCTGTCTCCAGCAGCACTGACAGAACCAGAGGACACAGTCTCAAGCTGCACCAAGGGAAATTCAGGTTGGATATTAAGAAAAAGTTTTTCACAGAGTCATGAAGTTCTGGAATGGCTGCCCTGGGAAGTGGTGGAGTCACCATCCCTGGATGTCTTTAAAAAAAGACTGGATATGGCACTGGGTGCCATGGTTTAGGTGAGGTGTTAGGGCATGAGTTGGACTTGATGATCTTGAAGGTCTCTTCCAACCTGGTCATTCTGTGAATTCTGTAAATCTCATCCAGTCCCACCCCTGACCACACTTTCCACCATCCCAGGTTGCTCCAAGCCCTGTCCAGCCTGGCCTTAGACACTTCCAGGGATGGGGCAGCCACAGCTTCTCTGCATCCTGTATGTGAAGGACACTGTCATCAGCCACCTTAGGCAGGGGAGGAGTTACCTGGAAGGGCTCTGGAGCCAACACAAATCCACAGAGGGTGTCTATGAGCTCAGCTTTTACAGTGTTACCTCCACTCCTCTGTCAGAGCCTTGTCTCAGCAGAGGCCCACATCCTTGGGTCTCAAGTGCTGCCCTTCCCAGCCCACAGCCATGCCTCAAACTCCCTTTCATTACCTTGTTAATCCATCAGGATTTGTTTTCCCAGCAGCAAATGTTTCCTCAGCCTTTGACAGGGATCCACCAAAACCAACTTTTCCAAGACAGCAAACCAGGCTAGTCTCCAGCTTCAGCACAGAGCAGCTCCAAGGTGCAGGTGGCACAGGCTGCTCAGGCCTCCTGTGATCCTGGCTACAAAAAAGGACTGGAACCATAATGCTAATTTTTCTACTCTTCCTCACTTTGGCAGTAGCTTTACCATACAAATAACTAGGCTCAGACTCCCAAAGCACAGGACCAGAAACTGAGCTCCATCCATTCTTTTTTTTGAGCCAGTTTATGATAAAGTAGGAAAGTGAAACCCTCCCCTTTCATACACGGAAATTGCTGCCAGCTCTGTGACCCTCTACTGCTCCTGATCCAATAAACTTTAGTTTAGTTTATTAGTTTAGTTACTATTTGATTTAGTTACTTTGTTCCGTAGTAACTAAATGGAAGTTGTTGTTCTTCAGCTTCCTTCACCTCTTGCCAGTTTAAAAAATAAATCTGAATTAATTTTGGGTGCTGGTGTAAAGGTAGCAGTACATGGCCTAAGTAAGGCCTTGCCAAGATAGATCTGACAAACTCCTTGACTCCAAACCCAGCTTAAGAGCTGGGTTTCATTCAAATTCCCAAGTATAGTCAATGCCAGGCTGCTCTCAATCCTTGAGAAAAAACACCCCAAACCAATCCCCAACCCCCCAACCAACCAGCACACAGCAGGAGCTCAGTCATTTCACTGCAAGTTTATGATCTCAAAACAACAGAAAATGGCCATAACCTTTTGTTTTACAATAGGTTATTTATTACAGCTTGTTTTAAGTAAAACTAACACTCAACACTCCCTGTCCCAAGCTACTGTGACATAAAGCTACTGGTAGGACAGCTATCCTTAAGGAAGTGTCCAAAAGAATGCAGGACACTGCAGATTTTCCAGATGTTCAGAGAAGTAGCACTGCCACCTACTTGGGAAAGCCAAAATCCGTAAGCAGGTCACCACCTCCAAGGAAATGTTTCTCTGGGTTACAAACAATAGAGATCACTGAGGTCACTTTTTTTTTCTTCCTTGCCTCACTGTTCAGTTATTGCCCAGACTTCAGCTTGCTGGAGGTAATTTTTTTGGGAGGCAGCATTCAGCTACTGCAGATCACAAGCATTATGTAAACTGCTGTGTATCAGGAGCTGCTCCAAAGGCCAGGCAGGATTCCAGGCCCTATTCCCTGTTTTGATGGAATGGCTTAAACCAGACCTAGTGTAAAGGGAGAAGCAGCTCATGAACAGCAACAACCAAACTGAGTCACAGGGGCAGCTGGGACACCCAAAGCACTGATGACACAGGGCTAGAGACCCCACCAGGCATTTCTGACCTTCAGGGTCATGGCCACCACCTAGAAGATTAGACACAGTCCGAAAATGCATGTCCAGGTCTGAAAATGCACAGAGAAAACCTGAACATGCAGGTTACCCTGCCTGAGTCCTCACACAACCCACCCATCCTGGGGCTCTGAAAGCCATAAGTGCTCAAGTCAACACCAACATTTTTACCAAAATCTCCAACACAGCTGCACTTACTGCAGCATTCCCCAGCCCTGCTTTTTTTTTTTTTTTTTTTTTTTGCTCTTTTTCTTTTCTTCTGAAGAAAAAGTCCACCAAAATAACCCCTTGAGCATTTTGGAGTAATCATGTAGGTTTTTTTTTTTTTTGTCTTTAATGGTATCAATTAAAAAGTACTAAAGGAAAACAGCAGATCAAACTGGCTGCTGAGCTGTGACAGTGTGAGATCTCCCATGGGTGGGCTCAATGGCCTTTCCTTAGCCAAGAAAATTCTGTCTGGAGCAGAGAGAAAGTGGCAGGAAAACACTACAACACAAGAGCCAATTGTGAGTGCACTCCACATGCCCTTGGGCCAAATCCTTGTTGAGAGAAAGAAACAGACAAACAAAAACAGTCCTAGGAAGGTTCTGTTTTTTGAAGAAAAACTCAATCAATCATGAGAAAACTTAAAATCCTCAGAAGAAAAACACATAAGACAAATCCAGTTACTGGTGACACTTTTTAATTTCTTATGGTCAGACTTTTTTGAAGTAAAACCAACAGAGTAAGACAGAACTAGAGGACAGGCAGTCATATTTACAGCCATTCAAAACTAATTGTGTAAAAGCAGAGCTCAGTGGTGAAAGAAGCACAGAAGCATACAAAGAATAGTATTTTTGCATTATTGTTAGAATTTTCTTATATTATCTTAGCCATTAAAAGAATCTGTTGCATTTTATACTGCCCAATTCCAACTCACCAGCTCCCACTCAAAACGACTTGTGATACAAAAAGCGACATTTTTTCTGTTTGTAGACAACAAAACCACCTGCTTTAATTTTCCCCAACCTTACTGAAGAGTCACAGCACAGTTAACACTAATGCTCTATCCTTTACCATTAAATAAAAAATAAAACAGGGAAAATAAAACAGGCAAAGGGAAAAAACCAGACTGAGTCAGTGTAATCATTCAGTTGGATTCTGGATGACAATCAGGAAATAGTCTTTATCTGGAGAGGAAAAAAAAAAGAAAATTATTCTTTCACTGCTGGTATTTGTTCACAGAAACAGTAAGTTCCAACATTTTTCACATCTCTCTGATGCACTGTGGGAACTCCAGAGCCTGCCATTCATTCTCAATGAGCAAAACATGCTTCCAAGTGTCAGGTCATTTGTTTTATGGGTTTTACTGCGAAAAAATCTCAGCTTTAGAAACTGCACATTCCCAAGGCAGCTGCATTTAACCCAGTTTGTGCCTGGAAACTACAGTAACTGGCATGTGCCACACTGGTGCAAGGTGGCCACTGCCCTTCTCTCACAGGCACACTGGGGGCTGCAGCTATTTTTTCTGGAGCAATGCTTATTCCTCTTTCCATCCTTCCTGTGGAATCTGAGGCTGCCTCAGCATGACCCAGAGCCTGTGTTAAGATCTGCCCTAACCATGCCTGCCATGGGGAACTGCCATCCTCTGCTTGGCCTCTCCACCAGCCCCATCCCAGCAGGAAGCATGCAGGGACAAGGCTGAATTCCTGCCACATGAGCGACCTGCACTCATCTCGCTGCTTCCCAGTTTGGAATTCAACAAAATACTGAGAATGTTTCCTGAAAAGAAAGTTGCTGCTGCTGTATACCATGGCTCATGATTACAGCTACAGTGTGCTCTAATACATTTACCAGAACTGGAAAGTCAGGACTGTCTTGTTTTATCATTCAGTCCGCACTTCTGAATGGAAATTGTTCCCAGAATGTGTTTCTTTCCAAATCCTAGGGTTTTATACTGAAAAACAAAGCATGAGAGGGTGCAGCACCCTCTCAAGCATTATCTAATACTTTGTACTTTGATCTACACAAAATGAGGCAAGGGATCTGCCACATTCAAACATGACAAAGCAAACTTAGGTCAATGATAAAGCTTTCAACTCTCCAGAAAGTAGAACAGCTTCTTGGAGAGAAGGAATAATCCAATGTGAACACAAATAGCAGCCAGACTCCTTCCAGGCTGACAGCATCAGTCTCAAGTCAAAACAATCCTACTGGATTCCCAGATTCCTGTTCGCCCTGCTCTCTCCTACCTGGAGCAACCATGATTTCGTTTTTCTTGGAGCGGATCCGCAGGAACGTGAGGTCGTTCTGGGGATCAATGTCCCGCACGGTGCTCCTGGCCTTCATGATGAAGCTGTGCATGAGGCCGGCGTACTGAATGGTGGTGGAGTTGTCGATGGTACTCTTGATGGGAATACCTGCAGGAGAGGGACAGCAAGGCTCAGTGCCAAACCTCCAGAACCAACCCTGCACTGGGCATCAGCAGGTCCAACCTTGGTTGCCACTGCTCCAGGGGTCAGGAGTGTTCTCTTTGAAGGCAAGAGGAAAATATGATGAAAAACAAGGTATGAAAAAGCTGAGATGTGGGACCACAGGTGTGGGTGAGAACTGTTTACCTCTAGTAGCACCAGTGCTTTACTTTTTCATTTTGAGAGTTAGAAATAGATTAAACAAAAATAATCATCTATAAAGAAGAAATACCAGTGTTGGCAGTTTTTTCTCCTGACTGGGGACACTTTTTTTACTACAGAAAGGATCCCCAACACCAGTTAAATGATATTGAGCTACACCAGGCTGGGATCAGTGATTATGGAGGACATCAGCTGCTGCATCACACAGCTCCAAGGCTGAAGCTCCAACATTCAGCCCTAAGAGGAGGTGCAGTCCTAGGAGGTCCCTGGTTCAGTGATAACCAGCCTGGAGGGCAGACACACTGTTCAGACACAGCTTTACAGAGCTCCCTTACACTTTAGCCACCCATTAGATGTGTTTCCCCACCAAAAGCCAGTCAAAGTCCAGCTCCTGGGTCAGAACACAGGACCCAAGTACCAAATTCTGCAGGGCAGAACCAGGTGTCTGTTCCAGTAACTGCAGCTGCAGCACAGAGAGCACAAACCACTCAACCATCACAGAAAAGCAGTGAGCAGGAGCCAAGCTGCATGATCTGATCCTCAGTATACTCCCATGTAGCTGCTGTCATCTTTTCTAAGGATTACTTCTAGGAAATATTCAATTTTTGGGCTGCTCACAGTGTATTGAGAGTGTGCTGAAGAAGCTGGCCTGTTGAATTCTTCAGACTCCACAAAGAGATAACTTGCTGATGAGTTCCATGAGACCAAAAGCACCAGACAGTGCTAAAGAACTGGAGTCTGCCAGGCCAGCAGTGTTCTGGACAGGCCCAGCAGCAAGATTTCCATCTTGTGAGAGCCTCAGTGCTACTGATGAAAGTTTTCACACACCCAGTTTCAAACACTGCCATAACTCAAATATTTCAATGCTTTTGCAAATTATTTTAATTTATTTCCTACAATAATAACGTGAGTTTCCAGAAATTGGAAGGCAATTTTCTTTTCTAGCCTGACTGCTGTCTGTCTCCTTGGGCTGCAGGAAAACCTCTCCCAAACCCCAAGTGTAAGCTAAGTGCAAGTGGTACAAGCAGCAGCCCTCAAAGTGGGTGGCTGGAGTAAGTGATAGGTCAGATAAGTGAGGCTGACACAGCACCTTCCGAATTAACCACGATGATTCCCTGCACTCCCTTCTGGCTCTGGATTCGCTTCAGTGTTTCCTCCACCTCAGCCTGCAAGACAAAGCACAAATCAATACAGGGGTACAGCTGC
Organism: Onychostruthus taczanowskii; assembly: GCF_017590055.1. Classification (NCBI taxonomy): domain Eukaryota; kingdom Metazoa; phylum Chordata; class Aves; order Passeriformes; family Passeridae; genus Onychostruthus; species Onychostruthus taczanowskii. The sequence goes on from NW_024499352.1 coordinate 262,032, forward strand.
TCTTTGCCTCCCACCAAAGCTTTGGGACAGCATGGCTGAACACAAAGCTGCACAGGAATGATTAAAAAGCCACTGCCTGTACTGGTTTATACAGCCAAGTGTCTGTACTTTGGTGCCACCTTTTCTGCATGGCCTTTCCAGTTATTTTCCATCTGCCTGTTTTCTTCACTCATTTGTGATTATCATCCTGGAACTCCCCCCTCTCCTCCTCCCCAAGCCTCCTGCTCAAGGCTTGCAGCTGGAAGCTGCAGTCAGACTGCTACAATTTAGGTGTCAAACAAAAATCATCTTTGAAAATGGACATGAAATTTGTGAAAAAAGTAGGAAAAAGATACATGGTGGGTGCAAGATGACCTTCCCTTTTAGCAAATGAATGCCAAAAGCAATTACAAATAAGAGAAGTGAGAGGGGAAAAACAATGAATGAACACTCCCTGTTTGTAATTCTGATTAGTGCTAGGATGGCTGCAAGGCTGTAACCACTGCCAATAATTTACAGCTTAAAAAGGGACAAATGTAAACACAGGCCAAGGCAATAGTCTGCTCTACAAAAAACCATTAAAGGAGGTTTCAGTACCTTCTGCACAACTTTCCTGCTACAAGACACCCATCTAAATAGAACTATGGCACCTGCAGTAGGGTGAGAAACCCTTGCACCTGAGATGATTTCCACAGCTGGATGAGTATTTGGCATTTTTTATTCCCATTAAGGAAACAAAAACAAGTAGCATCTTTCAGAGCCTGCAAGGCAGAGTCCCCCAGAGATGGTTTAGGAGGGGAGACCGGAATCACCTGAACCAGAACAGGTGAGATCTACAAGGGGCATTTGGCCAAGGCTGTGTTCCCTGGGCACCCTGAGCAACCCTCTCCACTTCCTCCCACAGCAAACGGGCACAAAGATGTCGCACGCCCTGTTCCCTGGGAAGAGACCTTGTCCAACAACAAACACAACACAGCACAGCACCAGCTCAGCCCCAGCACCACCAGCACTTTCCTCAGAGTGCTGTTGGTAACACAGCACTCATAAGACATGGGAGCCTCCAAGCTGGTCTTTATGAAGCAGAAGTTTTTCTATGTGATCCAGCACAGCAAAATTCAAGTATTTTCAACAAAACTCTTGGTTATTTCTGAATGCTGGACTGTTCTCAAGTGGAAGACAAGGGAAATTAAACAAAGAACAAATGAAAGGGTGTACAAGTGCTGGGAAAATAGTGGCAAAAGGTTAAATCTGTTAAGAAATTCAGATCTGATTTCCTGCCTTCTTACTAGCACTGTTTAAGTCCTGATTAAATATTTTCCTTCCCAGGACCTTAACAAACCTTTTCAGATGCAAAGCAGCATCCATAAAGAAGGATACCAGTTCTTAATTTCCTCTTAACACCTTCAGCTGGTCTAACTCACAGGTGGGTGATCTGCTCTGACACAGATGCTGCTGTGGGAAGGTCCTGCTCCTCCAATTCCTACCCTGGGGCTTGTCCAGCCCCTCCACAAGCCAGTGCAGCTCACCAGACCAACAAAAATAGTACTGAGAATAAAATTACATATTTAATTCATGAAACACACAGTGCCCATTTTAATGAAGGGCTGAATAACTACAAGAGATAGCACATGGAGGAGGAGACATGCACTCTAGAAAAGGAGAATAAACACTCCCTCAACACCATTTTGCTGCTAAATACCCTTTGTTATATGTACAACAGCAGCCTTTATCTTCCTGTTTTCATCTGGAATAACTGAACTCCTGGGTTTGCCTAAAAAATACATCTTATTAGAGAATTTCAATTTTCCCTCTGCAACTTTGGTCAGCATTTATTTCTTTACAATTTGACATACATTTGATCCTCAGTTTCATCGACATGCAATAGCTAGCACCACATCTGAGCAGTGAGAAGCCTCCAATAGAATCACAACAGAACAAATACAGCCCCGGTTATTAAACATCCAAAACCAGTCTCTTTTTCCTGACTGCTTCCAGCTTTACAGATGTGCCCTGGCAGCCGTAGGAAATGCAGATTTCGCTGCCCCAGCACGGGGCTGGGCTGGATCGGGTGAAGGTTCGGCCTCTCCCCGCGGTGACCCGGGGCCGGGCCGAGCCAGGGAAGCCCCTGGGAGGCAGCGCCGGGACCCGCAGCGCTCCCGGCCCGCTGCTGGGGGAGACGGGTGGGACCGCCGGGCCCGCCCCGCACAAACACGACCCCGCCCGGGGGCCTGACACAGAACTCGACACACAACCCAACACGAACCGAACCGAACCGGGCCGGGCGCTCCCAGCCCCCCGCCCCGCACAAACACGACCCCGCCCGGGGGCCTGACACAGAACTCGACACACAACCCAACACGAACCGAACCGAACCGAACCGAACCGGGTCGGGCCGGGCCGGGCGCTCCCAGCCCCTGCGGCCCCCAGCGGGGTCTCGCCTTCAGCCGGGCCCCGCCCGCGGGGCAGCACCCGTGCCTGAGGGGAGCCAGCAGCGGCACCGGGACCGCCCCGCCCTGCGCCGGCCGCTGGAGCCCCCGAGGGCCGGGGACGCACAGAGACCCCCGAGGGCGGCACAGGCGCCCCGCCCGGACTCCGGACCGGCCTCACCCACCATGATCAAGCCGCCGCCGCCCCGTCTCGGCCCCGGCGCTGCCCCGGAAGCGCTTGGAGCGCGGGGCGGGACCGCTCCGGAGACACCGCCCCGAAGCCTCAAACCCTTCGGAACCACGCAAGTTGCCCCCAAGCTCCCGAGGACGCTCTCGGGGGCGCGTGGCGCTTTAGGGACATCAGCGTGAAATCCCATCCTTCCAGTACCTGAAAGGGACTTACGGGAAAGGTGGGACGAGTCTGTGTACAAGAGCCTGGAGTGACCGGACAAGTCGGGACTGGTTCACATTGAAAGAGAGGAGGTTTAGATTCGAGATTAAGAAGAAATCCTTCCCTGTGAGGGTGGGGAGGCCCTGGCACAGAGTGCCCAGAGAAAGCTTTGGAAGCTTCTCTGGAAGTGTCCAGGGCCGGGTTGGATGGGGCTTGGAGCGACCTGGGCTGGTGGAAGGTGTCCCTGCCATGGCAGGGGCTGAAATGAGATGGCCTTTAAAAGTCCCTTCTCACCCGAACCATGCTGTGATTCCACGATAAAGGGTGTGGGGAGTTCCTTTCCCCCCAAATGGCCACAACCCCTCAGCTGCTGCCGGAGCCCCCGGGACAGGGGCAGAGCCACTCCAAGGCATGGTGCACCCTAAAGCCCTGGGACCTCCCTGCCACAGCCCCGGGGATCCGTCTCCTGAGGGTAAAGGTGTGTGCTGCCCCTGCCAGTGGGAAAGGGAGAGCTCTCAGCATCCCTGGGGGAAGGACTGGGAATGACCTACAGTCCGATGGCAAAACAAAATAACTTGCATCCAAGAACTGCATCCCCATAACCCCAGCTCTGTTCTACGTACACACAACAGCAGCAGTTGGACTTTCCCTCTGACCTCAGGCTCTGCTAGAAGTGAAACAGAGTCCCAGAATTGTTTAGGACCTTTAAAGGCCATCTCATGCCACCCCCCTGCCACGGACAGGGACACCTACTATTCCAGGGTGCTCCAAGCCCCATCCAAGCTGGCCTTGGACACTTCCAGGGATCCAGGGGCAGCCATAGGTGGGCAATTTGTGCCAGAGCCTCATGACCCTTACAGGGAAGAATTTCTTCCTAATATCCAATCTAAGCCTACTCCTTATCAGTTTGAATGCTCCTTCTTTTGGGACCACAACCCTTGAATCAGCAAACACACACTGGGCTCACACTGAGCTCCCACAGCAGTCACAGAGAGCTGGTATTGGGTGAAATGTAAAACATGTCCTCATAGTGCTTTTAGATTTTTGTTCCCCTCTGAAAGTCAGGATTTGACATAGCAGGTAAGCTCACTGGCCACTCCAATTTGTCTGTCTGCATTTTCCTTGGAGAAAACAAGATTTCTCCAATGAGCCCTGTCATTTGTGCACTGTTGGGCTGACAGGCTGAGAATCGAAATTGGATCAGGCATTGCCAGAGATCAGGAAAAAATCCTTCTTTAGGATCCAAGAGATAAGGCAATTTCCTCTTCTAGGGGCTGTTTACAACTTTGCAACCTAATTCAGTTGAATTCCAGTCTCTCTTAGCAGTCCAGCAGTGTTTTACAGCTTGGCTACAAGAAGTCATTTTGCCGTGGATTGATTTCATTTTTGGTCTGTGCAATGGTAAGATGTGGGCAACAGTAAGGTTGTGGTGGATAATATGGGCAATAATAAGCAGTGCACAGCTGCCATCAGACACCCAAACACACATGGGTTTGTTTAAACAATCATTCCCATCCTGCCATGAACAAAACCTTCAACACTCCGACCCAGGGCTGCTGCTGACATCAGCACCCTCATCATTAAGGCAAATAGAAAAAAAACTGGCACAACTGAGATGTACATTTATCATACACTGCATTGTGATTAATTTTTGCCTTTTAAAAATAAACTTCAGATGTATGTGAAATACCCTTGTAGCTGTACTCATATAAAGCTGCTCAAAGCAGTGTCAAATTTTGGGTTTACACAACTTACTAGGATGCTTTTAAGTGGTTCCATTCAAAGCTTGGAGGAAGTGTCTCTACACAAACCTCCCTGCTGCAGAAAAAGGCAGTTGTCATTGCATGTATTTGCCTGGCACAGAAAATCATCCTTGGGATTTGCTGCCCCTGACAAAATTGAGTTAATTCAGCCTGTGGGAGCACCTGGGAAAGTCAGCGGAGAGAGAACCCAGTGGGAAGGTCTGCAGCAGGGAATATCATCCTCAGGGAAGGATGACCACTTTAGGGACCATTTGGCCAAACTGGACAGAATTAAGTCCCTGAGATAGGTTAGTTTTGGTTGGAAGAGACCTTTGAGATCACCAGTATTCTATGACCCTAAGACCTGACAGGACATCCCTGTGAGCACCGAGGGAACTGGAACCTCACTGCAAAGCCCATCTCCATTATTTGGGAATGCTTGTGGCCATGAGGAGAGGTTCTCATGACAGGAAGAATTTAAATGCCACCTCCCCCTTCAAGGAGGATCAGGGACACTAAAAGGCTGGTTGGTCTCACTGGAGCTTTCCCCCGCTCCTTCATGGCATTTTGCCAATCCAAGCCACTTGCAGGGTCATTCCTCACTGTCGGTATCCCTGCACCAGTGCTGCAATGGGATGTTACAGCTGCGGCTCCTGCAGAACCTCCCTCCGCCCCCTCTCCCTCAGGCCTCAGCAGCCTCACAAGCCCTCACTGGCTCCTCAGGGCAGCATCCACAAGCAATAAAAATCCACGAATTGTGTGCAAAATCTCCTCTTCAATATCCAATACAATCAACAAGGGTGGATGAGGTCTTGGGAAAGAACTATTCCTGAAGAATCCCAGTGGAAGGACAAGTTCAGGCAGCCTGACCCTCACCCCAGGAGCACACAGACAATTAATTTCCACCTGGATATTCTGTCACACATAAGGAATAAGGACCAGACCACCAGCTCTTTAAGTAGTTTTATAAAAGTATTTGACTTACTGAGATACTGTTACAGTTACCTGAGTATTTGAAATTACAATGCAAGGAAATATCGACAATGAATTTCAGTACAGTATTTTACAATCCAGTGCTGCTGATCCCAGTTTCTACACGAGTTCACTAGAGCACATATACACAAACAGTGATTCTTGGAGAAAATTAAAAGACACCACAAAAAAGGGGGCTGGAGATACCAATATAACAGAGTTGAGATTACAAATCCAGTGCAGCATGTAGTAAAATAAAATTTTTTAAAAACCCCCCCAAAAAAAACCAAAACCCCTAACCCCCCCCCAAACAATTTATTTTTCTCAAAATAATACAAAAGGTTGTTTTTTTTAAACACAAGCAACTGGATTTAAAAACCCCCAAACTTCCATACTAGATCAGATAAAGAATGTATTTACTGTGCATGTCATTAGTAAATGAACAGTTCCTGAGCTACTTGTAACAATAAGGCTTTGTTAATTCTCAGTATTTAATTTTCTCATGTCATTCTCACGAAGGAAAATTCTAAATAAAATTTCTTTTAATACTTGGTAATTAGGATCAACTGACAGTTGCACATGAATGTACATTTGTGACATACTATGAATTTATGCAGCTCAGGTTGCTAAAACAGTTGAAGCAAATTAATTAATCTCTGCTGCAAGTCTCACTTGTAAATCCAATCCACAAAAACCTGTTATCTGGGATAGCAGCTGCTCTGGGCTCATCCCTGTATTGCTTCACCAGATCCCCAGAAAGAACTGAAAAGTGCACCAGTGGCTTGTATAATTCCTTTGAACTTATACACAATATGCTGTAAAAAATTAACAGATTTGTTAGTATTCACAAATCAAATGCCTAAGGAATCTTAACTTGTGCCTTCAGAAATATTTTCAATGTGATGCTGTGAAGTTGCTTTGAACTTTTTCTATTTGGCCAAATTTGATGTTTCACTGATTATTTTCCCCCTCAATGAATTCTTTATTTGCAATATTTTTAAATAATATCTGGTGCTTGGAATATCCAGCCCCCTTTCTCCCATCCTGGTACAGCAGAAAAGACATATAAACATGCCATTTAAATTAAAGAAACAATGGAATAAGTGGAATCCTGGACATCAAAAATATATACAAGTAGGTATGTTTTTCCTGAACTAAACATTTCAACCATAAAAATATTCAACAGCCAAACCCTATAGAACTAGGGCTAAGGCTATTTCAATTATAACTACTCTTTATTTTAAAAATATAGGGCTGACAGCCTTTTGGGTGATATTTATACATGAACAATAGTTCTAGGTTCCCTACACGAATTGTAAAGCAATATGCAGAACATAGACTATTTTTCATAGCTTAACCTTGCATTATCTTGCTTAATTTAATCTCTCTTGTAAATATGTTAGATAACTACATTTCACTGTAAGAATTAATATAAACAGAAAATATATATAAGGCTTTTTTTTTTTCTCATGAGCTGTATACTGTCATAGATCCAAATATTGTGGAAGTTGGCAATTCTCCTCCCAGTCACACTTGAAAGTGAATTCTCATCATCAATGAAACTTGAAATGAGGGGCATTTCTGTATCATCAGTACCTCTCCCCAGGCCTTCCTTCAATTAAGCCTGACAAGTCCCACCCTCCTGCCTTCCTGAAGCATTTATCACTGAGCCCTGACACACTTGTGAAGTCAGTTAAAACCTGTAGTGTCTTGGTTCTTCTTAGACCTGAATCAGTTTTTTCCTCTTGCAGTTTAGATGGATACAACAGCAGGAAAGAAATACTCTTTTCCAGACTGAATGTTCAGTTTTATACTTTCTCACTGTCCTGTTTCAGCTCTGTCATCTGAGAGAGTCTTAAATGCAGCTCCTGCCCCAGTGCTCTGAGTTGCAGGTTTGCTTTAGTATGTGCTACATGTTATTTCAAGTGTCACGTCTCTCACTGTGGCTACAGCTCATTTCACTGGTGTCTGACTTCTTCCCTTCGGGGGAAGGGAAAGGGCTGACCAGACCCAAAAAGTGCATTCAGTCTAAAGGAGCAGTAAAATGCAAAATGTTATTGTAAACCAGAAAAGAATTAACAGATTCTAAAAGGAAATAACAGATGTTAATTCAACAGGAACTCGCTACAAAAGTTACTAGCTGTAAGCAGCTTAGGGTGAATTAGCTTAGAAACCTCCCCAAAAACTTTAGTTTCAAACTTTGTAGAACTATTTACTGATGCTCCAGTTTCCCAAAAACCTGTAATCCGTGTCTGAACTTTCTAATCCTCTTGGCCTCAGCCAGTCTCACACATCAGTTCATCCACAGAAATGATGAGTAGGATCATTTTTTGAATCCAGTTGTTTTGTGCTTCTTCCTGACAGCCAAACGAACTCTTCAGAGCAAACTGACTGCAACATGTAGGAAAAACACTGAGGGTAATGTCCATTAACACTGCTGACAAACAGCCTGCAAACAGGAACCTCAATGGAATCAGTGCAATCCCAGCTGGGCTTGTCTTTTGCAAAACAAGTGAAGTACCACAGTGTTAATATTGATTTCAAAGTTAAAACGTGTTACACAGCAAAAGCTCAGAACCCTTCAGAGGGCACAGAGCAGTGCTCCAACAACTTTGGGCAGGTGTCTCTTTTGCTGACAGGAACAGGATTGGGATAAACCAAAGCGAAGCTATGCCTTGGATTTGTGCCACAGTTTGACATCCCCTTAACAGCAACTTCAGTCCAGCTGGCACGTGAGCAGACTCCAGGCAAGGAAAAACAGTCTGGCCACACTTGAGTTAGAAAAAGGAGCTTAAGGATTGGAGCTGCTCATGGCACAGAGGTGGATCCAGGCTGGCTCTGATGCAGCTGTTAGGAGGCTTAGGATGCTGCTGCAGCATTGCAGCTACCAATGAACTTCCCAGTGCATCAGTAGCAAAAATGCTACTAAAAAAGGAAAGACAAAACTATTGTTAAAAATCTGTCAGTCATTAAGGACACATTCTAATTAATGAATGGTAAAACAAAGCAGAGCCCAAAGCTGTATTAAACCTCTACTTCAGTCATTAGTTGCTTGTAGCCATATCGGATTGCGGATTTGATTTCTGAAAGTGCTCAGTAGAAATCCAGAGTTAAGGTGGGTAACCTCAGGATAACAACCATTTATTTACACATTAGTACTGTTAAATAAATCCAAGTCATGTCTATTTTACAATGAAGTGTGCAACAAGCAGAAGAAGTGAAGCACATACATTGTGTTGGGTTCACATTCTTCAAGGTGCAAATTTCAGCTACTCTTGCCCAAATCCTTCTGTTTCTTCAATTGCAAATAACAGCTTTTCCTTCAACTGCTCATAATTTTTATATGGTGGAAGGTCTAAGCGATTGAAACTGCAAAATAAAATTAAGTACTGATGAAGAATTCAACAGGAACAAAAAATCCATTATGAATATGGGTATTTGGAATTTTTGCTGTGAAGATGGATACAGGGATTTATACTGCGAGAAAAGCTGACTACTGATATAAATGTATTTCTGAGGGCAAAGGTTAGTATTCAAGTGCTCATATAGTGATAGTTTTCATTAACTTTTCCTAGCTGGAGGAAAACCAATCTCTAAGTGGTTAATTAGAATCATCATTCAGATACAAAATTTTCAATTTGTGTGGTATTGCCTACCTGAAGAAAAGAGCAGAAGTGACCTTTTCTCTGGAAGTGTGTGAATGTGGCTATTTTACTAAGGAGTGCAGTGATAACAAAAGATAGTCCCAACCTTGTTAGACACTACTGGTAATGCCTTTATTTGTTCAGTAATATGTTACACAAATCCATGGAATTCCCAATGAAATCTATTCCATGCCAGAAAAGCTTTTCAGAAGTTCAGCTATCATTCAACAGCATAGTTCATTGGTGTAATTTGTGTTTGCTTTCACAGAGTCTCAACCATTTCAGCATATAACCCATTTACTAAAATATCACAGCAGACTATGGTCACCAAAACCAGAGCAACAGCAATATTCTGATTTGTTATCAGGTATGATACTCACCAGGTATGACTTCTGGGTAACCAGTTTTCCTTTCCAACTTTTTCAATACAGAATTTTTGGGGTCCATTGCTCCCTGTAACAAATTCCAATAGACAAGGCATAGTCCAGCTACCTTTCTATCACTGTAACACACCTGAAGCACGCAAGGCTTAAATAAAGACAGGATTACCATTATTTGCACAGAGAAGGGACATTAGTCTCACTCTACAGCTCTGCCTGGATCAAAGTATGCATGTGGAGTAATGCATCAATCTGAAGTGATTTTAAAGCTCAATAAATAGGTGTAAACATTCCTTCCATCTTTTTCCATCATAGCTCAAGTATATGCATGGCTTACAAAACAACATTTAATATAAAACTCATTAAAAATGCCATAAATATATAATTAGGTTATTTTTAGAAGCATCTCCTGCATTAGAAGTATTAATAATACATACCCATCAGGTCAGCAAATCCTCCCACTGGCAATCTGCATGTTCCAGTCACAAACTGCAAGAGTCTCATCCTCTTCTCATTATCTATTTCTTTCACAAACTGAAAAACAGTAATTGAAATAAACATTTAGGGATAGATTAAATCTTTAGATTTTTACGTCATCACTATCCACAGATGAACAGTAATGTGGCTGTTGGGCACAGCTGGATTATCAGTAACAGTTTCTATCTGCACTCTGCAGGTGTGCTCAGTGTTCTGACCACTGTTCAATGAGCTGTGCTCTGTAACTTCTGCTGGTCTGAGAATAAAGCAAAATCTGCAAACCTGCCAGAACCACACAATCTGCCTGCTGGTCCTGGTGTAGTGCCTGTAGATGGTGTGTCTCTGCCAGTCATTCAGGTCAATTTCTTGCATCCCACAGAGAAGCACCTTTGGGGAAGAAAAAGGGAAATAAGCAGAGTACAAATTTCCACTTTCCTTCTGTGACCTCGCACACAGCAAAAGAGAACAACTGGACCCCCACTTAGCAGCACCTGCAATAATAGTGCACTTGGTTTTAATTTTAAACTTAATCCAAAACTTCTATAAACAAAGACTGATTATGGAGTGGTTCAAAGACTGGTTCATGAAGCGTATTTGGAGAGGCCTCAAATTAGAGAGCATCTCTGTTGTGAAAAATGGAGTAATCATCTGCAATTTTAGGAATAAATTCTCCCCTGTGAGGGTGGGCAGGCCCTGGCACAGGGTGCCCAGAGAAGCTGTGGCTGCCCCTGGATCCCTGGAAGTGTCCAAGGTCAGGTTGGACAGGGCTTGGAGCAACCTGGGCTAGTGGAAGGTGTCTCTGCATATGGAAGGGGGCTGGAACAAGATTATTTAAGATTCTTGTTGGTAACTCTCCATGTGTGGAGACACAAGGCTTGACTCCATTTTCTCAGAAGGCTGATTTATTATCTTATGATATGTATTATATTAAAATACTACATTAAAACTATACTAAAAGAACAGAGAGAAAAGAGTGATTAGAAGGTTAGAAAGAACAGGAATAGAATAGAATGCATAACAAAATCTTGTGACTGCTCACAGCCTCAACACAGGTGGCTGTGATTGGTCATCAATTGAAAACAATCCACATGGACCAAGGGAAGATGCACCTGTTGCATTCCACAGCAGCAGATAGTTATTGTTTACATTTCTTTCCTGGGGCCCTCAGCTCCTCAGGAGGGGAAAAATCCTAGCAAAGGATTTTTCAAAAAATATCATAGCTACAGATCCCAATCCAAACCATTCTGGGATTCTATGTAGACATTCAAGACAGTTTATCCTTGCCCAGCCATACAATTCTTCACTAGGGATGGGATGTTTTGTTTTGATGGTTTTACTCTTCAAATTGAACAGATGATTCAGAAAACGTAATTTAGAGAGATCAAACCCAAACCAAGAACTTGGCCCAATCTATATGCAACCATCCATTGCATATCTGGCTTTATCTCTCATTCTGTCACGTTACTCATTCTTTGAACAGTGGCAAACCAAAGAATTGCAAAAACAAAGTAAGAAATTTCTGCTGACAGAATCTTGGCATTTAGAAACATCTAAGCTGGTTGCAAAGAAGAAAGTTAAGGAAAACACATTAATCTAACACTATTCCATAAAGTTTCCCCCATATTTCCCATAAAACAGAGCTGTCAGCCTCAGTGAGTTCCACTCTTCAGATGTACTGACTGGAGTTTATTTTATGTGTAATGACCTGGAATATCAGCAACAGCCAAGCAATCCTTTACCTCCAGTTCCTTTGCATCAAAATACTGCAAATACTGTTGTGGCAGTATTTCATTGAAGCCTTCAAAGAAAGCCTGTGTCTGCTCCTCAACACCTCGGGACAGTCTCCATTCTGCCACTAGCCTGGAAAAGAAGACACATCAAGATCATTTAAATGGCTCATGCTAACCCAAGTCCACATCTTTACCTATTTTGAGATGAACTGTAAGCTAAGTTAAAAAAAAGCATGGAAAGTCTGGAAAGTTCTGGGGATAGAGCACCACATAATTTTATCAGCAGCCTTTACTCTGTGCAAATGATTGCGTTTTTTATCTAAATTACCCTAAGTGTTCAACCATTCTGCTACAGAAGTATTTTGGACTCAAAGAGGAGGCAGCATCTCTGATCACTGATTACATTAATGAGAGCACAGCAGTCCTGAGGTGTTTGAAGATTTTGTCTGATATTCTCCCCAGAAATCTCAGTTGTTATCCATGACAAGGTAAAAAACAAGTCAAGTTGTACTGGTGAAGAGCAGCAGGACTGCCAGCTTACCAAGCAGTGACTATGTCCATTTGGAAAGTTCCATATTTGTTTCTGTTAATCATGAAACTTTGCTCTGTGGCAGAAACTCCACTCTCCATTAATAAAAGGGTGAAAAGCAGGCAGGAGACCCGGAGAACCTGAACCCAGGGAGAAGCAGATATTATGCTGAATTCAAACCTAACCTGTCAGGAGCACTGGAGTCTAAAGAAGAGGTGGCTATTTCTCATTTTAGTCCTAGAAACTTGGAGGACTTAAAGCAGGACTTGGAGTAAGGCAAAAAAATCTAAATGAAACCGTAATCCAAGCTCTCCCTGGGTTCCTAGAACTAAGGAATGCTTTTCTGCAGATCCTCCCTCCTGCCAAATGCCAGTATGTTTCTGGTGCAAACACCACCTCTTTTGTGAATCACGGAAAGGTCGGCAAATTTCTCATGCAATGAAAACAGAGGCCACTCCCAACTCCCTCTCCCCTGCCCATGGAAAAAGCCTTCACAGAACACATTGTAACAAAGAGAAAAATTCTCTGTGATTCAGTTTAGTTTGTGCCTGCAATGTGTGATGACTTTTTTGCAAGCACATCCTCCAAACTTTTATGCTGAAGTTCACACCTTAAATCAGAGCTGCTGTACTGCTGCACACTGAGGAAGGAGGGGATATTTCAGGACAAAGCAGGTCACTGTTCACATGTTTATTCCTAATCACTCTGAGGCCCCTTCGGTCTTAATCTATTGCTTTAAAACATTTGAGTGCTGCAAATATGATCCTTACTTAATGACAATACAACCTATGACATCATTCAAAACACTATCACAGCTACAAGACAGTGCAGATAAAACTAATAGCAATTCCAAGTATCTTTGAAAAATAAGAATCTTCACAAAAACATCCAAAAATGTTCTCAAAAAAACCCCAACAAAAAACAATCTCTCAAAACCCCACATGAACCAGAAATGGCTGGCTAGAACATCAGCAGGCTATAAAGCAATATAACTACAGTAATAAACAGATGTAACATTTCATTAAATATATGACAATCACAATTCTTATGGTATTCTGCTACACTGAGAAAACTCTAGGAAAAAAGTGGACTTTCTTCCAGCCATGATCTTTAGGAAAACTGGATTTTAGAAACGTATTTCTATCAATATTCCTCTTTCAAAGATGAAATCCAAACACTTGCCACTTGTTGCCATCATCAGCAATTGCTCAGCAATGCTTTAGATGACACAGACAGTCTTCTGTTGCTAGAACTCAAAGAAAGAAAATGACAGAGTATTTTAAAGTCTTCACTTATTCTTACCTGATGTAGTCTTCTTTATTTTCTTCTGTGACCAGAATGTTGCTACCATTTGGCTTCAAATCATGGCTTTTGATTTCACCTAGTATTTCTTTATCAACAGAAAAAAACATTTCCAAGCCACATTCTTCAATATCATTCTCTCTGGAAGGAAAAAAATACAGTTTTAAATAACTGTTGAGAACTTGCACACAGCAAAGGAGATGAGTATGAAGAACCTTAAGGTAGAAGGTTTGGAGTTAAATAGTCAAGATAAAGATATGTTCCTTACACAGTAATTATGGCCTTGCCAGAAGTCCTGGAGTTTATATGTTGATTTATGCTTTTGGAAAGTGAAGAACTGCCCTGTTTACACAGAGGTTTTGATGCTGGTTTTCCTCCAAAATCCAGTGCAAAATCCAGATATTTATCCTGACCCAACACAGCAATGCCAGTCTTGAAAACATGGCTGTGGTTTATTGATGCGACTGCACTTCTGAACTTCATGTTTCCAAAACATATGGTACTGCATGAAACTCTGGGTGAGGAGGGAAGGCTTCAGATGAAAGCCTGATTTTATTTCATCACCCATCCCTTTTAAAATGAAAGCTACATGCTCCAGCTCAGTTTGGGCACCGAGGTTTGGCAGATGACCTCTCTAAATCCCCTTCCAAACTCAGTCAATCTGTGAAATCCTCAAACTTGTGGGAACAAGAAAAACAGCCCCCTGATACAAGTGGCAAGGAATGCTTCCTGCAAAGTTATAAAATTTGCTTTTTTGTGAGGAACAAAATTATGTCTGTCCTGACAGACATGGCTCTTCTCCCGTGTAAATGGGCAGTCCTTTCCTCAGGGGTACCTCCAGCAGCACTACAGAAAAGCAGGCCCAGCTACACTGAATTTGGGTCTGGACTGAGAGGACTCTGCAGCCCTTGGAGGTCTGAAGACTTTTCTCCAATTTTCACATCCTTAAGTGATTTTTCAAAGGGGCAAAGCCTTTTCTGCACTCCAGCCTAGAAGATTTCTATCACTACAGAAATTGCTTTGAATTAAAATGAAGGCACAAGAGCAGCACATCCATGGAGTGCAGAACATACTACTGTGAAAACCAAACAAAATTCCTATCTCAATTCTCAAACATCTCATGCTGCTTTCTCTGCTCCTCAGTATTTAATATGGACCTTCCAAGAATCACTACTACAGATGAAAATCTTGGCTTTTATATTTAGTTTTGCATTTCAAAACCCAATCTGTTCTCATACCTTCTATGAATTTTTTCAAACCATGTTTAAAACTATTCTTAGTGTGATTCGTAAGTGAAATGTTTTGTCTTGAGTCACAAGAAAGACTAATTTTTCTGCAAAATTGTTTTTATTATAGCTGAAGAAAAGAAATTTACTCGGTTTGTCTTTCTTTTTCTTCTAATATATTTGTTAACATTTTTAACTGAAAGAAAAAAAAAATCTGTGTTACTGAAATAAATGGTGCACATCAACCACAGATTAAAACATGTGGCATCCTCCTATGACAAAATCAGTACAAAATTACAATGCTTTAGATCGAAAGGGGTTTTGAAAAAATTATTTCTTAAAATATCTGTAATACACAATTCCAAAATAACTGTGGTCTAGAAACGCCACATCTTTTTTACTTGCTAGTCTCTGGAGAGGAATTTGCAAAAAAGTGTAAGAGGAGGACTCCACAAGAGCATGGAGAGAGAGGTGCCTGACCATGCAGACATGGCAGGCTGCAGGTAGGAATGGTCTGAAATCATTAAGCTTGGGTCAAAAATACCAGGACAGCTAGAACTTCTTTAAAGCATTAAATCTTCAATACCAACCTTGAAGTCAAATTGCAAGTGTGACTAACAGAAGAATTGTGTGGTAGTAAATAATAAACTACATTTGTTAACTTCATGTTCTTGTAGCACCAAACATTTTGTTTTCTAACTAAACCAGTACTAGAGAAACATTAAATGGGTTTTTGCTGATTTCTTTTAATCAGTTACCTGAGAAGTCTCAGTCAAATTTACTCAAGCCATTTTATTTGTAACCATGTTCAACACTGTCACATCTGTATGTCTAACTAGAATTAATAACAGCCAATAAAAACACAACACGAGATGCTGCACGGAATATTCGATTAATCAGAAAGGCTCTGCATGAACAAATCATTCTTTTTGTATCTAAAGTCCCAGTAAAAATTCCATACTGCTCTGCAATGTTAGATTATATTTTTCTGTGGGGTTGTTAGTAATAGATTTACACCTACTTCCTGGCAGAAGTGAAAACCAAAAAGATTATATTGCTATTTCAAGAACAAATTAAGTCAAACTCACTTTACCCAGATGAGAGAGTTGTAAAACTCTGGGTCAACAGATTCTAAATCCTTGAGTCCTACTGCCTTGTTTAGGATACGTTTATAGAATGGCAGAGAGAAACCAGTGTCAATGAACTTCCCATGGAACAAAGCCTGAGGAACACAAAAACAGACAAAATAATGCAAAGGATGCTTCAGTACTTAATATGACAACATTTCGTTCTCTGTGCCCATGAAATCTGACAGCCAAAGAATTAAACCATCCTGAGTACCATCACTGCCAATATGCTGAAGTAGCTTATACCAACAGGAGTTATAGACAAAACACCTGATATTGTCAGCTCAAAAATGGATTTTTTCATTATCCATCTGATGGCACGGTATTTACTTATAGGAAAATTACAGGACAGACCTGCTTCCTGCTTTAGGACTCACCATGGCAATGAACCTCCCGATGAATCTGAAGTATTTCAGGTGGTCTGGGTTGATGTAAGAGGCTGGATTTATCTGTAAGCAGTAGTTATCTTTCCCTGCATATTCAAACAGGCAATACATGGGGTTCAAGACTTCGTGTGACAACAGAAAGAACCACTCCCTGAAATCATACAAACAATAAAAACACATTTCAAAATAAATCACAGCAGAAATTACTGTAGCTAACTCATGTTGACTCAGGCCCTTGTTGGCCCTCCTTCCCCAGAGAGCAGCTGGCCCACACTGACACCAAAGGGAAACTACAGCAAATTACAAACTAAAATGCAAAGTTGCAATGATACACAACTGATAGACAAGCTTGGATAAAGCCCACTCTTATCTAAATGAGCACATTACAAGTCTACCACTGATCTAAACATCCAGGGCTAGGCAATGCCAATTAACATATGCACTTCTCAGTTACATTCCAGTCAAGACTTTGGATTTAAATGTAGATTTCTCTTCAGTTTTTCAATAAACTCTACTTTGACATTAACAGTTGGTTCAAAGGCTCACTTTAGTTCAGTAAACTGCATCTCTTTAATCATAGAGATGATTAAAGTAACTCCTAATGCAAACTGAAAATCATTTTACACAGTTTTAAGACATGCAAACATGTTACAGAACTGCCTTCCTCAGATGTTCCCAGCTAACGAATAAACTTCACTCCTATTGTGAAAGCACTGCAGTTAAGCACTTTGGGGAAGCCTTCACATCACCACTAGCAGAACAAGTTATTATCTGCCATTTCAGTGTAGTTTACCTTGCCACACCTCCATAATCTAAACCTTCTTCACCAGGGAAAATAACCCATAAACGTCTCCGGAGATCCTGAGGGCTGAAGCTCATTATCTTAGTGAAAGAAAAACAATCAATTATTTTTAAGGAAACAGCTATAGAATTATTACTATTTTCTAACAAGCACTAGAGCATTTAATAACTTGGAAAAAATTTAATCAGGGTCTACAGACCTTAAGAAAACCTTAACATTTTAACCTCAGGTGTACAGAGATTAATAAGAAACTTCACTCCTAATAATGCAAATAGATTTAATAATTTTTGTTTTTTAAAAAAAACTTACTCATTTTAAGACAACCAGACTCAATTTATTATATGTTTTTCCTCACACATTGTGAAGAAAAATGCACAAACCTAAGCCCAACACAAAAACATCCTGAGAATGGAGTGCTGCTCTGCCCCAGCAGTCTCCTCAAAATCAACTCAGATTTTAAATCATTCTGAGGGGGAAAAAAAATCACCTTTGTCAGATAAATCAGTGCCAGAACTACATATTTTAGCATGATCTTGTAAGTGTGAATGCAGCCTAACTATTAAATTAGTATTTTTTTTGTTACTCTGACTTAAAGTAACATTAGCAAGATATCAAAGGTTCAAAAATGACATGTGAGAATAAATTTAGTAACACTACTTTTCATGCCCATTACTCCCATGTTTTGACACAATACCTGCTGAAATGAGTCTTCAAATAATGTTTTCCTGCTCACTGTGATCTTTATGTGCTGTGGCATTGCCAGTTGCTGAAAGGAAATTTTTTAGATGTGAAGGGTACAATCACTTAAAGTTTCCATACTCAGTTTGGACTGCTATTTGTTGCATATATTAAAGGGTACAGTTGAATTTCACCAACAGATATAAAACAAACCCAGCAATCAAGGTATCTAAATTGTAATTTAATCCAAGAACAAATTGGTTCCAATACTGCTATCTACAGTGACATGAACACACCTCCAGTTGCTGCTCAGAACAGATTAAATATTGCACTCCCACAAGATACTGGAAAACATGAAGATCAATAACATATTTCAGCTGAGGAAGGCTTTCTAGCCCAGAATTGATGAGACACATGAAGAACCTCTCCTATGAGATATGTGCTGTGGCATTGCCAGTTGCTGAAAGGAAATTTTTTAGATGTGAAGGGTACAATCACTTAAAGTTTCCATACTCAGATTGGACTGCTATTTGTTGCATATATTAAAGGGTACAGTTGAATTTCACCAACAGATATAAAACAAACCCAGCAATCAAGGTATCTAAATTGTAATTTAATCCAAGAACAAATTGGTTCCAATACTGCTATCTACAGTGACATGAACACACCTCCAGTTGCTGCTCAGAACAGATTAAATATTGCACTCCCACAAGATACTGGAAAACATGAAGATCAATAACATATTTCAGCTGAGGAAGGCTTTCTAGCCCAGAACTGATGAGACACATGAAGAACCTCGTCCTGTGAGAAAAGGCTGAAAGAAGTGGGATTGTTCAGCCTGGAGAAAGTTCCGGGTGACCTAACTGTGGCCTTCCAGTACCTGGACCAGTTGCTGAAAGGAAATTTTTTAGATGTGAAGGGTACAATCACTTAAAGTTTCCATACTCAGTTTGGACTGCTATTTGTTGCATATATTAAAGGGTACAGTTGAATTTCACCAACAGATATAAAACAAACCCAGCAATCAAGGTATCTAAATTGTAATTTAATCCAAGAACAAATTGGTTCCAATACTGCTATCTACAGTGACATGAACACACCTCCAGTTGCTGCTCAGAACAGATTAAATATTGCACTCCCACAAGATACTGGAAAACATGAAGATCAATAACATATTTCAGCTGAGGAAGGCTTTCTAGCCCAGAACTGATGAGACACATGAAGAACCTCGTCCTGTGAGAAAAGGCTGAAAGAAGTGGGATTGTTCAGCCTGGAGAAAGTTCAGGGTGACCTAACTGTGGCCTTCCAGTACCTGGAAGGGACCAACAAGAAAGATGGAGAGAGACTATTGACAAAGGCCTGGACAGGACACAGGGAACAGCTTCCCACTGCCAGAGGCAGGATTAGGAGGGATATTGAGAAAGAATTCCCAGCACCTGTGAGGGTGGGCAGGCCCTGGCACAGGGTGTCCAGAGAAGCTGTGGCTGTCCCAGATCCCTGGAAGTGTCCAAGGCCAGTCTGGACAGGGCTTGGAGCAACCTGGGGTAGTGGAAGGTGTCGTGCCCACGGCAGAGGGTTGGAATGAAATGATCTTTAAGGCCCTTTACAACTCAAACCATTCTGTGATTCTACAAATTTAATAAAAAATTAGAATATTCAGGCTATACTGCACAAAATTCTAAGTGAAAAACAAGGCTAGTCTCTCCACTATTTTCAAAGGATAATTCAGTGACTCCTGAAAACTGGAACATTTAAACCAAAGACTTTTTCCTAAACATCAAGTTACTTCATCTCTTGATATAAGGAGCTTAGAGGACCAAGACTGACACACTGGAATTTGATATTATGTTAGAGTACCCTATGTGCACCACAGTATATGCCTCAGTGCCTAGATACGTCTGTTGTGTTGCAAATGCCCTGCATTTTCTGCCTGAAGTGGGTATACATATAGAAAGTAAACCTTGTATTAACTCTAAAAAAACTGTGCCTCCATATATTTCTGTATTAACAGCAGCAAGAAAACACTATTCAGAAATCCACCACTTCAAAAAAAGTAGGGAAAGTGATGTTTTCCTTTATTCTAAAACATTTAAAGCCAAAAGTTACATCACTTTAAAGTGTACATGAGATTATACATTTCCTGCATTTACTCCCTCCTAATTTAACTCACCTTTAACCTTAGAGTAGTTTGACTCCCTTTATTGGAAGGCACTGAAGAAGGCATTGAAAGCATGTAAGCAAAACCAAAAATGCAAGCAAATATTGCCAAAAAATTATTCCATACCTGACACCAGAATCTGAAATAATGGACCTTGGCCTTGAAATCACGCACATAAGCTATCTGGGGTCCATTGTCTCTGCAACCAAAAGCAGGAAAAGAATGAATTTCCAAGTGTTTTTGTAACTGAAGTAAAAGCCTGCAAATGTATTAGTTATACAGCTGTATGGTTTAGCTGGCTATCTAGTCACATTTTTTGATTTTGGGGTGTAATTTCTTGTTTTTAAACTAAGAAAAATCTTCCTTTGTGAACTGTGGAATGCTTAACAGTACATCTGAAACACTTCCTGAACACTGACTGTAAAAAAAGATTCTAACAATAAAGAAGGGGTGACATTCAATTAACTTGGGAGGTAAATTCTGGTTTCAACCTCATTCTAGTTCCTAAAAAACAAATCAGAAAAAGAAAGGGTTAGGTCTCTTTCAAAGAGAGAGACTAGTAACTCTAAGGGATCTGGTCATCAACAAGACAGATGCAGCTCCTCCATTACTCTCAAATCTCATACACTATGTAGCAAGAAGGATTCTGCAGTATTCAGAACTCTGCCTTCTTCAGGGACTTTCAGTGAATGAAAAATCCCAGGTAATTAAGAAGCACTGCTCCATGTAAACCTTCCTGCCTAATACTGACTGTAAAAAAAGATTCTAACAATAAAGAAGGGGTGACATTCAATTAACTTGGGAGGTAAATTCTGGTTTCAACCTCATTCTAGTTCCTAAAAAACAAATCAGAAAAAGAAAGGGTTAGGTCTCTTTCAAAGAGAGAGACTAGTAACTCTAAGGGATCTGGTCATCAACAAGACAGATGCAGCTCCTCCATTACTCTCAAATCTCATACACTATGTAGCAAGAAGGATTCTGCAGTATTCAGAACTCTGCCTTCTTCAGGGACTTTCAGTGAATGAAAAATCCCAGGTAATTAAGAAGCACTGCTCCATGTAAACCTTCCTAGCTAATAATGTAGTAAGAGGAAAAAAATAAATATTTAAAAACTGATGTGTGCTAAACTTCACCTTTGGAAACCTTAGTAAAATGTTAAGAACACTTACAGAGCAGACTTGCCCGTGCGGGGATCTATGTATGTAGTGGTTCTTCTATTGTGATCCACAAAATAGGGAATTCCATCCACTGTAAACCGCATTTCCCAGCCCTCTGGCAAGGGCTTCTCATTTAACTGACTACGGATACAAGAAAATACATGGTAATAGATCAACTGAATCCATTATGTCAATTGAGTAATACCTGAGACAGTAAGTATCTTAGAAAATCTAGAAACTCTACAGATTGAGAAACTTTCCGCTTGGATTTATTTTAGCTTCCCCCGCCACCCCTCCTAAATTTGCAGTCAGCTCCCAATTAGCCCAAAATGACTGGTGAAGTACACATTAGCTCATTTGCTTGCAAAACCTTAAATAAAGGCAAAGAAAACACCTTAAGGGAAAAGTGTAAGCAAGGTTTATTGTTTCCTTCACAAATAACAGAATTTTATCTTCTAACTATGAGGCTTTTACTCACAAACTGATAAAATTTTAATAAGCAGCTTTTGGTACCTCATGCATAATCCCAGCAGCTTTTGGTACCTCATGCGTAATCCCAGCCAAAAATGTTTCAGAATGACAAAAAATAAAAGAAAATGCAAATATTGATCATGTGGGGGTTTTTTTGCCAATTTCCAACTTAGTTTTGTTATACACAAAAGTAAATCTCGATACATCTGGAAGACCTGAGTAGTATCACTGTGAAGTGCTCCCCAGTGGCTTCTCTCCATAAATACCATGTCCTGACTGTGCAGCCCAAACATTCTGTTGCTAGGCTGCTCCAAGAGTAAGTGCTCTCCACAGCTGGCTGCTGCAGAGGTGAGTGGCTGCAGCTGTGACCCCTCACACAGCCTTGGCTGTCGCACTTCCCCTCCTCCATGGAGGACAGGTGAAGCTGCTTCACCAAACAGACATTTTCAGCTCAAACAGCAGTTAGGATGAACACACTTCACCCTCAACTTCGTGCCTCCATTGCTTACCTCAAAGACTTTGCATTTACAGAGCCCAAAACAAACAGAACTCTAGTGTTTCTAGTAGTGCCTCAAGTTCTCTGTCTCCTTTATTCCTCCTTTTTTAAAGAAGTGTGAGGAAAGGTGCTACAGTTTTTTAGGTCTGTCTTTTTTCGGTCTCCTACCCATCCCTGGATGTGTCCAAGGCCAGGTTGGACAGGGCTTGCAGTAACCTGGGATAGGGAAAGGTGTCCCTGCCCATGGCAGGACAGTGGAACGAGATGCTTTAAAGTCCCTTCCAACCCAAACCATTCTGTCATTCTATGCCTCTGTGGGAAACAACCAAAGTCTTACTCAAGACTCTGCACCATCCTATCATCCTACAAAGGAAAACTCTTCTTCCTCCAATGACACAAATGTTTAGACAAATGTAACTGATTACTTATGAAAAGTAGAAGCTGTCCTGGGGAATGAGTTTATTGCTTACTGTTGACCTAGGCTTTCTTGGTAATTGTAGGATGACACAGTAATATTGTGACAGTTTCCATTTTGGCCAATATCTCAACTTTTTATTGAGCTTTCTGATGTTTGTATAGCACAATCCATGCCACACCTGTGGGCAGCAATTCCTGGCTCACTCCACTCTCACTTACTTTGTTACATTTTAATTTCATTTACATTTTCATCATACAAGCAGCTTCAACTGATGTCTTACCCCTGACTCCTGGGGTCTTCCCACTGAGTGATTCGTGTGTTGTGATTGACAAAATACACTCTGCCATTGCTGTCAGTTCTCTTTTCTGAAAAGACGTAAAAGGAGAAGAAATTCAATTCCCTCTTTAATACATTGCTGAGACTACATCAAATATACAGTATCAACCACCAGACCCAGCCTTTCCTGCTCTCAGGTTTCTCTGTACCTCCTCTAGCCCAACATATTTTCACTTTCATTGACACTACTCCTTACTATGTAATTTATTTTTCAATTGTAGGAGGAATTATTTGGAAACAGGAAAAAGCGTGAGCTGTTTTGTCCACAGGAAACTTCAGCTGTATCAAATACTGTGATGTGCCTGACAAGCAACACAGAAAGCAAACACAGAGGAGGGAACAGAGGTACACAGAAGTATAAAGAAGATACAAGGGGGCTTCAAGTTCAAATTATAGCAGGGAATAAAACACAGTCAATGCAGTTTCCAAGAAAATCCATTTATATTTTCTCTTAGATGAACCATGGGCATACACTGACCTAACACTGCCTATGAGAAATGCCCTGACTTGCTCCTCTGTACCATTCTGCAGCTCTTCATACCATTTTTACTTAGTGTTGCAAGACAAACAAATTACAAAAATGGATCAAAATCTGACTACCACAGCTCAAAAGCTTCAGTTTCCAAAAGAAGTCTGTAATTAGGCATTTGCCTATGAGCCTGACAGCAGAAATCCTGGAGATTCAGTCTGCCATTTCCTGGACACGGCCAGCCTAAAGATCTTTCTGTGAAATGTTATATGTAATCTACCTAAGCACAAGTCTGGGGAACAACAATTTCATGGCATGAAGTTGCAGCAATACCAGGACTAAAAATCCAAATAGTTTTGTCTGAAAAGCAGATGAACCCAAAAACTCAGGTCTAACTCTGTCAAGTAATTACTTGCTCCAAATGCCACAACAGCATTCTGAGAGCTTTGCCTAAGTATCATAAAACTTGAATTTTTATATCTGCTTGATAGTCATACCAGAAAGCAGTTCTCAACTTCTATTTTTTTTATTATACCCTGCCAAAATTTGTATTAATTGTTAATTCTCAACCCTGTAAAGTACAAGAAACAAATTTATTCCATGGAGAGGGCTCAATCAAGAAGCAGTTAGTTGTCACTATAAAAAAACATTTTCAGGCCAACAAAACTCTTTAAGAGTTGTCTTGGAGAGAGAATTTAGCAGTTTGACTGATTTAGAGAGGATTTGGAGCCTGATTTAGCAGGAACAGGATGGTGGGGGGAAATAAAAAAGTCTCAAAAGCATGACAGTGTTAAAGCAGCTATTACACTTGTTACCAGGGGAGTAAACCAGAACACTTTATAGTTTCTATCCACTTTGAAATGGCATAGCCTAGTCAGGATTCTGTTTCAACAGCACATTTGATTACATCTGATTTTTAAACATTTAAAATGTAGATTTTAATTTTTAAAAACTAGCTTAGAACAGCTGACAAATAATTTGGCAGAAGTATGCTTTAATGTTTAATTACATTGCATTATGAAACACATTCAAGTTAGTCTTACCCCATCCATGTGGCAGAGGGCCAAGAGGATCAAACTCTTTGTTCTGTGTGGATGAAAAATCCTGGTTCTGCAAGTCACATGAACAAATGAGGCATTAATGACTAGTCATGTGCTTTCCAGATGTTCTACCATAGCCATCCTGAATTATTGAAGTAAATGCATTTTTGTTAATGTTACACATAAGAAAAGATGCCACTATTTCTTTTCCTCCACAGAGAAGCTCCATTTTACTGACCTTGGCATGCTTAATTAACTACAGTGCTAAGAAATAATTATTCTTTGTTTAGTACCCCTGCCTACATAGGAGGAAATTAGTACAGCAGCACCCAGAGCAATCAGAAACTTCATTCCTGCACTCAGTACAGTTCTCCCTACCACCACAGGCTCCATTTTATTCTCACACGTACAGCAAATCAGAACCTATATCATTTTTGATGAGCCTGAGTAGCATGAGTTGGAGTGATCTAATGTCTGCTATTCATCAGAGACAAACAATGGAGTAAAAGTGCAGGAAGGATTATTTTCAATTTCCCTGCTCTCCTAACATTCATTGTGCATAATTCATTTTACCCAGAGCAGAAATGCATTGCTTACCTCCCATGTGTTTGGCCAGGGTAACACAAGATACAATACAAATAACCCAGCTTATTACTAAGCTGCAGATTGTTTTGAGCCAAAGGCTTTATCAATACTGTACACAAATTTAATCCAAGAAGCCCAATATTGAGGTGACAACTAAACCCCATGTGCTGACTGGAAGGAGATGAAATAACATTTTAATGAGCCCTCCCTGCCACACAGAGATACATTATCATAAACCATAAGAGAGTGCTGCCTTTATGGAGGAAGGTCACCCACAGGCATGCCCCAACCCCAAAACCACCCTAAGCCTCAGTCACCCAGGTATTCCTTACCCCATAGATGAACCTCTGGTTGAACTGCTGCATGGCTCCCTGGAGCTGGCTGCGCTGGAGCTGCCACTGCTCGTAATTCCGGACAGACTCCAGCGTCGGCCTCTGCCACGTCGTAGTTCTGGTGAAGTGGTCGACGTAATAAATCCTCCCCATGTTGTCAACTCGGCGCTCCCAGCTTTGGGGGAAAAGACAAGCCACAGTTGTCAATAGCTGGCAATTTAAGGGCTCAGAGGCACTTGGAGGCCAATGTGGTGGAGGGGAACAGAAAGCATGGGCTCATCAGCAGCTTTCTTCTCCTTGCACCCTCTGCTAAAATTATGCAAGAGCTAGACTTTTTTTATGAGAATCACTTCTATTTGTTGTATACTATATAAAGTCAGACCCATTCAATTTATTGTATTTTCAGGGTTTTTTGAAATAGTTGTCAAGGGCTGTCTAGACCACTGTCCATAATGTGCTGGCATCACTGCAGTTATCTCACCCAGCCCGTAACACAAGCCTGCTGGTTTTGCCTAAAACACAGCAAACCCATTGACATTTTAAGCTATTCAACACAAGACTTCCTCACACTCTGATCCGGCAGAAAAGAAAGGTTTGGGCATGGGTTTGGGCATAGCGTTTTGTTTTGATTTTCTTTGGTTCGTTTTTTTTTCCCCCTAATTTTCAGTTCATATGAGATCAGTACTACTTATAAAACTTGGAAGAAAACATTCCTATTCTAAGTAAGCTTAAGCAACATACAAGTTCATCTGCTCAAAAAGTTCAAAATAACTTGAAACATGACAGGTGGGCTCCATTTATGAGACTGCCAGTTTTTGTTCTTTAATAACAAGCTCTCTTTACCATCCCATGTTTTCACTTTGTAATTCTTTATAGTCTGTGAACCATTTGATGATGAAAGAGTGCAACACAACAACTCTTGTGTTTTCTTATATTGTTACAAAATAAGAAACAGCAACTGTGAACTAGCATCACTGGCTGTTCTGATGCCAAGACCTGGAGAAGTTTAATAACGAACGTTAGTTTCTATGTGCATAATAAATTGGCAGCTGGGAGCCCTGAGACAAGATCAAAGGCCAGCAAACAGTACCTCGAGATAAGAGGTAACCAAGAGCATTCCTGCTCAAGCTGATAGCTACCTCAATGCTAAAATACTTTTCTTTGTTTTTTGATCTCTTTTACTCTTGGGGGTGTCTACTGTCTTTAAGTGAAATCTGTTTCTCGATCAGTAAAGATGCACTTGCCTAGTCTTTGACAGGAAATTCAGATTTGGCTCTTTTTGACATTCAACTCTTTTCCATATGCATTCCTTGGAGACAGTCCGGAGCAACTGGGTTCACATTTCTGTTTTCAAATATTTGTTCCAGCTTTAGCAAACTGTCAGGCAATTAATTCCTGAAAAACCCAGACATCTGAGATGATTGTATGGCTGATGCCGGCTCACCTTGGAGGAAGAGGCTCTGGCCGATCCCACGTTGTTCTTTTTTCAACATGATCCACGTAGTACACTCGACCATGCTGGTCTACTCTTTGCTCCCAACTGAAAATAGATAAAAAAGTTTAATCTTCCTCCACATCAAACTATTCCAGCCATTCATCTACAGCATAAAGATGAGAAACATCTGTTTTCATAAAATGCTTAAAAGTAACCCTTGGCTCATGAGATGCACCAGAACAGTGTGCAGCACACAGTGGTACCATTCAGATTAACAGTGATTCTATGCCAACTAAAATTAAAAAAGCATTGTACATGAATGTACAGAAACAGAAACTCAAATTCATGCCTAGACGTAAAATTTTAGCAAAATTTTGTATTCAGTATCAAGTGTATCAATAACCTGTTGAACAGAAGCAACTACAGATCATAATCCCCTTTTTTAGAGTAGCATTAATCCAACATAGGCATATTTTTCAGTCATCAAATATATGCAGAGATCACCATAAGGACATTGGTCACATTTTCTGCATATGCAGTATTTGGGATAATGACTTACCCCTGTATTTGCATCAGATATAACATCACAGGGGAAATAAAAAGCTATTTACCATTTCTGTTGAAATCAAAATGATAAAGCAACAACTGCTGTTTTCAAGACCACTTCTTTATTTCTGTTATCCTGTGAGGTAATTCAGACCACTCCTACCTTTTGCTTCCACTACCTGCAAATCAAGAAAGGTAATTCACCAGTTTCACCATTCACATTGGGAAGCTTTTTTTTTCCCCTCACACAGAGTGTCCACAAATGTTTTTGCTGCTGCTTTTATAAAGTTGAGAGCTTTGAGGCAAGTGGTCAACCATCTGACAAGTTCCACGTGCACCCGAAGTAAAGCAGCAGGTCCACACTACTCTCAAGAGCTGCAGTATGAAACCCAAACCTTCAGGAGTGCAATAGCAGCTTTTCTTCTACTTACCTGTACCAATATTTTCCTACCTGACTTTATTTTAATTTGAAGACAACGAGCTGTCACACTATTTTATACCTACGTTTCACTGACATGGGAACGTATGATAAGTATCAGAAGTAATTCTTTCCTTGAATGCTTGAAGACCGACCATACAAAACAATTATAAACCCTCCAAATTCATATTGGGGGATTTTGTCAGGCAGCAGAAGGCAGATGTTATCTATGGTTTCTTACACCTACTGTAAGTAAAATAAAGCAAAACCAGAAAAGTCAGCACACACAGGGAGAAAGAAGTTATTAAACCCATACCCAGGTGGAAGAGGCCCTTGGCTGACTGTAGTAAGAGCCTGAGGTGAAGGATTTACTGGCTGGACTTGTCTTGACACCGGGGGAGTGGTGAGTGCAGGAGTGGCAGGAGCTGTGGTTGCAGCTGTTGCCCCCTCAGGGCTCTGCTCTGAAGGTGTATTTGAGGCTGTACCTGCCAGTGATCCTGCACTGGCCCCATCGCTTTCTGTGGATGTGGATGAAGGACCATTTGCACTTGCTATGATGTCAGAGAGAGAAGAGAAAAAGCCTTTAACTGACTTTTATCACCAATCCATTGTATAAGTTACACATTACAAAAGCAAACCTGCCAGAACTGCTGTTTCCACAGCTACATTTTGTAGCTTAAACAAAAACTGAACAGCAATTCTGTCTCACTGTAAAAATGCTTTAATCCAGGAACTGCCATCAACAGCATTTTGGTATTTCTGATAAATATTTACCTTGTCTGCATTCTGTAAACATTAAATTAGGATAAAAAACTACTTCTTTGTACTAATGAATTAATTATTTTCCATTCATTATTTGGAACAATAATAGAAGTGATGATAAGCATAAAATTTTCAAGAAGAGATTTGATATTGCATGGCAAGTAACAATCACAACAGGAGGGGAACACAGACATTCTTTAAATGTTTTCAGTTTTATCTTAATGCCATTTGGTGGGTGGGGTTAGAAGTTGAACACAGGTCACGTCTCATTAACTAACTGCACTGCATTAATCTTTTAAAGTAATTACTGTATTGCAGGGTATATCCAGACCCAGCATTTATCAGTTGTAATAATGAGACTACAGAAACGCTGCATTGTGTGGGAGTAAAGGAATTACCCCTAAAAGATCAAGTAACTTCTCAGAATTAGTGGCCTTCAGGTAGTTTTAAATAACTAGATTTAAAAAAATCTATCCATTTCAGCAGAGAAGAACAATGAATGTTTTAAGTGCTGCAGCTTCACAGAATCCAACTGCAGTTGTAGAAACCAATAACTCATATCTCAGAACACAGTATTATCAACTTGAGGCAATTCTGTGAGCCTTCATGTGGATGCCTTAGTGCTGCAGCAGCACTCACTTATGTTCTCCTGGTCCCAGCTCCACTCTCTGAAGCAGCATCACTGACTGCCACCACCCCTGAGCAGACGTGGAAACAAGAAATTTCCAGTAACAGGAACAATGACTAAACAATTTGTACCGAATGCAAGCTAAAAAATACCCCTTCAGAAATGACCTGCCAAAGAATTTACTATCCAAAGTGCAGTTAAACATCAGGAGCAGAACCAGTTATGTTCACTCAAGGAGTGCCCAGCCCCATGGACGTACCGGCGACCGACGGGGGTCTACGGGGAGTGGGGGGCGGGGGCCTGGCAGGCCTGGGAGGTCTGGCAGGTTTGCAGTTTCCATTTGTGAGCAACGGAGAGTCACTGCCATTAACAGTCTTGTTTTCACTGGAAGCAGCATCCTCACAGTTTTCAAGGCCATTTGAGTTAGTCCTTTTGCAGGAAAAGACACAGAGAACTGTTCTAGTAGTGCACAGGTGAAACTTTGCAAATCACAGAATCATGGAGGAGTTTGGGTTGGGACAGGCCTTAAAGATCATCTCGTTCCAGCCCCCTTCCACTAGACCAGGTTGTTCCAAGCCCCATCCAGCCTGGCCTGGGACACTTTCAGGGGGGTTGAAAAGACACATGAAAGACCCTAGAATGCAATAGTTACAACTAGGTGAGATTTATAACACTCATAATAATTCCAAGTATCTATACATCTGTATAAACACACTCAGAGTTTATCTCCTGAGGTACTTGAAACCTCAGTTGATGGAAAGGTGGTGAAATAGATGTAGATAACATCTGTCATCAAAATCTCCTCTTTCCTTTCCCAATTTGATACAGCTGCCCTTAGGTCCAGGCTCTGGATTTTGCTGCTCAGCTATTTCTGCCCATGAGTTCCTAATGAGATGAGAAGCCAACACCTGAGAACAGCCTGTACACCTTTACTCCACAGGGCTGGCATATGCTCAGAACACACAAAATGCTACAAGTTTTTAGAAATCTTACTTATGCATACATTTTTTTCCTCTAAACTAAATTTTGGAACAGGCTGGAGAATTTAGGATTAAGGTTTTAACCAGCAGCTATGAATATAAATTGCACAACCTTACAAGAATTAAGAAGCTACATAGCAGTACTGACCCATGCTGTGCTGTTCACTTACACCTAGCAGAGTATTATTCTGATATATTTGTAGCTCCTTAAGCAGAGTTAGAGGTATCTACATCTTTAGTCTAAAGCATTTTATTTTCAGAACATGTTGGGCAAAACAAAAAGGTTGTTAACAAAAATTCTAGTGGATTTACAGCTCAAGCACATAAGCCATCACAAATGAAGGAAGAGGTTACAGTTTCAACCCAGTACCTTGAAAATTACATTCCTTCAAATGTACACAAACTAAAACCCAGTAGATAAGGCTAAGTAAACCCCAAGTCATAAAGGACCAAGTAAAATCATGTTGATTTACCCTCATGTCATGGTCAAACACTTTTGCTCTATACCAGGTGTGGTGCATGTAATTCATACTACACCAACCGCAAAATAAATGGGTCCAAATCATTAGTGACCTCAAATCTGTAGGAGGTTTAACCCCAATTTTTCAGCCATTCCCCCTCCCCTTGTTCTTTCATGTCATGCCCTTGTAGAAAGTCACTTTTCTGACCATTTACATGATCCTCACAATGACTACCAGAAGCCCCCTGGTTGATACCAAAACTGAATCATTGTAATTATTATTGTTATTATTCTATAATGTTCAGGTATTCTGAATATCAAGGCATCTAAAAATTCATTCAAATACAAAAAGAAAACAGAAAAAACCCAAACTTTCAAGGGAAGACTTCAGACAACACAGCCAAGAATACAAACTACTGGAAAAAAGTGAAATTTAGCTTGGTTACTCCAGATGTCACCCAGAGTACTGTGCCTTGTACAGATCCTTAAAATACTTGTAGTACTGGGAACTAATTAAAGTAACACAGTGCTGGGCACACTCTTATCCTACTAGCAGCAAGATTCATAATCCGATATCAGTGCACGGTAAGTGCCAGACAGATTTTGGGATCTTAAAGCTAAATATAATTCTGATACCTTCATACTATAAAACAAACCAGTGTAAAAGCAACCAGTGCCATTTTTTTTTGGGGGGGGGGGGGGGGGGGGTGGGGTGTGTGAGGTGTTTAAATATATATTTTACTTTGGGTATTCACTGGGAGAAGGATGAGGAACACAAAGGGAAAACACAAAAAGATCAGTCAGGTATGGAGGCAAAACTGTGGCCAGACAATGGAGCTGAGCAACAGTTCAGTATTTTTGTTTAGGGCATGCTCAGATCTTAACAGATACTGCTGCCAGGCATATTCATAAATTTTTAATTGTCTACTTTACAAAACACACAATTCCTCTCTTTCAAAACTGCGAATACTAGAAGACAGAATTAAAAAAAAAAAAAAAAAAGGAAAAAGGTCTTACCGTGTATCACTCCTTACTCTGGAGTTTTCACTCTGTGTAGGACCTTAAATACCAGGAAGAAAAATAAAACAGAAGCATAAGCAATACTCTGAATCATTTCCAAGGAAAGCAGCAGCCTTTAATGCTCACACTTCTTTCAAGTGTAGAGGTGAGACACTATGTGCTGCTTTTCTACAGGGTTTCAAAGCTGTACATATTTTGCATGTCTCTATTTGTGTGTGTGAATACAATTTTTTTAAACCACTGCCACTGTAATACTTCCACCTTACGGAAGATGTAACAGGACATCATTTGACTGTGTGAATATTCCCAAACACACACACTGTTTTTCTAGCAGTATAAAGCCCTGTTCATTCTTTTAAGTGGAGATGGCTTTTCATACTCTCTCAGTGATGGCAGGCAGAGCAGAAAGGGCAAAAACTTGATTGAAATCTCTCTGGTTGGCTGGGGGCTTCATTTTCTGGGGCTCTCTAGCCTAGACCCTTCCCCTTCTCAGTAAATTATTTAACATAAAGGCATTGAAGCAGGTACAAAATATGGCTGCACTCCAAAAGCACTACAGCAGTTCAACCTAGATTTGCAAATGTTTTGCAACTGCTTATTCAGCCAGCTTGGAAATATCTGCCTTTTGTGCCAGCATTTGCAAACCTTGAATATGCAGCACACAAATGCTCATTCATGTAGGTAGCACCAATACTTTATTTCCATAGAGTAAAACAAATGTCGTTAAATAAAGAAATCAGTTTTCAGTTCTGATGGGAACTGTAGACAGATCTAGGCCAAAGACAAGGATGTAGTCACAGAAAGGTTAAGGATAATGAGTTGTCAGTGGACTGTGCATGGAAGGAATTAAATCCCAGCAAGAGAAATCTTAACTTAAAAGAAACTCCATAAACAATGTATTTGCCTGAAGTGCCTTTAGCTTGTACAATGTGCTAGGCTACTTTAACATTTAACTCCTTCCTTTAACATTAACTTCCTTCCAGTCCCCTGCTTGTCCCTGCTTCTGCTGAGCTTGGGGCTTGCTGTTTTGAACCCAACCCTGTAAACAGAACTCAATTCCACTACCTGCATGACTTTTCCCACCTTTTTCTCAGCAGGTGAACTTTGGGAAATTCAAGAAAGCAAAGATGAAAACTGAGTACTGTATAAAAGGAAAATTTGGTACTTGTACTAGATATTTCCATCCCTGTACCTCAGCCGTGCTCTGTCAGTCCCACAAAATCCCAGCATCTAGCTTTTACTTACAAACAAAATTCCACACAATCAGTCTGTGCGACTGATCCTTTTAACAAAATGCAAAGAAAATGGAGTAAAAGCTCTAAGAAATAATGGTTACAGAATTTGTGTATTAATTCCATTTTTGTACGATATTCAGATGAAATTTCAAAGCCTCTAGGACTTTAACAGCCTCCTCCCCACGCCCTCCCCCAGCCCAGACACCTAGAGCTGGCCAATTAAATGTCTAGCTGGTCACTATGGCAGACACTGTCTCTTGTTGCTTTCTAGGAAAATAACTCTTACCTAGTTCTACTTCTCAATGTACAGTATTTCAGAAATGCTCCACTGTCCTGCTCCAAAGGAATTAAAATTACCTTTTTATTTTACTGTAATTAGATATTTTACATGCATTCAAGTTTTCAGTTTAAAAAACTGTACACACCAACTAAACAGAAAGTGGATCCCCCTCTGCAGTTCTCCACAGGGAAATAAATCTATGAATACATTTAAATGAGCTATTTTAAGATAAATTAATATAAACCCACATCTCCTAGTAAGCAGAATACTTATTGCTAGGACGGTGATGAGATCAAACCAACTTTGCATTTCTTCAGTTTATGATGCTGTTAAAATTCAGGGAAGCAAGAGGCTTTCATTAACATTTGGGATCTCTAGATAACAGTTTGCAAAGTCCAGAAAATAAAGATGTGATCAGGTTTTTGTTGCAATAAGGCTGAAGGTCTGCCCTGTGAACTATGACTCCACCTCAAAAATGCATGAGATTTCTGATCTCTATAGACAGAAAGTTACAGAAATTGCTGTTATTGTGCTTATTTAAAGACTGTGTTAAAGCTTCTCCAAAAACGGCTTTGCATAGCAGATATATGTAGATTTGGACTTAAAATTACTCACTTCTTGTACTTGAGGCTTCCCCATTGGTCAGGAGCTCGGGGTCGACCTGCATCCCATCCAGACAGACTGACAGATCTCCCACCACTTCTGCTGGCTCCCTGTCACCAACGAGGTGCAACGTCACCACTACCTGCTCCACTGGAAAAGAACAAAGGGAGCTTATCTTACTGCATGAGGAAAAAGGGCCTTTTATTCAAGAAGCCAATTGCAAACCTCAGTGATCAAAGGGGGAAAAAACCCCAAACACTCCCCAGACCTACAGCTCTAGCTCTCCATTATTTTTTTTTTGTGTGGTAAAACTGAGCATTTTCATACATCATTGAAAGTTATTGTTTCTACAAAAAGAGCAAAACTGGAGCATAATCTTGTTGCTGCCTAGAAAAGATTATCATGACAGCAGAGATTGACTCTCACATTTCTATAGCAATTAATGCACCTGCCCTCAATATAGAGTTAGGAAGTAATTCACTTTATCCTTGATTAAGAGCAGATACAATTTCTGTCTTCTGACTAAAAAGGTTCACATTTACCAAATGACATCCAGATTCACATTCAGTAGTGAACATTTTCCATCATCTCCCCAGACCAATGGTATATTCAGAGTTTTCAGTGAAACGGAACTGTAAATAAACATTCTTGCCTAAAGGGTTTGAAACAAACCCTAGTGAGCACCAACAGGTGCCTGGTGTCAGACAGCAAGAACACTGACCCATGGGGATTTTCACCCAGATTCAGCAGGACAGCACTGCCAGGAGAGCAGCTCTCACTGCTGTCAGCGTTCTCCATCTGCAACACCCATGTGACAGTTGGGAAGCCAACACTTCCTTAAAGGACAGAACAAAAGCAGGACAGCACAGAGCTCTGTGCTGCAGCCCCGAGTGCTGGCATGGGTCTGTACAATTCTGTACTGCTCCTTCAAGTTGCTCAGTATGCACATACTGCCCAAAGCCTAACTAGATCCTAGATTAATGAAATAATACAACATACCCCATAGCACTATTTAGAACAAAAATAACTTTACACATTTCCAGTCTAGCACCAGAATTCAAACCATAGCTTGAATTTTTAAGCTTATAAAAGAAACTCTTCTCTTTCACTCAATCTTGCACACACTAGCAAAGCAAGAAACATCTTGTTTCCAGGGACACCATGGCAGGCTGTGTATAACCAAAAAAGACAAAAGTAACTGAAAAAGTAGTAGGAAGCTCATAAAAGCAACTAGTCACACTAAAAGGAACCCTTAAGGGCCATTTCCAGAGGTGCACGCAGCATTCATGTTCACTAACAGACAACCCAGAGGCACTCTCCAGCTCAGACTTACATTTCATACTGTTGGATTTCAATGTCTCATGAATATCCAGAGCTGCACTTCCCAGAAGGACATCAGACTTTAATGTTTGATGGCTCCAGACTCGAAAGTTTAATTTACTTACAGGAGTGACAATTCTGAAAAGAAAAAGTTGAGCACTGTAAGGGCACTTGTTGGTAGGGAGGGGGGTGAACTGAGCCATTTACTACCAATGTCACTAGAAGTAATTTAAAAACAAAGAAATAATGGTGGTAACATAAACAATTTCCAATTATCACATGCTCATGTCACCTGGATATGTCATGTCAATCAAGATTGTTGCAGACTGTTCATCGACCAAATACATATTTTATTATTACTATTTTAAGGGAAATATAGAAAAACTACCAGCATATACAACACAGTAATACACAGTAAGTTCCATGACAACAACTTCAAAGTAATTTTTAATGCTGATATTCTTTTTCTATAAGGAATATTCTAACATTTATATAGCTTTAAATTATTTTCATTGTGAGAAATGGGTACAAATGACTGCTTATCTTCTCAGTGGATAATTTCAGCTGTATACGATTGATAAGTCCAGACTTTCACAGTCAGCCAATCCCTTCAGAAGATCCACCTAACAAACTCCATGGAGAGAACCCCAATACAGCCAACCCTTCATTTGCAAAAGCCGCCACACTTTTCCTTTTTATCCTGAATCTGAATATAGGCATCTTTGCCAATATATTTCCTAAAAACCAATTTACTTCACTAAGCTCCATGCAGCTTCAGTGTAATTTCCAATTAAGTTGATATACAGGGGGTGTCTGTGCTCAGCTCTTACTCAACAAGAGTAAAAATGGCACATGTATTATTGTGTGGATTTGCACAGCACAAACCACACACATTCCCATTAAAAAATGAAAGAGAAAAAGGAAAGCTTTAGAAGGTAACAGAAAATTCTGCTAATCTACACTTATATGCATATAAAGTGCAAGATTTTCTTTTTCTTAATATATCTCAGTGCAAAGTAATGTAGTAAATAGTAGTAACTACAACTTCACAATAATCTAAAGTACAATAAAGGTACAGATACAAAAACAGTTTTCCTCAGGCAACGTTCCAAATGCTTCAAGAAGAATAATGTACAATTTAAGCACAAGCAAACCAAAGAATCACTGAATGGTTTGCACTGAAGGGACATTACAGCCCATCTCATTCCACCCCACTTTCTGCTATCCCAGGTTGCTCCAAGCCACATCCAGCCTGGACCTGAACACTCCCAGGGATGGGGTAGCCACAGCTTCTCTGGGCAACCTGTGCCAGGGCCTCAGCACCCTCTCAGGGAAGAATTTCTTCCTAATATCCCACCCAGCATGCCCTTGTGAAAAGTGCCTGCCCAGTGTGCAAGCACAGACTGATCTTTAACCCAGAGTTCCATGTGACATTAAGAGAAAACTAAATTTTATAGAACTCGTGTATCTTCTTTATTCACAACACAAATACTGGGCCAAGAATCATCTTGATTCTGATGTTAGTTTTGTATTAACTATTTGCATAAATTAATTTGCAATTTTAGATTTGTGCTTGAATCCAGAGGTGTACAAGAGAGAGCCAATTACCTGTGTTATGGCATGGTACACCACAGTGAGACACAAAGAACAGCTACACTTTTAGCAACAGAACTTCTGAAAGCTGTAACTTTAAACATGACCACAAAAATGTGCATAGGACCATCAATTTTAATATCAAGTTACTGTCCTTATTACTCACAGAATTAGAGCTCCTTTAATATGCCACACATAGCAATACAAAATACAAGGAGTGTAACAGTTCGTAAATATCTGTTTCAGACTGTACTATATTTACTCTAAAAATTATACATGCCACCATCTCATGCAACATTTGACTCCTTGCTTAAAATAAAAACACAATCTTCAAGCCCACTGTCAATTGCTTTAATTTAGCGCAAATAAACAGGAAAATAAAACCAAACCTACACTGTAAGATGCTGTTTCCACTTTGGACTATTTGTATTGTTGCATTTTTCTGTCTTCTTTGACTGTCCATCTACTGAGACTTCCACATAAGGGCTAGGTCCAAACCATTTATTCTTTTCTTTTAGTTTTGCTGAAATAACTGTTAAGAAAGAGAAAAACCAGTAATTGACTCAGGAAGATTTCAATTACAAATAGTATTGTTTCAGTTGAGAGCTTCCAAGTGTCAGATCACTGATGCTTGACAGTAACACTCAAGTGAAAAAACACATTAGATGGATAAAAACCCTCTTGCATTTCAGCTCATTTATACAATGCCACAGCTCACACAAACGCCTAAAACATGCAACAATACTTTTGCAACATCAAATACTCTTATTAATTATAACTAGTACAAGATCCACAGAGAAAATATCCTCTACAAGCGTCTCCTGTCTATCACCAGCCAAGAGAACTCCTGGAGTTTATTACACTGCTTGTTAAAAAGCTCAAAACATGATCTGCCTCTCACCAAGGCACTTTGGAAAATTGCCACAGCTTCTCATGGACAGAACATCACTAAGAAAACGAATTTTTTGTAAAGTTTTCTGTAGCTAAACAAACTTACTGAAAAGCTGAATCCAAACTCTGGGTTCCAGTAGCTACCTCCTGTTCTAGCAACAACAAATCTGGACAAGACTTGTAGCTCTAGAGCTTTAATTTTGGTGGGGAGGGGGTGTGGTGGGTGGGGTGTTTTTTGGTGTTTGGATTTTTTTTAAGCATTCAGTATTACTGACTGCAGCATTCCCATCTTTCCAAACAAAACTGCTATGCTGCCTCCTTTACGATGTGTGTCTACCCTGATATTTGAGTCCCGGGTGTTCTTGGATTCACTGGCAACACTGAACTCACAAAACAGTACTGAAGAAAAAGATATTATCATTTCCAGTTGGCCCCTGAATTCACTGTTCTGCAAAAAAACAACTTGCTCTTCTGTGTGTTTGTCACCCACCACAGCCTCAGTACATCCTTAAAAAGAAATGACTAATTCAGGCCCATCTGGCTAATCTCCCCAGATTCCCTTTATAGCCTATGCTCCTTTAGAGATTTAGAGAAGTAGCTTAGTATAAACTGCTCTGAACTGCTCCCAAGGAAAACTCTTTCTCTGTGTATTACAAAGATCTCACAGAATTCAACTCATTAATTTTCACAAACAGCTCCCCATCCTTTCCCTCCTGTCTCCAGTACTTCTATGCTGTAGCACCTCATACCTGAACATCTCCAATTATCTCAAAGACCTGCCTGGGAGCAGCAGAAATCAGCAGATTTGTACCTACTTTCTAAGTTTGTTCTTACCTAGACACCCTGGAACTTCATTTAAAACTAACGAGGGAAGCAGAATGGAGTTCTGAGGGTAGGGCAGGTGGGAGGTAACACCAGCAACAGTTTGCTTAAGGTGATGGCTGAACATCTACAGAAATTCAGACCTGAAATTCAAATACCTCAGTAATCTCAATTCTAAACACTGAGGCATTTATTCACTGTCTTTGTGTGAGTCTCAGGCCTTTAGTGGGGAAAGCCTTGGACAGCAGTCACCACTTCAATCCTTGGCTCTGCTCTCCATCCATGTGTGGAGGAGGTACCTCTGTAAAAACCTCTTCCAATTTCTCCCCAATATCAACTTGTAGGGACAAGATTTCTCCACAGACTACTGACGAAACACTAGCTTGTGACCTCAGAGGGACAGCTACAGCCTGTGTAATAGTGAGATCCAACCTCCTTCCTAGTCTAAAGCTTTCTATCTATTTTTGACCATTCTTTTCATCCCCACAATATCCCTTTTCTGAAACTACTGCATATACCCACAGGTCTTCACACTGAGGGTGCAAAATTTACTCTTGATGCTTCTAAACTGAGACCTGCATACACCCACGGACCTCCCATTCAGTTTTGATGCCTCAGTTAAATTTCCAGTAAACAAAAGTGAGGAAACCTTGATAATTAAGTTTCAATTGCTGCTCTGTTGGTAAGGCACTACAAAAAGTAAAGGCTGTAATGTAAATCCATCTCCAAACAATCCAGAGGTGTTCAATTACAGTGATATTCTCACCAACACTTTCATTAAATTCATCCCCTTTTTAATCCACTTCAATAGTAGTCATAAAAACATGTAACAAGGGAGAAGCCATAAGTCAACTTCAATGAACAGCAGTATCAAGAAAGTGTCAGATTTGATATTATGCCAAGTTTCACTAAGTGCAAGCAGTATCATAATGCACTATTACATTTCCAGGACTGCCTGTACAATTAACAGCAACCAAAAATAATTATTCCTTTCTTTTTTCTTTTATACCAATATGCATCATTTCAAAATGCATTTTAGATAAAACCCAGAATAACGTAGTTGCTAAGTAATGATGGCCTAACACCAATCCTGACTTCTCTTGGGTGTTTCACAATGCAAAACTTCCTGAAATGCAACACAGTAAACTCTGTTTAATTGTGGAAAAACACTGCCACATTTCTAAGCAGAAAAGACAGATAATTTCAGAAGGCTCACCAGTGATCTGAAGCTGTGATTTCATGGACAACCCACTGGCTGGTCCTGATCTGGACCCACTGCCAGCCATAATATGGGCTGGATCTTGAATCTGCATGAAGAGAGAATGCAAACATTTCAATACTCAGAAGCTCAAAAATTCATCTGGCTTTTGACATGTGGATACATTATAGTGCAAACAAACCCACCATACTTGGTTTTTGTCTAGTTCCTTTCCATTTCCCAAAGTACAGAAAATCATTTACAAAGGGCTCGGTCTCTTATTACATGACCTGTAACTATTTAGGTCCTAAGCAAAAGAGGTCTTTTGATTTTGTCACTTCAATCTGTGAATAAATGAGTAAATAATGTTCTAATTCCAAAGTTTGCTGTGCCTCTTATGCTTAAAACATCTGCTTGTCTTGATGTCATAAATCCTGGGTAGGTTTATCTTTCCGTGTCAAGTACTACTTGGTTTTAAAAATAAACAAACACCACAAGCATAAACAATCCACAAGCATAGCAAAAAGACTGAAAATAAATTATTAAATTAAAAAGGGAAGTTGAAATTTATAGAAACCTGCTTTTGTATCTTTTTTGTTTCACTTGGTCAGAGCAAGTCTACAGACAGGGGCTGTAACACTACAAAGGACTTAAATAAAAAAGGAAATACATCACTTTTGAAAGAGAACAAGACAGTTTTCAGTTACTGCACAACTTTTCTTCTTGACGCACCCCAACCCTCACACCAAGGCTGGTCTGATCCTCCCAGCCCAAGGCAGCACATGCTCCTCCTTGCAGTATTTAGTTTTGGAGGGGCAGACAAAGTGGACAACATGCATCACAGAGCTTCCAAAGAAATTAAATAGTGTACTATTAAATTAAACACAGTCATCACTCTGGAAATACCCTGATAC
This sequence comes from Onychostruthus taczanowskii, assembly GCF_017590055.1. NCBI lineage: Eukaryota > Metazoa > Chordata > Aves > Passeriformes > Passeridae > Onychostruthus > Onychostruthus taczanowskii. The sequence continues at coordinate 302,390 of NW_024499352.1, forward strand.
CCCTGTCACCTATTCATTTTTAAAACACATTTCACCTCAGCATCTCTTACCAACTGAACTCCATTGCAAAATGAACAACCTGCTGGATACAACTTCCAGAGCACTTGCTGCATCCCTGTCATGCCCTGTTCCCTCCTTCCACACCGTCTCCCTGCTCAGAACCTACTGCAAACCATGTGTGCACCTCTCTGGGTGACCCCCGCTCATGGGGCTCAGCTGCTGTGGCCAGGGAGCTCCTCTTCAGCCCTGAGCCCCCACTGATGCTCTGCTTTGGGCAACCACCAGATCCCAATGCAGAGCAAACATCCCATGCCAGCTCTCAAGCATTTTTCTGCACATATTACTTCCAGCAAGGAAAGTGTTAGCTTAGACTGCTGCTGTCTGTATCGTGAGTCACAAGACTCCATTTACAAACCCACAGTTGATAACACCACAAGCAGTTTATCTAACCCCAGACATGTTCAGCCACACCGAGTGTGAAAAACACCATTCACTTGTGTTAACATTTTAGAAGTTTAATAGTAATAAAATAGTAATAAAAATTAGGACAATAAGAATTTGGACAATCAAAGTTAGGAAAATAAAAGACAACAAAAAGACAAAGAATTATGGACTCCGGGATCTTTTGCTTTCTGCCACAAAAGCACACCTTGCTAACAAAGGATTAACCCTTAAAAGCCTGTTACATATTCATATATCTCATATATGATTCAAACATTCCTTTCAAACTACAGGTATTTCTGCTTAACTTCAACTCCCTCCCCCCCATCTTGTAAATCAATCGCTGAGGTTCTGCGAAGTCTGGGTTTTCCTGATAAGGAGGTAATAATTCTTCTCTTGGGATTTTGGGGTCTTGCTGCTGTTATCTCTATGTGAAGAATTTCTTGATTATCTTACCCATTCCTTGAGCTAGTTACAAAAAGTAGCTTACATCACATAATTTCTATTTTAATATTATGCTATAGCCAAAAAAACTGTATTTACCACACTACTTTAAAAGACATCAATACAGCACTACTTAAAAGAGATTAATACAGCATAACTTTCCAACATAACACATATAGTATTCATTTTAATATTTGCAAAGAGCCAATCATATAATATGCATTTTTTACACCAAGGAAACCAGAATTTGTACAAGGAGATCAGGTCTCGATATGGCAATTTTCTTTTTGGAGGCTGTGATTTGAAGCAGATGTCTGTGACAGTGACTGTGGAAACTGTAATCCCACAGGTGTTTGAAAGTTGTGAAATGGGTAATTTTTGTATCCTGCAGCTTGCTGATGCCAGTGTTTCCTACTGCAAAATGTGACACCACCAAAAAAGGTGCTAATGACTTACTCAAACAGTATTTGGTGTTATTAGTATAGTTCAATGCTGTTACTAAATTTCAGATGTGACTCACACAAATTTAAATCGTGTTAGGGTGAAAAAATTTTAATGTACGTTTTTAAAAAGTAGCCTAAATTTAAATGATTTAGAGGGCAATTCTTAATTCTGCTCCTGTGACTGGTTGTACCAACCTCCCTGGGTATCCTTTATGCTGTATGAAAGCAACCAGATTACATCTAGATCAGCACACACACTGAATAGTCTGAAGGAGTTTGGATTTACAAAAGAGCTGCCAGTTCCCACCTGGAGAAATAACACTGCACAGAATACACCTGGGATCGCTGAAGGGGATCACTCTCTACTGAACTCCCACACTAAGCATTTACACCTTACAACACTCATTCAGAAGCACGTGTTAAAGCCAACTTTGATTTCTAACGCAGCAAATACACTCAATAAAATTATTCTAGTAACATTTGATAATTTCCATTGAGAAGATGCAAAGAAAATCTAGCAGCTTAACCACATCTGAAATGAGTGTCCTGCAAACACCCGCTGAGTTAACACTTGTGGAAGTATAAATGACGAGACACACGACCTTCACCAACAACCAGCTTAAGGAAAATTCCAGGAATACACTGCCAGCCAAAACTTCTAAAAAAAGACACTGTACTACATATTGTTTAGTTCTCTCAGCTGCTAGAAAGTTTCTAATTATTTTTGAACAATAAAACTCAAGAGACTTATTTTATTGTACTCTTGCTCAAATCTAGAGGCTGTACAGGTAAGCTCCATTAATTAACCAGGAAAAGCAGAGTTCCAGAGGAAGAAGAAGGAAGCAACAATTTACCTCTGCCCTGCACTTCAACATCCCTGCCTCTCTTTCCATGTTTTCCAATACCTTGACTCCAGTGTCTCTTCTACTCCCGCTAAGTGCCCACTGGGAAAGACTCCAGGATACTGGTTCCATGCCAAGCTTCCAGCAAAGAATAATCACAGAAAACACACTGCAGCTTTTCTCTCAGCTGGGCACTAATTTAAGTCCCTTCCCTACCATGCATGTATATACTTGATCTGGACTTTTCACAACTCATAGAAATTTCATCAACTTCTCCACCTCCATCTCCGTCAGTTTTTAGCTGGAATGGATTAGTAATTTACAAAGTCTGTAGTGCAACACACAGGAAAACGAGAAGAGAGAAGGTGGAATTATGTACACCTAATTCTGTTAGGAAACTAAGCTAAAATATACTGATTAGCCAAACAAGAATCTGTGGTGATTAATGAAGTAGACTCAGAAGGAAGCAAAAGAGAGTGCAAAAGGCAGTGACACTGTCAGTCACACATATTCAGCTACTGTCTATTTACACTTAATGTTAAACATTTTACTCCTCTTTACTTATGTAACAAATACACCAAACAGATTTTGCTTATGTGTAAAAAGCTACTCTATTAAAAGCTGCAGATGATTTCAACTCAGAATCGGCCCAGGGCTACTTGTAAGCCTAATCACAAAATTCAAAAACCGCTCCTCAATCATTATTAAAATACTTCCATCTAGTTTTATTATAATAGAAATGGTACTTAGGAAAGTGAAAAGCAAATGTCTTTATAAATTCAACTTAATGCTGCAGGCACTTTCTCAAGTTGAAACTGTCATTCCAAAGGTTAGAATGCATGTTCAGGTTTTTTTCTGCAGTAGAAAATCAAACACATCTTCATGGATATTTAGGGATTTTGTGTAGTTTGGGCTGGGTTTTGAGGCTTTGGTTTTTTTTTTTTTTTTGTTGGTTGGTGTTTTGTTGTTCTGGTTTTGTTTTGTTTTAAATTAAGCAAACTCCTATTGCCATTTTTCTCCCAGATGCTGCAACTCACTTCCAAGAAACTGTCAGAATCTGAAATTTAGGAACATCAGCTGGAAGGTTTGAGAGCTGTGACAGAATGACTGGGTGTTCAGAGAATGATCAGGTAAGTATGATTTTCTCATAAATGAGCAAGACAAATTTTTGGCATATAAAAAGATAGAATAGAGACAGAGTATCTTCTTGCAATTAAAAATAAACCACTGAAATAGTTGTATGAACTTCCTCAGTGGCTGCATACCTGCTCCAAGGGAGGTTTGGTTCTATAACATCCTACCATAATATTTAAATTATTATATAAATTATACTCAGCTTCATAACTGCACGCACCATTGTTGGTACTCAGGCAGGTTTGAACAAACACTGCTTAAAATAACTCTGCTTCACAGCAGGAAACTCTGACCACGCGTTCTTTTGGTCCTGTTCTCTGAATTCCACCTGTGCTGCTTTCCAGCAGCTTCCCCCTTGGCCTGACCCAGTGCTGCTGGGGTATTTTCACCCAAGACAACAAATGTCCACCACAATTTACTGTGCGAGGGGTAAAAGAAGGAGGAGAGTGCAACCCAAATGCTACACCGGGAAAAAGGAAGGCAGCAAAGGAGGATCTGTTATTTTTCTAAGAAATCACAAGAAAGTTGCTTTTATCCCCACCCTTTTTAGTGCTTTGTGGTTAAACCAAAGAAAGGGAGGAGCTGGGCAGGAGCTCCTCAACCCACAAAAATCAGGGAGTATCAACAAAAAAAGAATGCTATGAGTGGATTGAGAGACTTTCAGCATAACACCAATTTACCTTGGATGACTATATTCAGCACTGAAATTTATCTGGTAAGGAACCAGCTTACTGAAGAAGGTAATTTTGTTTTGTATTTATTTGAAAGGAGGCACCAAGGTGAGAATGAAACCCTGAGACTGTATTACACACGCACAGCTTTGGAAATACGTTGGCAGATGCTCTTTGTAATTTAAAAAAATACTGAAATAATTGCACATTGTTGGCTGCTTTAAGTCTTATGTTTAGTAATTAATTTTAAGAATAGGTTAAGCTGCTCTTTGCAGGTGTTCCTATTCAAAGTACTTTTGCAATTTCAACAATGGAGAAAAAAACCTGCATAATGAAAAAAATTATTTTAACATACCCAGTAATTTTAAAAATGGTTTTGAGAATCTCAGGTTCAGGAATGTAACAGGAATACCGAGTTTTGGAAAAAAACCATAAAATATACAGAATTTTGTTCAAAAAACTGCATGTAAAATGTAATATGTCCCTTTTATCAACAGGTATGTGATAAATACATGCACTTTTTTGTGTGAGAAATGTAGAAATACTACTTCTCCTTCCACCCAAACATTGAACCCTCTCTTTAACTGAAGGCATGCATACTGTGGAAAAGGTTTTTCTGTTTAATGTTAGCTATAACTACACAGTGAGCCCAGACACAGACAGGGAGTTTGGCAACTTACTTGCTTAGCAAATTTGCAGTTACTTTAACTGTTCAAGCTTCATCTTAAAGTAAAATGTGGTTTGACAAAGCCGGTTTTAGTGGTTTACACATTTTTTTCCCCCTAAAATAAGTTTTAAGGACGTGGTCAAGTTTGCTCAAACAAGTCAAAAGACAGAAAGAAACTGCTGAGTAATCAACCAGGGAGAAAAGAATAGACACAGATTATAAGAGTGTTGAGTACACGTTGGAAAGGGAAGCAATTATGAGGTTTGCATCATGGGATATTTATATAAGGAATGGATCAGAGAGGTTTAACACACAGTGCAGCTTGGCTCTCTTTGGCCATTACTTTTTGAGCAGTAGTACATCCATTCACCAAGAAGTCTGGAAAATCCACGCAGTCTGTGCCAGAACACAACTGCTGGAATTTAAAATGCCCAAATTGGTTTTTGCACAAATGTCAGATACATGATGGGTCTGAAAACAGGCTGGATTACTGAGCTGTGTGGTCCTGTCTCCCCTGCCATCAGAGCCAGCACAGGCACAGCTCCCTGCAGCCTCCATGCTCAGGTTATCCAGGTACAAGCCAACGTCCACACAGCTGCTCTGAGAGAAACAAGAGTGATCCTGGCTGAAAGATAAGACTGGAGCCAATTCAATACACAGGCTAAAAATATGTTTGTGGGGAACACAATTTAATCGGTTTGGTAAGCAAAGCAAGTGACATGACCTTCAGAGGCTGCAAGGAGCGACAAGCAAGATATATAAACCACAAAACAAATGAAAAAGAGGTGCCCAACTCCTGTCCTGGCCCTACAGTAGACTTACTAATGAGAAATTCTTAATGCTGAAGTAGAAGCTTCATCTACTATCCTGCCTTAAAACGGTATAATTTTTTTTCGTATCTGAACCATATATACGATATATATGATCTATTGCACTCCTGGCTCAACACAGGAATCACTTTCTTTTTACAGCTCCTTACAGATGATCATTTCTGCACCCTTTCCAAGGACAGTGGTATACCAAGAGTTTGAAGTTACGTCTCCTCTAAATCAACAGATCTAATTCTACAAGTGGGATTATCTGAATCTGTTCTCTAGAGCCATCATTCTGAACTTTTTTATTGAATCTTTTACTGCTATGAGGAAACATACCTTATAGAGAATGTAATGAAGATGCTAAATTGAGATAACAAAGTAGGGATGAAAATGTGCATAAATCAGCTAAACAAGAGCTAAAATGGCTTTGATTGATAACAAAGGGCACTCCTTGCAAGAATAAAACAGGAGTGTTTGTGTCAAGGCCAGGATGCCTTCACTCTGATAAGACTCCAGCACAGATGCCTGACCAGCAAAACAGCCTGTGCTTCAAAGAGGAGAGTGCCAACAGGGTTATGTCACATCACATATGTCATTCCACTTCCTGTCAGCCCAACAGGAAAACAGACTGTAGCTTTAAAGAGATGGATATTCCAAATAAGGAAAAAACCAAGCAGCATTAGCTTCCACTGAAGATTTATGGAAGCTGAAGTAAGCCAGATTCTGAAGCAAAGTACTAGCAAAAAACAACTCTTGACTCCCAGAGGATATAAAACATCCATATGTGAAGTAGTTTGTTATCACCAACAGGAACCTGAAGCACAATAAACAGTGACAGACACCATTAGTTCCATCCTCTGCAAAGCACGAAAGAGACACTGGCTATCCCACCTCAACACAGAAATGTTCTGGTGGCTGAGAGTACACAAGTGAGAGGGCGAGTTAATGAAATGTGTGAGAGGGTACAAGTAACGCGAGAGTTTAAAGGTAAATATCCCATTCTCTGTGGTAAAGAGAGTGAGACTCTTTACCCTGTAAACTCATACTGATTTTTGTTTAACTAACTTCCTGTGACCTCAATGCAGCATGAATGATGAGCGTGGCACTATACTGATATACAACAATGGCATCAAAAAATGATTGTCCCAAACAGACCTTCAAATACAGCAGCAAACACTAAGCAATGACATACTATCAATCTTAAACACCTTTTCTAGAAAAAATTATTTATGCAACAGTAATCCTCAGTGCTGATTCCTTGTTCCTAAATACCTACCACCTCAAGAGAGAACTGAGCATGGGAAACTCTTCTGAATCGGAAGTTTTTCAGTTGGAAATGTTGAAAAACATTCATACTGCCTACCAAAGCAAGACATTGCCCAAGGAAAGGCAGAATAGCTCTGGAAACATTGTAGGCAGACACCCAGTGATATTCTTTAACTTTAACTTTTCCCTGAATACCTGGGATCAGCAGGTAGTGCTCCTTGTGCAAATGGCACAGGTTAGAAAAACTGATCTATCAGCTTCAGCCTGAGGAGAAAAACACTTCTAACACTGCTCGCAGTTCAAATTAAACTGTCTTCAGGCCTCCCAAACTGGAGACTTACAGCAAAATGATAGCGAATTCAGTCATTGGCATTGCTCTGGAACAAGAAGCCTGCTTGCAAAACCGGCACCTCAGCAGAAATCGGTCACGTCACTTTTCCCTACACACATGTAGCACTTGATTCTGAATAAAAGAATGGGAAAATGACACGTAAAGAAACAGAACTGCAATATAGAAAATTCCAAGAAAGACAAGCATCATTTGACAGTTTTTCACACTTTCAGTAGTACATCAGAAATTCCCCTACCACAAGCTGTTTTTAGACTAAAACTGTGGCAGGCAGGACAAAGGAATAAAACTGGCATTGCCACCAACTCAGACAACTTCCCAATGGATTTCCTTCCTCATTAGGAGGATGTTAGCTTTTACTAACTTTTAAGAAATGTGCAAAGAATGTACATGAACATCATATGCCTTTTGCTTCATTTCCAAAAGCCTGGCAAGAGCAAGCACTGCAGAGAGCTGCACAGGGTAATTAAAACCATTTGTAAAAACAAAGAGATGGTCTATTTTTGTTTCAGCCATTTCCTTCTCATGGTACTATCCATTTCAAAGAGGACAACAATTCATATATGCAAACCACTAAGCTAAAACTGGTTCACTGCAGTAATCTCTGAAACACAGCAATACTTAAAATGGCTGGTTCTTAAACGCTGCCACTGAAAAACATCCATGAAACTTGGCATGCATGGTCACCCCAGTACAGAGAACTAAACTAGTATCAGGATGACAGAGGAGAAGGCAGTGAAACTGGAATAGTTGCAAGTCACAAACACATACTCAAAAAGATTTTTGAATTACTGGATTTACCCGTATTCACTGGACATTAACTGGATTAATTCCTGTGTTTTACAAACCCCTGCTTTCAGAAATTAATTTTGGCCTTTAAAATTCTTCACAAAAAATCTTGGTAATCACATAATTTCAACACAATACTGCACTGACTAAAACTGCTTCATTCTAATACTTCCGTGATGAGGTTTCAGGAAAATTTCCCAGTGGGAGTTCATGACCAGAACAAAGTTACAATCTGTGAAGTGGAAAGGTAAGTATTTACTTTGCTACCTGCACAACAGGACAAATTGCTTTTCATTCAAGAAACCAGATATTCAAGCCTGTTGCTTTATAGATGAGAGTTCCCAGGTGTTATCATGGGCTGGCAACACACAAAGTAAAAGCTCATTTATAGGGGTATGTACTCTTTTATCTAGTTCATGATGGGCAAAACTCTTTCCTAGGCCCCCTTTTCTGGAAGGTCAAGAGTTTTAACTCACTGCTGGCTGCCTTTTCTCAATGGACACCCCTAAAGGTGTGAGCACACAACAGTTTTACTTATCAAACACACCTGAACATATTTGGTTGAGGAGGCAGAGTGAACACCTAGCAGCCAGCCGTGACTAACCTATTCCACTGCTCTGCTGTGACCATCACATTTCTTAGAGAATGGTTTAAATGAAATTCAGCTTGCAAAACAAATCCACAATCTGAAACCGACCAGGTGATAGTATTGTGAGCAGAGAGTTTATGTCCTTAAAGGTGAAAGTCCTAGAATTGGGAATGATTTGACTATACAGTGAACCAACTTCTCAGAATGAGCAATACTCTTCTTCCATAGGGAAATACCCTTTTAGCATCTCCAAAATCCCTCTGACCTTGAATATTCCTGTTACTAGGACTGTTAGATTGTTATTCTATATCTCTAACAAAAAAAGGCATCAAGTTCTAGCAACCAGAGCTCTCGTATCTTGTAGAAATAAATTACAGCTTCCCCTCTTAATTCTTCTACTTCCTTGCACTGTGAACCATATCCTACATGGACTTTTGAGGAAACAGAGGTTAAAGAAATATTCTGTGCTGTAACTTTAGGGATATCCTTCCCCAGAAATAAGTCAGACTGAAGCAATGTAATCAACAGCATGTATTTCCCTAACAGGCAATAAAACATTTTATATTTCACTTTTAAAAAAACCACAACTGTTACATTTTGAGAATAAAAAAAAAATAGAAAAAAAGAATATAAATAAAGTACCTAGAAAGTATAAACAGTATTTTTTCAGTGGTAACCTTGGAAGAGAATTTTCTCCAGGGAAAAGCACGCAGTGTGGCCAGACACTTCCAAGCAGTCAGTGTTGAACTGCTCTGACATTAACCTGACCAGGTATCGGAGAACATTTAGTGCTTTCTAGAAACTGCAGCTGCTTGATAAACACAATACCCAACAGCACACAGCCTCAGTTATGGCCCACCAAAGTAACATCCCACCCTGGCTGTAGAAATACATGTATCTGTTTTGTAATTCAGAGATCAGGTTTCCCAATTCACATTTCATCAGAAAGGATGACTTTGAGTCCAAAGAAGCACTGAAGAGAAGTACCACGAGGTAGTTAACAAAACAGTTACCCAAAACAATAATGTTTTGTTTCATCTGCCCTGTCAAAGCTTATTCAGCCCAACAGCCATGTTTAGCTTCAGTTGGCTCAGAGGCAGAGAGGCTCCCACAAAGCAAAAATCCCAATCTTGAGCATCTGAGTCAAATATTCATGGTGCTGTTCCCAACAGGTTATTTCAGACCTTACCATGACAGCATGCAAAGGAATCTTCTGAAGAACTTTATCCAAACTCCCTTCCTGCCTGTTGCTACGGGAAGGGGAATGAAAGAATTTATCTGGAGGCCTCTGCTTATCACTGCTTCAGCTGCATGACACAGCAGTGAGAAGAGACAGTCACATAAATCCACAAGCTATAAGCTACTTATTAATGTTATTTAATTAATTTTTGATTAGGGCAATGAAATAATCTTAATGTGATCACTCAGAGGAAAAACTCAAGTCAAAATTTTACATTATTTCCCCTCCTTTAGGCAACTTTCTTATAATCTATTAACTGATGACTGCCTGGAAGAAGTATTTCAACAGTTTCCCTGCAATCCAAAAAGTTAATGGAAGCAGTGCGGAAAAACACAAATTAACACTTACGTATTTAAAACAAAGGCATTCATGGATTAAAACCATGAAACATGTAACATATGAAGAAAACTTGAAAAAATGAAAAGACAACAGAAAAAAAAAAAATTTGCCCGTTATGAAGCGTCCAGAAAATTAAGGACAAGGAGACAAAATGCACAGAATAGTCACTGACTTTGAAGTCAGGGTACCTAATCTTGTGAAAATTTTCACTGAGGATGAGAAAAGCATGCTTGGTTTAACTCTTTCTGAAATTTCTGAGATTTCTGAAAACAGTCTTAGCAAGTGCCAAACTACGCTTATATATTTACCTCTTAGACCCTTTCCATGTATTTCTGCTCTTCCCTATGTTTTGCACTTAAGCAAAACACAATCTAAGAATGATCTGAAAATAACATAAACTAAAACGCGTTAGTAAAAGAGCATACAAGGATATCTTAAAACAAGAACACATTTCCAGAAATTGCTTTTAATTTGTTCCTTTTTTTTTTTTTTAAATATAGAAACAAAGAATAATTTGGGCTGGAAATGGTTTCTGGGGGTCATCTCTCCAACAGGGAGAGATCAACCCTCCAAAACAAGGAACATCAGTGTTAACCCAAGCTGTTCAATTGACTTGTAGAAATGTTCACTACACTCAACTATGAGCAAAATACAAATTACAGTAAAGGCATCTTAACGATATCCATGCTTGCAGATACAATGACAACAAAGTGAGTGGCTCTGAGGCTTTACACAAACACATGCCATTTTACTAGGGCATGTAGTGCACAAATGTGCATAATGCCTTCCATCCTTAACATGCCAGCCTTTCACAACTCCCTGCCACACTGCTGCTGAAACCTACCAAGGAAACTAAAACATATTAAAAATACAATTACAAAAAGATGCATTCATTGGAAATTTTATTCCTCTTGATATTGGCAATAATATGGTAAGAGATTACTCACAGTCAAGATTGCTTATTTCTATCAAAACTTCGTACCACAAACCAAACAGCTTCACTAAAACCACAGGAAAGACCTAACAGTTAAAACAAATAACCCAAACATTGTAGATGACAAGATTTATTTTGTTACATGACTTATTTATTAGAAGTGCAATAATTTTTTCAGTGTATGCTCGTACATTCATTTCAGGTGGCTTTCAACTGAAAGACTGAGAAGAGTTTCCAAGATAACTCCTTTGAAAGGATTCTCCTGCTCAGTTTTTCAGCTACTCCTTTAACACCTTAGGATGTGTATTTCCCTGCACCTTTTATTAATAACAGTCTATATAAATGCTTCACTTGTTCTCAATTTAGGTGGAGTTTTTTTGTTTGTTTCTTCTTGAAGACTTTCACTGCTGCTTCATTTCCAAAACTTGTTCATATAGTACACATTCAGAGAAAATTAAAAGAATAATAAAACCTGTATTTAAGACTAAGACTACTTCAGCTTATACCAGCTAATTGCATTGTCTTCTATATGGCTTCTAAGCTTCACTGTGGGAATTACTTGCCAAAACAGATTCCCATTTTCTTACAGACCCATTTTCACCTCCTGTACTGTAATCTTGCTAAAAACTCTGTCCGCCCACACCTTTCAGAATTACTGTAGTCAACCTGTATCTGTTCTGCTGCAGCCCCTTTCACAAGGGCACAGCCTTTTCCAGGGATGGTCTCTGAACTCCCCATGAGGATTTGCTGTGCCCACACCCACAAGCAGTGCAGTACAACAGGAATGGGACCAGGCAGGAAGGTCTGCAGACCTGAAACCCACACGGGATATGTTCTTGGAAATTTAGTTTGGAATAGCTCCACTGGGATCCCACAGTCCAACATGAGCAGGACCACAGCTTCCAGTTTAGTTCCATCCAAAAGCAACTCAGCTTCCTTGATCCAAGCTGATTTCACAAGTCAAATCAAGGGCAGTCTGTGAGAACATTCAGTGGATTAATTTCCAAAGTGCACTGCTTGTCCAAATTAAAACAATTAAACGACTAATGAAGATTGCTTCTTTTCCTGTTCTCTCTGCTGTGCGTTCTGGCCATGAGGAAAACCTCCACAGGTCTCTCACATTCAGTGACTCAAGTTCACTCTTTTTGCCTTACTTCTGTTCTCCTTTAATTCCCTGCACACAGACAAGAGTATTTTCATGTGTGACCTTGCTGGGCCACTTTGTTTCTAAAATGCCACCTTTCGTTCCATTCTGACAGTTTCAGAGGAGATTCTTTTTCAGAATATTTTCCTTTATAAAATTATAAAAATGAAAACCCAAAGTTTCTCACTCTCCATCAAGTGGGACAGGTATGCTTTTTCTTTTCTTCTGTGCAAAATCAAGGCTAGAAAATTGCTTCTACAAAACTACTAGGAAGTTTTAACTGCTGTGCTCTGGTTTAAGAAAAAAGAGTATTTTTAGTCAAATAGATTAAGATTACATTTAGACTATATGTCTATTTAATATGAATGATGAATGCTGTAGGTAAAAAAAAAAGTCTGTCATAAAGCACAACATATTTGTGTCATCAAACAGGGTAACAGATTGTGTCCCTGAGGCCTAAGTGATGAACCAGACCACAGAACTGCTTGTCTCATGTGGAAGGAGGAGCAACCACTGAGTACCACTATCTGTGTAAGCACAAATGTTCTTTATCACAAGGAGTATAAATTTCCAGAAGTATTAGGCATCTACAAACATGGTGAAAAACTGGAGTTTATTTTCCTGTTCATTTTATACATTAATCAGTGAAGCCCACTCTGTGCCACATTGAAAAGTCCAACTCCTGTGAGTGACTCTCCACATTCCTGGTACTGAAAAAAAAAAAAATGACACTCCTTTCTTCGAAAGAACAAGAAGGATGATCCAAGAAGCTACAGACTGTGCACTGTCATCCCAACCTGAGGGAGGTCAGGGAGCAAATTCTCATAGGAGCCATTTCCAAACATAATGTGGACAAAAAGTGATTTGTATTAGTCAGCATGGGTATATAAAAAGGAAATAATGATGTCTGACAGACCTGACAGCATTCTTTGAGAAGATGACTTGGTAGCTGGGACAACACCATGACCTACAACATCCTCACACAAGGGGATGAAGCAGGGGCCAGGCACAACAAGGGGGCAGACTGCAAGCCTGGATGAAGGGCAAGGTTCCTGGGGCTGGGATCAGAGGTGCACTGCCCAATTAGAACCCAGGCATCTGTGCTGTAAGCCCAGAGGTACAGACTTGACCAGCACTGTTTAAGTTCCCCATTTATGATCTGGACCCAGCTCATCCTCAGCAAATATGCTGATGGAACAAAAATTGCACAAGGGGAAGTGCAAAGTTCTGTACATGGGGAGGAATAAACCCATGGAGCAGTAAAGGCTGGGGGGCAGCTGGACAGAAAACAACTCTGCAGAAGACACTGGTGCTGTTGTGCATGAACTAGCAATGCTTCCTCACAATAACAACAAATAAAAGGGTTGGCAGCATCCTGGATTAGGAAAAAGCATCACTTGCAGCATGAGAAAGGTGATCCTTCTCTTTCATTCTAATTCTAGAATTAGAATTTGGCTCCCCAAATGACGAGTGACACAGATGGACTATGTGACACCAGCAAAGGGCTATAGAGACAATAAAGTGACTGGGAAGAGGATGAGAAAGCTGGGATTGTTAAGTCTGGAAAGGAGAATGATCAGGAGGATCTTATCAGTGTGTATAAATACTCACAGGGTTAAAAAGCTTAAGGCAGACTCTCCCTAGCAGTACTGAGGGATGGGACAATAGCCAGCAGGCACAAATTAAAATACAGGAAATTCAACTTAAAAAACCAGGGGATGGAGTTATTTATTTTTCTGTGGGGTGGTTGAAGAGCAGAGAACTTGTCAAGAGAGGTTAAATCACCATTCTCAGAACCATTCCAAACCCGACTGAACACATTACTGATCACTGTAACTAGCCTTGCTCTAAGAAGATGAATTTGGATCAGGCCATGTCCAAAAGTCTCCTCCAACTTCAGGTATTCTGTGTATTCTGGGATTCTTTGAGTTTCCTAAGACAACCTCAGTAATTCCTGTTGTACCTGTCCTGTTTTTCTTTTTGAGTCTCTGTCCTGTAGCAGATTCCTCCTCTGAAGAGACATCTATCAAGCTGGTTATAGAGGCTATTTTTTTTTCCAAACTGAGGATCCCTTTCAGTGTTCAGTTATTAATATAGCTTAAGTTTTACTAGTTTGAACAGAAAGGCACAGATCACATAAGTCAGTATTGCACTTTCTTCAGGTTCAGTAATGTTCATCTTGAACATCAAGATTTTCATTTCTACAGTTTTTCCTATGTCCTACACTAAAATTCAACGCACAAGTCTGCACCAGATATTTCTTCTCACTTTTAACAACTACTTCCATTTTCCTTATTGCTGCTGTGTATTATAATAAACAGAGCAATATAGCTTGAGTGAATTTCCTACAGTCCAGCACTACACAGACCCAAGTGTTAGCTAGCTCCAATTAATGACAATCAGGTTACATGAAACTGAAAAACGTGCAAAACAGCTTCAACTGTCCCAACATAAAGCTGTTACTGGACACTTCATATGCACACTGGTTTCCTGGCTTATTTTCATTTTCTTTTGCCCTAATAAGAAACCTCACCAAAAATTCACATAGCACTGCCTTGGAACCTGTGGTATCCCATTGTTATAAAAACATAAGAGGTGAGAAAGTCATTAAATATCATGGGTGATACTCTGTTTATTTAAAAAGGTATCAATTTGTTGATGTTTTCACATATTTCCTTCCTATTAACTGCCATGGTTATTATTTACCCAAGCAAATCTGGACAGTTACCTGTATGTTGTTCCATATCTCTCTCATGCTTCTTTAAAGCCGCTGTCTGTACTTTCAATCAAACTAATTAGTCTCTTTTACCTAAAAAAATATCCCATCTGTGACAAATTTAGGCTAGAGAGTTGCTTAAAGGATCCTCTAACAGTTTCTAAAAGCTTCTCCTAAATGTCTATATAAATTAGTCCAAACCTCAGCGGGAAAAATTGGCACTGAAGTTTCACTTATGATACCAAAGCTAAACAAACATGATGCTGTCAAAAATCCCCACAATGTCTACACAGGTAACTTGATTTTGGAGGTAGAATATAGCTGCACAGCATAACACAGCTGCCTTTCTAATCCATGTGTTCTTCTACCACTTTAGCCTGATGATTTTCACATACCCACTGACTTTCTCTCATTTCCCAGTGCCTACATTTATCTTCCCTATCTCATTAGTACAGACATACCCACACAGCATCACAGCTCACACTACTGCTTTAAGTTATTTTCCAATTAAAAAGGTGGAAAGAGTCAATCTTCACGAGCAAATTTCAGAAATTGCAGAACTTAATTTGATACTTATGGGAAGAGATAAAAGACTGGTATCACTGGATATGTTAAGAGAACCACTTGAACTAATTCGACACATTATTTTGTGACTTGTCATCAGACAAAAATCCATGGTGTGTGTATTACAGCAATTTTTAAAAGTACTTCAAGGGCATTACTTTTGCAGTGTGTTCTGTGAATTGATGGGGCAATTTAAAGGATAGACACCAGTGGAAAGAATGGTCTTATTTGACTATGAATATTAAGGCAACACAAAAGTAAAATAACACATTCAATAAAACTACATGCTTGGCTTTAGCAAACAAGGTAATGCACCTAATAACTGCTGTATGAGAGACGGGATAATGGTTGAGAAAGATACATCACCAATTGCCTAAATACTCCACCATCATCCAGAGCCCACAGTCACTGGGGAGCCCTGTTTTGCAGGGAGGACCTGGAGAAACCTTCCTGGCAATTGGGAAGATCCCATACGGTGCATCCACCTACAGATGAGGTCTCCAAATTCCCTGAAAATGGGTCCAGCTTTTATAGGCCCAAATGAGCAAGTCAAAGTGACCTAATAATATTTTTAGCACAGAAACTCCTCCATCTGATGGCACACTTCTCAACCAGCAGGGGCCAGGGCTTGGCCAGAGCCCAGGCCTTGGCTGGGAGGGTTTTCCCCTAAAACACACTACAAACAAACCTCTATTCATGTCAGTTGGGAAAGTTTCTTAAAATGATACATTTATTGCAGATAACTACACAAGGTTACACAGAGCTAGCATAAGCATCTGTGTCATTTATTTTTAGCTAAATAATACTGATGGTGTTAGTCACATAATGCCCAGGGTTCATCTTTTAAGACAACTCTGGCTGAGACGTGCTGCTCAGGCCTAAGCACATCAAAGTGTCAATAAGAAACATTTTCTCTGCTGTAAAATAGCAAAGTAAAACAAAATATGAGGCCACCACCTTCTGTTTCACCACCCACCTTGCAGCTTTGGAACAAGTCCTTTCAGAAGCAGTTACACATTCAGTTATTAACAGAGGGCAGCACCTACAGAGGATTTCATAATCTCTGGCCAGTAGTTTTACTTACTTACAGCTCAGTACTTGCTTCACATTATTTCCCCATTCCTTTCTCAGAGCTACATTTCATTATCAATGGTTTGAACACACACCTAAACAAACCTGCAAAAAGCTTTTAACTCTGGGGAATGAAAAACACCAGAAAGCTTGACCATTCAATTACCCAATTACCTGTAGTCATTACTAAGAATGACAACTTCAGCAGCCATTACAGCTGTTGTACATGTTTATACGGTTTTAAAATTGTACAGCTGTAATGTTTTTTAAAGTAGCTTCTGGAATGACTGCTGTCTACCAGCAAAATGTCAGCCCTTATCTCACCTGGAAGGTTCAAACGGAGCAGATACAATTCCAAAAGTGCAGTGCTGGTGTCTACATGAACCTCAACAAGAGTTTTCAGGATGTTCTGTGCAGGACTGTCCAATACACAATGCACCTTGTTTTAAGTGTCCAACAGCACCAACAAAGGTTTAACGAGCACAAAAGTACCTCCCTCTGTGGGTATGGTAATGAAGAGAGCCCCAGACACAATTTCACTCTTTTGCTCCCAAGAACACAGATGAAAAGGCCTGTGGAGCTTTCAGGAGCTATTGCCTATAAAAACTTGCAAAACAGATCGTCACTGTAGGTACCTGAGCAATAACCGAAATCGAAACAGACTGCACAGCTCTGCAATTCAGCCTGGCAAGGCTCATCAAAGAAATGATGAATCATTCTCTACTACCAGCAACAACCACATATCTGAAATGTGCTGATGACTTCAAACCTCTTGAAAAAGAAAGCTCTTTGTTGCTTGCTGCTTGTACCTGCTTCAGCAAATTAGATGGTGTAAGACAGTTCCTGTTGATTGACTCAGCTGTGGGAACAGGAACTGCTGTAGACAACTCACTGAAATTCTGACAGGTAAGGTTTGACTACACATACACCGGCCCCTAAGAAAAATAAGTTGCTTCTCTGAATATTCTTAAGTAGTAGAATCAAAGAAATTAGAAGTGGAAAGACAGTACTTGGAACAAAATGAAGTAATATTGCTGTGTGGAAAATTCAGTGTCAGCTGAAAATAAACGTTGCATTTTTCCAAGCTAAATTATTTATCACTAAAGTAAATCCAAAAGATGAAATCAAAATTACAATTTCAGGGAAGGGAGAAAGCACTGAGACTATTTAAGTCAACCCTGAGGTATCTAAAAGTCTATTGTCTTTTCCAAAACTGAAAACTGCCGCAAGCAAAACCTTCAGTTCCAGAGGAGTCGTCTTCATGTTTTCTAACTTCAACAGAAGTCCATTACCTGCTTCCTAGGAACTTTTTACAAGTGACCAGATGGCAACGTCAAAGTACAGCCATGGGTGGACAACAAAGCCATCCCAACCCTGCAAAATCTGACTTCTTGCTACATTCCAGCTCATGCCTCTCTGTAAAATAAAACAGAAACTATAGGAGAAAGGTGGCCTAGAATTGTACCACTATTCCAATATTCTCAACACTTCCTGGGTTTTCTGAGGCTGCCCTAAAACTCCTTTGACTTTTATAAAAAGATAAAGCAGATGTCAGAAATCTTAATTCTTCCAACTAAGGCAATAAGTAAATTCCTTAAACAAAAGTTTCAGTCTTTACATCCTAGATCTTCTGTGTGAAAAACTGACAACTGCACATTAAATAAAAACAAAAGAATAAGATCATCTTCTAACAACATTGACTGTATCCTTCAATTTCAAGGGACTTGCCTTACTGCTGGGATACAACCGGAAGCCCACAGGTTGGTGAAGAAGCACAGGACTGGCTCCTAAACCAAAACTTGGGAGTGAACCAAAGGTAACTGCACCACCACAAGCATCAGCAGTGCAGCTATAGAGCAGTGCAGTGGGCAATTATCCTCCTGCAGCTGGATACTGCCCAGGGAGTGGGCCCCCTTCACCTTGACACTTCCCTGTCTCACCTAGTCCTTCCCTACCTTCATGTCAATTCTAGTCATAAACTGACATTTGAGGACCTGTTTAATCCAGGAAATCTTCAGGAAAAAAAAAAAGCCCAGGGCCCCTGATAACTGTGAAATTGTGTCTTTTTTAAAAACAAAACATGCACACTTTGCATGCCCTGGCAAAACATTCTATGCAAGGAGAGTAATTTATGAACACTCTATACCATATATCCACCCCTTCATGGCTTCCCTGGCAATACATTATATGGAACACCAAAATGAAGCCCACATACTGGAGCAAAAGAACAGGCCCATATAACACTGTGCAATGACCACCTCAATCAACAAAACATCCTTATAGATACAAACCCTGAGTCAGAACCATGTGAGGCGTTTGGACAATTTTCTTCTAAATTCTGTTCAGACACTTTACCTAGTTTGCATTACTGTGCGTGAGATTAGAAGTCATGAAGGCAGAAATACAGAATATGAAGTATAGAGTTTACTATTTTTAAAACAGGAAGTGTAATTCCAAAAAGCAAAGAAATCCCAGCTGTGACACAGACTCTCTTAGAATAAATCTCATCCCTATTATTACTGTCTGTAAGTTCCCTCCTCTCTCACCTCCCACATCAGCCACCCGTAACTACGAAGCTCACTTCATTGGTGTCTTCTCCACTCAAACACAGAGTGCTCTGGGCAGCTTCCAGCCTTGAAATGAACAGGCATTAGTCTGAAAATATTTTCACCTCTAACATCCCCCTCAGGACAGTATTACTTTGTTCACATCACAGATGTGAAAGCAAAATGTTGCTTACGTGTTATTTTTTTTCTTTAATAATTCAAGCTCTCACTAGCGCCTCAAGTCTTGTAGTTCTGAGAGCCTCATGAGTGGAAAAGAAAGGAAAGCAGAAAAAAGCCATGATATGCCACGCCACACCTCACAGGCTGTTTAAAGTTTAAGACCTTTAAACCATGGAGAATATCAAATAAACTACAAGCAATGTCAACAGCTCTCCACACAGACCAAATCCACCTGCCCAAACCAGATTTCAGAACAGGAGTTAAACAGCCTGATTCAATGGGCGCACAAGGAGAACACCGCTGCCTCACGACAGCTTTTTCATTGACCTGAACTCAATTTGGTTCAGGCAAATGTTTAATAAATGCAGCGTTGCTCTGGAAATTGGCCTTTTAATATTCACAAATGTCTCATTGGTATAAGGCAAAAACAAGATATTCTAAAATCTTACTGGTAAACTCAATTTAACGTGCACAAAGCGGAACTTGCCAATTACAGGCAGGATTACTGCCCATGGATCCTAAGTTTTCCTCTGTACCTTTAGGTAATGAGCAATCAAACAGAATTAGAAATGTTACATGTGGTGAGTATCCACCTGAAAACACAGGTAAGAGCTGTTTAGTTTGGGTAGCTATGGAAAATTCTTTCAGGTAGAGTGAGGTGATCTAAGTGTCTTCCTTCAGCATTTCCCTCCCCTTTCCCATTATTCCCCTTCAAACAGCTGGAACAAGAAACGGCTCTGAAGGCTTCATCATTGAAGACATCCCACACACTGGGTCAATCACAGACATTTAAGAACCAGAGCAGCTTTATGATCTTTGAACTGGCGTCTTTAATGTTCCTTCCAACCCAAACCATGCTGTGATCCTGGTACAAAAAGCAAGTCAGTGCCACAAGCCTCACTTTTTATCTTCTAAGCTCACAAATTCTCTTTTCTCTCATTTCCTTTAAAAAGTGCCCTTCACATGCAGGATCGCCCAGGAAGTTTTAATCTGAATAGACAGGAAAGAGTGTTGAGGTAAAATCTGGTGAAAATATGTAGCTCACCACTTTCACAGAAGTTAGCAAGCCTGGTTAAAGATTAGGCCAAATACATTACCATTTTATGAACATTTTTATATATTGGTTATCCAGTCTCTGAAATGATATACTTACAGCAGTAGGAAACACACATGTATACATACAAGGCACATACACTTGTAGAGACAAGCCTTATTAAGAGGAGTTAATCAGAGTGATCCACAGATCACTTAATTCAGGCTCTGACAAGCCTGAAGTAAAAAAACAACAACAACAAAAAAACCCCAAACAAACAAACAAACAAACCCCAAAAACTTTAAAGATGATGAATCCTTACACAGAACAACCTTGCTCCATCTATCTGCTCTGCAAATAGATGAAAAAAGCAACACTGACAGAACCTCAGGATGTTAGAAAAGTAGGAGTATTCAGAACAACAAGTCTTAATACATTCAAGTGTTTATGAAGCCAGCAATTAATAACATAAAAATCTGGATATCTGAGCATTCTAACTGTTAAGCAAGACTAGTGATTATTAATACATAATTAAAAGTTAGGCAGCACTGGGGACTGGGGAGGCACTAAGGATGGATACTGACCAAAAGCATGTTAAAAATTAACACAACCCACTTTTCTCTGTCTCAGTCCATCTCTTCAGCTTGCTCAGCACTGAGATTTCCTTCACTTTGCCCACTGAATGAGGCAAAGCTGAAAAGGGTAGTAAGTTATGAATAACTTGCTTAGGCAAAAGTTCCATCCCAATCACATGAAACTGAAGGGGATCAAAGAGCCTATTTTATTTTCCTGAAAATTAACATGCTTCCAGTCACAAATTTTATATTCCTAATAGATATTTCATTGCAAATGGCTATTTATTTGACAAATTAATAAATAAATCAGAAGCATATTGCAAACCTGTCTTTTTCTGTTCTTTTTCTGTTTCAAGATCTTCTTAATCTTTCACCTGATCTTTCTTTTCCTTAGTAATAAACTTCACAAAGATTACTAGGTACCCAGTTAATACTTATAAAGAAAAAATTTGTGTAAAGGCTACCACTGAAAGAAAAATAGACCAATAAAGCATAGAAAACAGAGAACATGAAGATTTTATACTGGCTGATAGCAACACAATCCTCCAGAAAGCTCCAGCTTCCGCATCATGGGCTAACAAATCCAGACCCTGAGACCTGCACATTCCAGGTAAAGAAAGGTAAGTCACCTTTCACTTCCTGATTAGAAACAAGTTTCCACACAATCAAATTGGAACAATCCCCCTGAAGAGAACTGGCCTTTTCTTGCTGAGCAACAACACCATTTGAGTCTGAGCTCCAGCTTCAGAACCAATGATGTAGATGTAAACATGACAGGAGTTCTGTGCCTCACTGAAACAACAGGCCTCTCCCAGCAGCAGAGCTGAGAATAGCTTGGGCAGGTGGGTGGAAGGCAGGAATTATTGGTTCCTAAACAGGAGGACTAAAAGAAAACTTAAAAAAAAAAAAAAAAAGAATAACATACTGCCAAGTTTGAAAAACTATTTGAATAACCAGTGCAACAAGATGTGGTATCATGTTTCCTCAGAGAGGAGAAAAAAACCTGCTGTGCTTTGGTATAGTAAAAGCAGAAATTCCAGGCATAACTTGAGAGCTGGTCACACGAAACAGGGCCTTGGCTTCTTCAAAACACTCTTTCCCAGTTTGTTGCAATACTTTCATTTCTATTATGTGCAATTTGCAATTCTTATGAAGAAAAATATCAATCCTTCAGTTCCAGCAACTCTGCACTACAATAAAACCTGAGTGTCAGTCTTTAGAGAAACTGACCAGTCTCTATTGCTTTAGTCTTCTGAGAGAAGGATGAAGAACCTTTTGTCTCACCAAATGTGCACACAGAATTAGCTCAGCTAACAGTCCAGCCAAGACCAAGAAGGACTGCCTACAGTCTTTAAAAACACTCAAGTTATGAGACAGTAAAACCAAATATCTAGAATACTCCCAATCTAGACTATAATCATGGCTTGTTTACTTCCTCTTCTGAGGCAAGCACTCACTTCAAAATGCTTCTGCAGCTGGGCAAAGTGCAGTTCCAGTAAGGAACTGTGGCCAGCACTCTTCTGGGCTATGCATACACCTTCACTTTCCTCCGTTGTAGGGCACAAAGAAGCTCCTGCAATTACATGTAAGTACAGCAGAATGACAAAAACTAGAACATTACATTGACATAACTGGACACCCAAACAGAAAAGCTTAAAAATAAACTCCTAGAAGCATCATCATTACCATGTGCAAGGGGTTTTTCTTCTACTCTCACCCTGCTTTTAAGAAGAAATCAAATTGGTTTTATTGCTTGAAAAGTACTTCACTGTGGCTGAATATATTTATCGCTTTGTTTAAACAGCTTAAACTCACAAAAGATGTTTATTTAGATGCTGTCATTAACTGATACTGATAATGCTGCTGACAAGCATCTTATCTCTTTCACATGTTATAAAATAGAATAAAATCACTTTGTAAAATGAAACATTTTTCAAGCAGTCTTCGACAAGCTCTCTTAAAAAAATTATAAATTTAATCTCCTCAAGACAAACACCGTGATACTTTACTGCCTTTCTTCCTGTTACCTTATTCTGTAGTTTTCCCCAAACAATTTCAAAACTTAAAGAAATAAGATAACTCATGTTTCAAGTCTGTTTCACAACAGAAGAAATAGAACTTTAAGAAGAGAGAGAAAATTGAGGGAAGAAAAAGAGCTGATGCTGCTTAACTAATAAATTCATATAAATAATCTTCTCTCAATCTCTCTTAAGCCCCAAAATAACTTTAATCTGTAAGAAGCTTTCAAAGTTAGCACTCAGAAGTCTCAGTTATTTTCCACTCCACAATTACCTCTCACATCTATTGTTGCTGCTTTAAAGACAAGAAAACTCACTTTGGATCTGAATGCTACATATTATTCCAAAGATCATTTGGAGGTGAATGCATTCAGTGCAGTGACTAAACGTCAGCTAAATCACAACTAAAAATGCACACTAGACACAGTTCACATTTAAACAGCTGTAGCGAACAGCAAGGTAATTGTAATTAAATTACAACTGCTTTGGACTTTCACTTCAAGAAAACAGAAAAGAATTTACTGTTTTCTCAAACAATACATTTTTAAACATTAAAATCCTCAGAACCAAAGATGGCCTGTGATTCATGTCTCACTCTTAAACGCCTGTGCCTTTTCGCAGGTAAATACAAACAATTGTTGGATCTACTGCAACTCCCTCACCACAGAATGCCTTCTTTCAAACACTAGTCCAGATTTCTTTTCACTTCTCTTCGAAAAGGTTGACAGGCAGGGTAGGAGAGACCAAGCAAAACAACGAGAAACTCACAACAATAAGCAGCAATATATTGGGAAAAGACAGTCTAAAATACCCTGGTTTCTGACTTCTTCAATTCTAACTAAGCTATAAAGGTAAGTTTTGCTGGGGATATTTCCTGAAGCATCAAGGGTAAAGGCTGCCACAACACAGGTACACCCGTACCCCAAACGCTACACCTGCCCCTTTCTCTGCATCACGCACAGATCAGAAGGTCTTCTGACAATTTAACATCACAAATTACAGCAATTTAAACAAACTGAATTCTCGAATTAGAGAAACCCATCCTCGAACACCTTTGTCTGCTTTTGTATCGACAGCATTGGCACACAAGGTCAAAGACAACCGGCGAGGGAGCGGAAGAGTTAACAGCCAGAACTTGTCCGTGTTTCCAAAATAGAGCGGTGGCACCAACGTTGCCTTTCTGCCGTGTTTACAAGAGGGAACACAGTTCGGGATAAAGCTCTGGCTGCAGTCACGCTTTATCGCTAGGACACATTCCTTCAGTGTCCGGCTGTACCCGGCCGAGCCCCCGTACACCTGGAAGGAGCCCCGGGACAGGGGGACACACACGGGAGAAGGAGGCTGTGCTGGAAGGGCTGAGGAAAACACAGCCCTGGAGGGAGCGTGCCTCCGAGAGGGCGAAGGTTTAGGGGCAGATCCTGGCGACCAGGAACACGGAGGGGCTGGCGGGGTCGGGCCGGGCAGGGGCGCAACACTGCGGGGACGGCTGAGGAAAGGACTCGGAACTGGATGCACCGGGGTGCGGGCAGGTACCCCCGGCAGCCGCGGAGGGGCGACGGGGCCGGATAGCGCGGGGGTCCCCGGATAGCGCGGCCGCCCGCGCCCCGGGGAGGGAGCGGTGCTGCCCCGCTCCTGGAGCTGCCCCGTGGGGCCCGGGGGTACAGAGCGGCGGGTCCGCCCTTAGCGAGTCCCTCTCGGGGCGAGCGGCCCCTCCGGATCCAGGCCCGACCGCGGGATTCCCGCGCCTCCCGTGTCTCCCCGCCGCCCTCAGGGTCCCATCCCTGGCGCTATCCCCGTGCCCCCGCTCCGCTCACCGGCCGCGGCTCTCCCGTCCCTCAGGTCCAAGATGGCAGCGCGGCCCGCCCGGCCTCCGGCAGCGACTTAGCAAAGTCGGGCGCGACGTGCGCAGGCGCCGTGTCCCACGACTGCCGAGCAAGGACTACAGCTCCCACTGTGCCCCGCGCCAGCGCTGCGCATGCTCGGCGCGGGCCACGGTGTCGGGGGCGGGCCGTGAGGTCCGCGGTGACCGGCAGAATTCCGTATCGTGTGGGGCCAGGCTTGGAGAGTTGGGGGTGTTCATCCGGGAAAGAGAAGGCTCCAAGTACAACTTAGGGCGCCTTCCAGTGCCTAAAGAGGTTCGGAGGGAGCTGGAGAGGGACTTTGAACAAGGACCTGGAATGACAGGACAAGGGGCAATGGCTTCCCACTACCAGAGGGCAGAGTTAGATGGAATATTGACAAGAAATTCTTCCCTGTGAGGGAACTGAGGCCCTGGCACAGGGTGCCCAGAGCAGCTGGGGCTGCTCCTGGATCTCTGGAAGTGTCCAAGGCAAGGTTGGACAGGGCTTGGAACAGCCTGGGGCAGTGGGATGTGTCCCTGCCCATGGCAGGGGGTGGGATGAGATCTTTAAGGTTCCTTCCAGCCCAAATCATTCCATGAATCTGTGATTCTGTAAACAGAGTATATATGCATGTGTGTGTGTATACACACACTACAGTAAAAATCTTGGATAATCAAAGCACCCCTGAGGAAGCCGCAGCCATCCCTGGCCCCACGTTACTGCAGTGACACCAGTAACAGGAAATCTCTGAGAGCACAAAGGGACATCCTGGCTAACATCCGTCTGTACCAGTCAAGCAGCTGGGACATCACTGCTGTCACTGTGGGCTTTGGGACACAAAGCCCTTTGAAAATAAAATAACTTTTGTGATTTTAAAGAATCTGTTGCAGGTGCTTAAGCCATTGATATTATTTAACCCTTACATAAAATCTTTCCTGTTTCAAGTGTATTTTTTCTTAACCTGAACACACTATTGCATAAGTGAATGCATAGAAATTACAATACACTTCCCCTTTTGACAGTGAGGAATGAGAGAGTCTGTGCTCTGAAATTAGAGGAAAGAATACCCAATGTTGAGATCAGAGGAAAGAATACCCAATGTTGAGAGAGTAGGAGAATAGCCTCAGTAATTCTTCAGGAAAATTATACACTTTGCAAGTGCAAAGTTTAGCATTTTTTTACAACTGGTAGGGATGTGAAAATCCTTCTTGTCTTCCATGCATAAACTCCAATAAGATCTCACAGCCACAATTAAGTGACTGTTGATAAGGCCTAAGCAAGAAAACAGCTCCAGCTGTTTCCCGACAGACCAACACACACGTTTCAATGCCAATCAGCCATCTGTGGTTCTGAGTGACCAAGGTACACGTGCACATCACTTCAGGCACAGAAATCACTTTAATTCCAGCACAGAACAATGTGTGCTGCTCAGCTAGAGGCTGAGTATGGAAAAATCAGGAGCATGCAGTTTTGTCAGAGAGGTGGGAATTCATGTGAAGCAAGTTTGGAGCCAAGGTTACAGCCCAGTATAAGGACAAGCAAATTGATCAGCTAAAATAAGGTCTGGAGGGTTTTTTACTTTCTTTAAACCTTTTCTATGCACCTTTAAGTCTTTATGTTCCTGTAGAGCTATTTGACCATGCACACATACATTTAAAGTTCCATAGTTAATGTTGTATTCAAATTAGTAATGATAAAAATGAGTTCTACAAGCCTTGCTTAACAGAGATTTCTGTCTCGTGCATCACCTGCATGAACAGCGGTGTCCCGTCCAGTTCCTGTCCTGGCCAGTGACGCTCCGGCTGACTGCAGCGGGAGTTGCACATCTGCCCAGCTGGGCATCCTTTGCGGTGGGTTTGTTGTCTCCCAGCTGGCACATAACACTGTTTGCTTTTGAGGATTGCCTGTGGTTTGATTCCCAACGCTGGGAACACTGCACTGTACCTTTCTCCCCCGCCGCCTGGGTTAATTTTACCTTTAGCAGAGTTGAATGTTTGCAGGAAGAAGCCGGATGCTGCCCCAAGGACACATCCCTGTAGGCCCTGTGGAATCCAGCAGGTGAGCATACGCCCATCCCTAGGGCAGTGTGGCCATTTGCAGTCTCTTTTTGTTGTACTGGGTTTTGGTACGTAAAGGTTGCTAAAGCAGATGTGACTAACACTCAGTGTCTCTTTTTAAGAACATCACATCAGTCCTCTGAGTTACTGTCTTCCCCCTCCTTTTTCCAACCAAAATTTCTGACAAAGTGCTTTTTCTTCAACATCAGCAGCCCTGATCTCTTTGTTTTCCAGCTTCTGATGCCTCCAGTCAAGTTCCATTTGTTCCATCTGCTCTGTAAAATTCACGATAAAAAGAATGTATTCCAGGTGCAGACTACTTATCAGTTTGTGCTTGCCAGGACAAGAGGAACTCAGAACAGTCCTCACATTCACACTCTTTCAGATATCATTTCCCCTGGTAAAAATCATGGCCTGTCAGTGAATTGGAAGAACAAATGAATAATTAACACAGAATACATTATGAGTGAAGATGAATATAATTGAGTGGCAGAACTATGTATCCCAGATTTTACCTTTGGGGAGAGGAGTGGAATGCTTAATTATTGTCTTTTTTTCCCCTATGCTTTTTGTAACAACAAGATACTCAGGCAGGATGGAATTTTCTTGCTATTCCCTGTCATAGCTTTGTTTTGACGAGTACAAACCCCAACAGATAGGAAACCTTCCCACAACAGTGCAGGATGATCTTGTCAAAGGCTTTTCAGGAAAACTGAATGCTTTAGTAGTTTTCCACATTTGCTGGGTTTGATATGGTGAAGCTGTGCTTCTGGGAGATAATTTCTGAAAAATAATATTTAAAAATTTTCATAATATTTTTGTTTTATTTCACAGTGCAATCCAGACTGGTCAGTGGGATTTGTGCTTGTGACAAAATATGTGTAGCATTTATTCTGGGTTGGGCTATTGTAAGTAATAATATTCCCATCCCTAATGGAAACTCATACTGTTGTAACAGAACTGCCACAATCAGTGAGTGCTGCTGGTGCTGAGAGTTGACTGGGAAGCCACTGAGCATAAGGGTCTGTGTGGCAGAGTGATGTAAATTATTTCCATGTTTGAATCTTTCGTGTGGTAATAAAAATAATCCTCAAAGTTCATTAAAATGTTGGGATTCTCTTTGATTTTTGAGCATAAGTCTGCAAATGGACATTGCTCTCTGATATCTCTGGGCCCTGGGTTCCCTCAGCGAAAGGGCTGGGACAAGACTGTGTGATGGAAGAACTGAACACTTATTATTCTCCTGTCCCTAGAGTATGGGATTCCCTCTCCTGAAATAGACCCTGCCTTCATTCCCTCAGTTTTTCACTCTCAACCAACTCCACAGACCTGACACAAGACAAACCTTTCCAACATTACACAATTTCCTAAAATTGCACAGCAAGTCTCTTGTCAAACCTGGAAACAGGGCTGGGTTTCTTAGCTCCTTGACAAGTGTTTAATGATTTTTTGGTTTAGTGGTGTGGGGGTTTTTATTGTTGTTGTTTTGGCATTTGGTTTGGTTTGTTTTTTGTGTGAGGCACACAAAAATCCTGCTAGAATCACTTAAATACAAAATAATTCAGGTAGGAAGGAACCTCTGGAGACCTCTAGGTCCACCCCATGCTTGAACCAGAACCAACTTAGATAATGTAGCATAGGTAAGAGATAAATACCTTCAAGGCTGGAGATTGCACAGCCCCTTCGTGCCCTAGTCCAGTGTTTGATGCCCCTTAGTCCATTTTATTTCCTTATATTTTTTGTGATTTCACAGCTCTGCAAGGAGTATAGCTTGTCCTCCTTACACCTTCCCAGCAAGCAGTTTTAGGCAGCAGTAAGGTGCCTCTTCGCCTTCTCTTCTCCAGGCTGAACAGATTCAGCTCTCTCAGCAGCTGCTCATGTGTCCTGTGCTCTGTCCCTGATAGCTTGGTGGCCTCCTCTGGACTCTGGTTCATAAGTGCCTAGATAGAAAATGTTATGAATAAAAAGTTATCTATTATTTTTTTAAGGTTGCAGAGTTAAAACCGGTTGAACCACTTGCTATTAAGTTAGCTTCATTGTTAGAGTTCTTCTTCAATTGTCTGTTAATGGTTGGTGATTAGCCATTGTCCCCCTGGTGCTTGCCAGGGAGCGACACTGGGACCCTGCAGTACCAGGAGAATGGGAGTGGCATCAGACCTCGTATGCAGATGAGAAATGCATTGCACCAAATCTTCCAGTTTTCCAGGAAAACCCCTAAAAACAACGAGCCAACAAAGAACTAGGGGACCTAGGTGATGGCGTGTAGGACCTAAGGATGGGCGCGTAGTCCAGTGCCTGCTTGGATCCTTCTTGCTTCTCACCCTAACCTGAAAGGATGTTCACTAGGGAGAGAACCCCAAGTATTGGACCGAAAAGCAGGAATCTGCGAATCTCTCATGAGGACGCAGTCCCCAGCTCTGCCTGCAGACCAGCGGACAAAGCTGCATCACCCTCCTCCTTCGTGCCACCCCTGGGAGCAGTGGCGGCGTGGGCGCGACCTGTCATTTTCTCCCCACCTGAGCTGATTTTCTTTAATAAAGGCATTAAAAAGGAGAAAGATCTCCTGCCCATTAATTTCAGAAGAGGCACCAGGGAGCTTGGGCTGATCCCAGCACTCACAGGTGAGTTCTTATCACTGCAGAGTAAAAGGTGAGGTTCCTCACCCTGCTGGCTGCACTCTTGGCGACACAGTCCTGAATGTCCTTTGTCACAGGATGCTCAGTTGGGGTCCTACTCAACTTATTGGGACCACAGCACCTCTTCCACCAAATTGCTTTCAAGGCAGCACCCCATGTCCTGCTGAATTTGAGTTACTCCCTCCCAGACCCAGAACTATCTTTGACCACCTGCATTTGTCTTCGCTGAGTTTCCTGAGGGCTTTTTCCACCTTCCTGTAGGACCTCAGTCCCTATTGCTGATTATTAACTTGACAACATGAAGCTGCTGCTTGTACTGAGGAGACCACAGTGACCATGTCTCCATGGAGGCAGTTTTGCTAGTGTGGATGTTTACCTGTTTTGGGATAGACACAGCCCCGAGCAAGTATCACACAATGACTGTGGAACAGTCATCAGGTGTCATCAGCACCAATTAGCGCCTAAGCAATTGTCAGTCTTTAACTAAGGCTTAACGCTGCTGTCTGACTTAAGGTTGTGTAAAGTTGGTGATTTATAAATGCAGGAGTACTTTTTTTTCACATCATTTTACTGTACTGGTGTTAAAGCACTTTGTAAGTACTATGATATCAATTTTATTCTTCTGGAGCATTTTGTTACTTGGGTAATTATCCCAGGAATGCTTCATCTTTTAAAATCTGACTTCTTGTCTTGACATTGTCATCCCTAGAAGGAGAAACTTTGTTGAGCTGCCTTGTAAGGAGAGTCTGAATTCATGGCACTCATGAAGATAATGGTGCAGTGTCAGAGTGTATTTATTTCTAATTGACTTTAAAATCAGAATTGATTCATTTGATTTAGAATTTAGAAAAATACCAGTAGGAAAAGATAGATTACTTCCTGTTATCTACAGAGGGAATTAATGAACCCTTCAGGTTAGTGAGAAACTATTATTATTTCCAAGTAATCTAATTAAAGGGTATAAAAAAAGACATGCGGCTAGTTAATTGTTTTATTACTCAATTGCTCTACAGTGCATAATCAGAGAAGTGGGAGGGAGTGATTAGGTGTCTTGAGAACGGAAATGACACAACCAAGATATGTAGATGTTTTAAAGGAAGGAGAAGCTACTGGGAAAATTGAACCTCTCTTACCCACGCAAAAGATTGAAGATTATTTTTCCCTGAGAGTGAAGAAGATGACACTATAAATGTGCTGTGGGGTTTTTAGAAGCAAACATGAGATGTTGGTGCTGGGAAAGGTAAAACACACCAGGCAGTGCTTAACTGGTGGCTGTGTCCAGCTCTTGTCTCCACAGGGGCCTGGCAAGCAGGGTCAGCTGGGCCCGTGGAGGCACCACAGCAGATCTGCAGGGTGTCCACAGGCACCACTTGGATCCCAGTTACAGCTTTGCCCTCTGGATGACGCACTGAGGACCCACAATGGGAGCAGATGCTCAGTGTCAGTGTGAATTGGATGCCTGCTTCTGCTAGGCTCTTTGAGAAGAGTTTTTGACATGCAGATGCTTGTAGAGACAGAACATTTTGTTTAGACCCAGGTTTATTTAGTCCCACCCAGATCACCTCCCTCATTTATACAGTTGTGAATTATCTACATCTGAAAGGCTGACTCATCTCCTGAGTGGTTTGCCTCCGTGCAAATTGCTCTGGTACAAATCAGCTTGTGTTTCAGAGCAGAACAGTTACTGAAAAAAAGCCGTGTAACATCAAAATTAATACAAAGGGAGGAGGTATGACTTAAATACCTGGAGCTTGATCCAAAGCCAAATAAAGCTAATAAACTGGCTTCCATTTATCAGCTTTAGGGGTCTGCACCTTACCTTATGTAGCACCTTGTAATATGATGCCTGAATGTTCTTCGCTAAAAATTAAAACCCACACAAGCTATCAATTCTGATGAGTGAGAGGTGGAGTTATTTCACTACCTCCCTCTGTCCCTTGGAGCTGCAGCATTACACTTGTGAACTCTGAACAAAGCCTCTGGTCTTGGACTGACAGTCCAGGTTTGGGAGATCCCTGGCTGAGCAGAAATCATTCTCATTCACTCGATTTCTTTTATCCAGCCTTTCTTATGCTCAGTGTGCAGTGAGTAACTGGGCACTGAATTGCAATCTGAGGGTGAGTAACAGCAGGGGCAGGAAGGTTGCTGTACCAGTCCCATCACATGCTATTAACATACCAGGTGCAGTGCTCATGATTTCCCAGACTGGATCAGGGGAGAATTCACTTGGTTAAACTTGCTCTGCAAGGCCCAGGGTTTGGTCCTCAGCCGATGTTCTGCGCATGCTTGCTACAACTGGAGAGGGAGGAGAAGATGATGCACTTGACTTACCACCAACCTAGAGCCTGGGGCTCTCAGGGACTGAACCAGCCTCTTGTGTAACAGGCTGGCTCCAGGATTCCCATAAGGAACAAAATGTTCTGGTTTTCCTCTTGTTGAGGGTATAAGAAAAATAAGAGGCAAGAGGTAATAAAATTAGTCAAAGCTTTCCTTCGCATCGGTTCATTTGTTGTCTTCTGGGTCTTGCTTCAGTTTCTGACTGCACTGGTGTACACACAGCATGTTCATGAGTAAATAATTTCTAGTGTTCTTGAAACAAAAACACAGCCACCTTTTAACCCTTGGACTAACTATGCTCCTCCCAAAAGGCATCAGCTCAATCATACCCAGCTTTTGAATGCTGCTCATCCTCATTCCCAGGGAAGCAAAATTAAGGCTCTCTCTGCCCTCTGCTGGGCAGTTCTTGGTGGGAGGGGATGGTACCATGACAGCATTAGGACCTGGCATGGTCTAAAGGCAGAAGCCTTTACTGAGGACAGGGTGGGAGAAAGTCAGATGTAGTAAAACTGGAATGTGTAAAAATTAGTATCATGGGGCAAGTGGTATAATCATAATGATGCAAATACTTGCTACAGTAATAGAAACATTTCTGTTGATGAAGACTGTATTAACTGAACTGGATCCCAGCCATTCTGTACTGCTGGCAGGGGCCCTCACAAGAGTGAGGCTAGAGACTTTGCTTAGAAGACATCACTGGTGTCCTCACTAGGCACCTTGTGACACTTGCCATGGTGTGATCTAACTGGATCATCAAACACTTCATGTGTCCCTCTGCACAGGACAGCTGTGCTGGCTGGAACAGCAGTTAGACACCTCCTCTTTCATCTGCATTAATCATCATGGGGATTCTCCTTCACTCCTCACCAAACCACTATGCAGGGCAGAACAACACTGATTTCCTAACCAGGGTCTCCTGAAGACCACCACCACCACAATATTGTAGTGCCTAAAAGGCAGAACTGAATTTGTGTTTGCAAATGTGCATCTGAGTTTGTGGAAGAGTGAAATCATTGCAGTTTGCATGCAAGGGCAACCTGACGTACAGAATATAACATTAAGTGATTTTTTTCTCTGTGGGTCCCAGTTTGAGACATGCAGGGAGTATTTTTCAGAGTATTTAGCATTGTGCTGCATTTATTAATGTCAGTGATATACTCTGGACTTTGGTTCATGCAGCCTGACAGACATTGATCAGGAAATAGGAAAGAGCAGACGATACTTGTCATGGACACTTAGAAAATGAGTATGAAATTAAGGATCACTGTGAAGCTTGTCCTAGGAGCTGAGGCAGCACCACAAGGGGATGATGTGCTGTAGGGGGATAGAACCCTGTTCTCCATGCTCACACAGCACTGTCTTGTCAGACCATCCTTGCCACTCTTTGGTGTCCATCTTCTACCTGCTGTGACAAATGAAATCCTGTGAACAACAGCCTCATTTTCTGTGTTTCTGATTCACACTCATACAGATCCTCCCAGTGTCCTGTCAAGTGAAAATCCTGTTGGACAAATTATTCTTTTTATAATAAAAAAAATCAGATCGCACAAAATCCTTCTCATAATGTTTATAGCATATAAATCGTCCCAGTCATGCCACTAGGTGGCTTTGCATGGAGCACCTGTGTCAGTATCACCTGCATTACAGAGGCTCAACTGATGTTTTCCTCTTGGTCTTGACATCTACAGCACTTCCTAGCCATACCAGTAAGCCCAGGGTTTTGGGTTTTTTTAATATACTTCTGAAGAAATGTCATATTTTTAATTTTAAAGCAGTAGGACTTTTTCCCCTGAATTCCACAGCATTTCAGTGACTGTGAAATATGTAAATTTACATCCCAGAACTTCCCTGCTTGAACTCCTACAGTAAATGACACAGTCACAGGATATACAACATGAATAACATTCAGTAATTGTGTCATGGATTCTCTTGGGTAATAGGGTTTTGTACTCTTCTTTTTCCTGTCCTTCTTTTTCACTACATCATATTCTCTTCCTTTCATGACTATCTTGTGCCATCTGGTGTCCAAAATTCACCAGTGACAGCAAAAATGAAAGGACCAGGGTGTACAGGAGCAGAAAGTCATGAGATACATGAAAATGTAGTAAAATACTGTGTGCTGTGAGGTATTAATCTCTTAAATTAGAGGGTCAGGATGAACCATGCAGCTAGAGTGGCTTCTCCTTAAGCATTCCTTATGCACCCAGAAACCACTGAGAATGTTTTGCACAGGAGCACCTTCACACCATGTAGAGCTGATCTGTCCTCATTTAATAAAACAAGTGATTGTGAATGTAAGAGAAAGAACGTGTAAATTCCAAAGGAGAGCTTGACCCAACAGCACTGTTGGCAAAAAGATTGTTTGCTGTACTTCTTCCACTGCCTTTCCACTGCCAGTGGGATCTGAGGAGCTGGCAGGGCCCCAGATCCCCTGTTCCCTGTGCACTGTAGAGCACATACCCCACTAGTTACAGGTACCTGTGCAGCACAGAGCTCCAGCAGCCTCCTTAAAACACAGACTACCTTGGCTGTCCAATACCATTGCTGTGGTTTTTAAACATACCCAGAAAATTCTTGCAAACATTTCTCTATTTCAGATACTTCCGTGTTTGTACCAAAGCTGCAAAATTAACAATGCTCTGAGCCACAAAGGAGACAAGGGGAGACTGTGCTGATGAGCAAGAGCAAGGACAAATAACTTCTGCTGTGCTTTTGTCTCTACAACAAACTTTAATACTCTGGAATTACACATTCTACCCACAGAGGTGCCTACAGGTACTTTGGGAAAGCTTCAAAGCAGAAGAGTTGCTATAAATCCCTTTTGTTCTGCTAACTTGACAACACCCCTTTTCCCCCCAAATATTTTTGACCTTTATCTCCTTAGAAAAGGGATTTACACATAACACAGGAGTTACTCAGGGATCCAGGTGTGTGCAAAAGAAGAAGTCATGCAACTTTGATTATTTTTCAGCTGGGGTTTCACCATGTCCTCAAAGAAAATAGTCCAGTGCAGGGTGGTAAGATCTCCCATCAGTCTGTGACAGGACAGACATCATCTCTTGCAGCTCAAAGAACAGTGCTAAAAATGCCCACTTATTTTCAGTGCCTAAATCAAACACTTGGAGAATTGATCTGTTAGAAAGAGTAATAAAAATTAACAGATTTCCTTCCAGCAGCCTTGGAAGAGTGCAAAAGAGTCTAGCATTCATAATTTTTCTAGAATTTATAATTTTTTTCCCAAATCCTCTGCCCTGTATCTACAAATTCCCAAATTCTCCTGACCGTCAGACCTGTGCCTTCAGCCTTCAGCACGAGACATCCTGAGCATCTCACACAGGTGGGAAACAAAAGCCCACCGTCTCATTCATCACTTTCTTCAGGCTTTCTCCAAGCAAAGTCAAGGGCAAACAGGAGCACAAAACACAGAGAAGGACAAGAATTCTGACAGAAAATTGCATCTTTAACTGAGGTATGGGCAAGGCAGGAGGAGTTATCCACTGTGTTCTCATTAGATTCATCCCCATTCATCTGCTGGGTACCACCTGGACAAGTAGAAGCTGTTCAGTGGAAAGAGGCTTTGGGGACCACCAAAGAAAAACCAAAGACAGGCAAAGAAAACCCACAGTTCTGTGGGAATAAACCAGGAGTGTCTCACTGAAGACACAACAGGCTGCTTCCCCTGTAGACAACAATTTGGATTTTATTTTCTCTTTCAGATCCAGAGCTAGGACATGGCAGGAAAAACCCCCACCAGAAGTGGTGCTGAAAACCACACCCCAGGAGAAGACTCTCTCAGGAAGAGCACAGTGAGACAACATCCCACCCATCCTCACACACTGGGGCCAGCTCCATGGGAGGACCCCACGCTGCATTTACCCAGAGTAGTATCCAGCCTGCCAAGGCTTTATCCCTTCTCTGAGCAGCTTCCTTATATTTGGTGAGCAGTGTGGTAGCCCTGAAGAAGCTGTTTTTCGGCTGTTTCCAGTGAGCTCCCTGCTGAACATGTCAGGCTGAGGAGAGAGGGCTGTACTCCAGCTGTGTGGGGACAAGGACAGGCTGCGCCATGCCCCTCTGTGTGGTGGGGGAGGACCAGAACAGGCACCGCACCTGTTTTCATTGTTGGCTGTTGATTATGGGAGGCCTCGATGCTACCATAGTCCCCAAAACCTGCTGTAGGTGCTGGTCTGCAACAGGGAGTGCACCCAGACCCTCGCAGGTTCTGTGTCCTCCTGAACACATCTGTAAGTCACAACACATTAATTCTCAGTTGAAGTCCCTTTTTTGTAGGTACAAACACAGAAAATAAAATGGCAGGTGCTCAAATCGTAACAAATGCCACAAAAATCTCTCCAAAATAAAAATTTCCTGAAGGGATGTATAAGGCTCTGTGCCACACTTGCCACTAACCTTCCACTGTGACTTCTTTCTAACAGAGTATCTCATATCTGAAAGGTAAATCTTGGAAGCAATGCATGCCCTGACACCTGACACCAGGGAAAGGCAGGGAGCAGCCACAGGCAGCAACCCAAGACCCAGCACCGTGTCACAAAGGTCCCTTGCACACCCTGCCACCTGCCCTGGGGCCGCCCCCAGCCCCCACCAAAGTGGCCTAGGTTGGAAGGAAAGCCTTGCCCAAGTGTCTAAAACAGCCCAACAGGATCTTTGGGAATGACTCAAACTATAAGAAAACGCTGCCCTGCTCTGCAGGCTCAGGGCAGCCAAAGGAGCCCCCGTGACTGCCGACGCAGCCGCAGCAGGAAGGGCACGGGGCCTTCCACAGAAGCTGGCACGGCCTCCTCGGGACGTGTCCCGCGTGGTGGCCACGCTAAGCGCGGCCGTGTGACACAGACGAGGAACGTGTGGGCCAGGGCACAAATGCTGCTCTGAGCCCTGGGGCTGGGGGAGCACTGACATCAGCAGGTGTGGCAGAGTCCCCACTGAAGCAGAGTCCCCTCGAGCCCTGGCAGTGCTAGAGCCCATCTCCTGCCCCAGAGACCTGTGCCTCGAGAGGGCTTCTCTGCCAGAGGGCAGCCAAAGCTGATGTGCATTGGGGGCCGTGCTCCATCCTATAGGGGCTCTTGGTAGGAGCACCTGGAGCAACTGGTGGCAACACTTGGTATGTGCCAGATGATGTTGCTCCTTCCTGGAATGATTCTTTTCATGGAAGGGATTAGCAGTAGCACAGAAACACCAACAGCTCCGGAATATCACAGGACAAAGAGACTCCACCAAAACTCTGTCATGTTTCGCTGTGCTTTTGTGTCTTGCACTCTGAAGAGAAAGAATTGGCCCAGCCTCTGCTATTCCATGCTCCACTTGCTATGTGTCTTCCTGTGGCAGCTTGCGTGCAAACACAACGGGCTGCCAGCCGAGCACGGCAATGGATGGCCACAAATTAGGAGGTCCCCAATGAACATCAAGGCGGACACGTGGGGAAGTGCAGAGGATAGGGATAACTCTGGGACGAGAAGCTGTTCTGTGTCTCTGATGATGGGGCCAGCCCCCTGAAGGAGCAGCCACGACAAGTGCTGGAAGCAGCCGTGTGCTGCTCTTTTCTGCTGTCAGATGCACACGGGACAGACTTGTTGCCCACAGGTCCACCAGACTTGATCCAGGAAGAGTGGAAGGCCATGCATTGGCTCCAGCAAGAGCCAAGCAGCATCTTCTACCAGCAAAGCCTGAGCTTGTGAAGCGAGCCGTCTTCAGCAGACATCAAAGTGTTTCCCTCCAACTGTAAATGTTGGTCACAAATGCCTGATTTTCTTCAGTGCGTGCTGCTTCTTCCTTTGCTCCGAGCCAGTCCAGGATTTAGGTTGGAAGCTCATGCACGTGTTTTTAAGGTGCCCGCACAGAGGAGGGGGAGGGCAGCTGCAGCGTAGGGCTCGTGCTGCCTCTAACAATGCAACCAATGCTGCCGCCTGGGAATGCCTGCCAGTGGAAGGCGAGTCTGCCCTCAAGCACGGCCATTGAAGTCAGTCAGAAGTACAGGCTGCAGCTGCAGCTGCCAAGCATTGCTGTGAGGCTGGCAAGTCAGGAGAAAGCCATTGTCGCCAAGTGTGCTTGAAGCCTTTTGCCAAAGCACGTGCAATAGTGGCCACAGTATCCCCCATTTTGGCATGGCGGCTGGTGCAGACGTCTCGTTGAGCAGGTGCCGGCGTTGGGGGTGCTGCTGTTCCCGTGCGTGCTCCGGCACTGTTTCTGTGGCTTCCAGAGCCACTTTGGCAGCAGCGACTCAGCAGCCCTGCTCGAGGAGACATCGCCGCCCCTGCCACGGAGGCAGAAGCTCTGCGGGCCCAGAGCTCTCTGTCGGGAGGGCCTCATCCTCAGCACCATGGCCTGGGCAGCTGCATGGGCCTGGGCTGGCCGCCGGCCCTGCTCTGCCCACTACCCTGGTGGCACCCGGTGACTGTGCCCTGGCAGGGCCCCCTTGCCCTCCTTGTCCCCCGCCAGCACACTCTGGGCACCGCGGGAGTGTCCCCACCCTCCTGCTGAGGCCCAGCCTCCAGGCCTTCTGCCCCAGGCGTGAGAGCCTCTCTAGGGAAGCGCCAGAGCAGCCGGCTGTCAGGAACAAGGCAGCAGCCTGGGGGCTGCTTATGGCCTCTGACACCCCATTCCTCAAGGCCGTCCCGGCAGCCCAGCCCCCCAGGGGCCTCCTGTCCCCTTGGTGTCACCGTTTCAGAGACAGACAAGTGACAAGACACACCGTGTTCATGCAGCAACAGCTCACTTGATTGAGACCTCCCTTCCTTCTCTACCTGAGAAGCCCAGGAGGTCAGTCCTCGTTGGCTGAGCCAGTTACTTCCTGCTCAGCCAGCCAAGAGAAGCCTGAGTCCCCAAGGGCCTGGGCCTGCTCTTACCCGTGGAATTGTATAAGTAAGGTAATTATGGAATTGACCCCATCTTTCCATTTTCAATTTGTCATTATTTCTACTCTGAGGCTTGCAAGCCAGCTGTAGTCCACCACAGTTCCCCCTTTTTGTTTTTAAATACAAAAGCAGTGTCTGTCATCCTCTGCAGGGCCTTGCAGAGAAGATGGCAGCCACAGCTCTGTGTAAAAACCTCGACCTAGGCCTTGAATGAGGCCTTCAACTCAATTCAACAGGCTTAGGGCTCTTTTGAGTCGGTGATATCTGCTATATATTCTTGAATTTGTAGCATTCACTCCAGGGCGCTGTCAGGCGGGACCACTAGCAATACAAGTTATCAAAATAGCATGCTGCAGGCTTATAGCTCAACAAACTTACAACTTAACTCTAACAACAGGAAGCAGCTCAACAGTTACAAATTTACAACTTAACTCAGAAAAATAAGAAACAGCTCAACTAAAAGCAGGAAACATTTCAATTCTCAGAACTGTGGGGAAAATAACCAACAAGAAAAGCAATCGTAGTTCAGGCCTGTTATCTGTAGCCTCAAACAAATAAAATCCTTAGTCTTCATTTCTTTAAATACGTAAAATCCTTCTAATAGCGTCTCCTCTTTTAGGGTATACACAGCACTAGGCATTCCCACTTTTCTGTTTAGAAAGCATATTTTAAAGTGCTATGTAGGGGATACTAGTTGTGTAACACACTCTGTAGCTGTAAGAATTGTATTTAGTGAGGTGTACAACTGCTTCTGAAAGTACTTTTTACAAGACTAATTCAACATTATCTAAGGAGACATCTTGTGTCTTAGCTTTCACAGGCCACATCTTGGCACAGGAGCAAAAATGACACATTTTTGCATTTGTAATGTCTTTAAAATATTTGGTTCTTGAAGTATTTAGTAAAGTTACAAGTGAGTTATCATTCTAAGGGTCCCACTGATGGCCCAAGATGTATTTTTCTCTGAAGGATTATGAATAATCATTACACTGAAGGTGACAAAGTTAAGTCTTATGTTGCCCTTATTTAGAGTTATCGCAAGGTGTGTCCAGTCAGATATAAGGTGATAAAGTCTTGGTAAATATTATCATGAATATTGTCTGAGAGTAATGGATGTAAGGCTTTCTTTTACAAGCATATTGAGTAGTGACACACAGGAGGGGCCCTCCGAGCTCAGGAGACACTTCTGCTCTGGGAGGGTGGCCGAGCACTGGTGCAGGTGCCCGGGGAGGTGGGGGAGTCTCCATCCCTGGAGAGACTCAAAAGCCACCTGGACACATCCTGGGCAGCCGGCTCTGGGTGGCCCTGATGGAGCAGGGGCTGGGCAAGGTGACCTCCAGAGGTGCCTCCAGCCTCCCCCAGCCTGAGATTCTGTGACTCTGAGAAAAAACAGGCTGCACTTTCCTAAGGACAAAGGAAAAAGCTCCACACGTGGCAGGTTTCTCCTGCCCTCACTCACCAAAGTGGTGCATGGCACACGTGTCCCTTCTGCAGATTCCTCCCTGGAGTGAGGATGCTCCTCAAGGTCACGCCTTGAGGCTGAGAGAAAGGTTTGCCCGTGGTCATGGGTTTGGGTGAGTAGCATCAATCTTTATGTAAGAATTGGTTTTTGCTGCCTTGACTGGAATTGCTACAATGTTGCTTCAAAATATAATGCACTGTATGGGAAGTTATAGGTCTCTGTCCTGGGAAGTAAATAAGCCAGATAAAGATCTTGTAGTTTAATTGTGATCAGAATAAACTCTTTATTTTTCTTTAAATATATCCTTCATCCTATGGAACACAGTTATATAAAGCTTCAATTACACCTATACTACCCTCTAAATATAAACTATTGACTAAGTCTAAGACTGCATCCAGCTGCACCCTGGCTCCTCTCAGAGATGTTCAGGAAGCAAGGAGGTCCCTTCTGCACCTTGTGTCTCCTGCCTGCTCCCTGCACAGCTCTCCAGGTGGTGCTGTCGGTCTTGGGCCAGCTGTGACTGCAGCAGGGACACCTGAAAGAGGCACAAGGCCCGGCTCAGACAAGCCCACGCTGGCAGGAGCACCTGCAGCCCCACGGCACCGGCTCTCGGGGCAGACACAGCCTCCAACTCCAGCCCTCACCAACACTCTGCCCTTGGGCAAGGGGAAAGGAACAGGCTCCCAGGCACAACAGAGCTCAGATGAGCAACAAGTCCACTTCAAGGCTGGCAAACCCTTCCCACGCCCACCCCTCATTCACCACAGGTCTATTGGAGAGACTTCCAATGGGATTTAGGAAGCCAGCTCTGCTTTCCAAGGCACACATTTGGGCCACTGACCTCTTTCTCCACAAGCTGTGCATCAGCAGGAGAGCTGCTGCTCCCCTGAGTTCCTGCAGGGCTCTTCTATTTTAAAAGTTGACTGGCAGCAAAAGCCCAGTTTACCTGCTCGCCACTTCTCCTGGCCTCAGTGGTTGATTGATGCTTCTCAGTCTTGTCTTCTGCTGATGTTGCTACCAGATCCCGCACACATTCCATGCCCTTCCTGGAGTCCTCTGACACCTGCTTCCCTTCTGCTCCAACAGCCTGCTGGGTATTCAGAGAGGAGATGTTTCCCATATTTGAAACACCACAAAAGCTGTCCATCAGAAATCTCCATCTCGGGAAGCATCCTCGAAGCATCAGCAGTGCATCTGCTGTTCAGCCCTCAGAACAAAACTCTGCTCACTCTAGTCCATTACTCAGCTCACCTGCTCCATCCCTTGGCATGCGAGAGCCTGACGGGCCCCCCCTTGTCAGTCCCTGAGGGGAGTTGGGCTGAGGCGGGAACTTCTCCCCGCCCTCCCCTCGCCGATCCCTCCCGCCCCTGCCCTGCCTCGCAGCCAGTGGCCCCTTGTGCCTCTCAGCTTTCCTCAGCTGCCCCAGTCTGGACTGGTTTCTACTGCTTTATTCTGCCCCTTCCCCAGGTAGTGCAGCTGCAGCGCCCCCCACCCCCCCCGAGCGTAAAATTCACGTCGCTAGAGGGTCGTGTCCAAAAAGGAGACAAAGGAGTCCTGGGAAGAAGGACTTAAATCTTCTTCAGGGAAGAAGATTAAAGACTTAATCGGATTTTGAATCGTAACTTTGTGAGAAATGATGCTCTACTTTTAAAATTTCAAAGGTTTATTAAACTTTAGCAGAATTACAATAAAAGACTGTGTAAAATGGCTGCATACTATTGGCTGCTGCATTTATGAATTAGCTTTTGTATGTTGTCTGTGATTATTTTTATTTAGAAATAATACCAATTGTAACTCTTTGTAGCTGCTTGTGAATTTAATATATCAATTTAAGTATGCACTGTATTGCTCATAGA